>NC_139807.1:12951577-13277569 GCF_963457635.1 Microchirus variegatus | reverse complement strand
AAGGTCAGGAAAGCCCAGTGGGATTTCACCATCTATTGGGAGAGGAGGAAGTAGAGCGAGGGTGTGCATCACAATAACCTGGAAATGCAACAGTGATTTGATATCTGAACAAAAAGGTATTTAATCTGTGGTGTGGATTGACAGGTATTTCTATTATTTTGACCACCATATTTATGTCTAAGTAACAGGCAAACATCACTGTACAGGATTGTGTACCGTAGGGCTGCAACTAGCGATTATTTTAATAATCGATCAATCGGTCGATTATTTATTTCGATGAAGCGGTTAAAATAAGAAACATTGGTTATTGCCACATCTTTATTCAAAAACGGACCATTTCAAATTCACAGTGCAGACTAAAGCGTAAAAACAACAGGTTATTGCTCCAACGTCTCTGAGCTATCAAAAGTAATATTACATGATAAAAAAAAATCAAAACATAACTGGAATAATACAAAAAAACATAGTGTATGATATACATACATTTACAGATGAGACACATTTTTATAATATTAATTAATTTATTTATACTCACACAGGTTTAAGTAAACATGTACTTATTTCTACTCATTTAAGTATATTTATTATGTTGATTTTGAATCTCACCTGCTTACTACAGAAAATGTACACTTGAAACTTGCTCATTACATGATTGTAGTATGTAATGAGTAAGTTTCAAGTGTGCATTTTTTTCTTTTTCGGTGCTGGATCATCACCGTGGTACTCCCGTGCCACGCCACTTCGCTCTTGCAAAGATTGCAACTAACACACTTTTTAGGTTCATGAATGGTAAAGTGTTCCCACATTTTAGAAGATTTCGGCCGAACTCTTTTCTCTGCCTCCGCCATGTTTCAAGTCTAAAATACAAGTTGTCGCTCACTCTAAAACTTTCCAGCACCGCTTATTCGCGCGCACACAAGGGCGTGCATGAACCGGCATGAAACAGTCCGCATCTGTAAACAGTTCCGCACCTAGGAGTGACGTATTAATCGCGCAACTCAACGAATCGATAATTAAATTCGGTGCCATCGCTTTTAGTAATCAATTTTATCGATTCGTTGTTGCAGCTCTAGTGTACTGCAGTAACCATACATACAGTGTTCATATTTTGGGTTCATATCTGTTGAAAAAAATGTACACCCCCAGAGACATAATATGAATATAATTAATTCATATAATGTTGTTGACCGCCATAATGGTGAGTGGATATCCATGTTACCATGATGATATTTTACACCCAGTTTAAGTAACAAATAAGTAAACCTATATTTACACAATGACAAATGTGGTTAAATGCTTTGCATTAGAATCTTGAAGGACATCAAGGTAAGAGGTTATTCATTCCTGCTGCAGTCCTGGATCTTGCAGCATAACAGATTGAGCATCACAGGTAGTAGCTGCCGTGTGCCGTCACATCCGAGTAGGCCTGACATTCCTCATTTCACACATGATGGGAGAAATTGGCAAATTATACCAATATGTTTCTGTCTTCATCACGCTGATGTATGATGAATCGGTGTGATTTCTCTCTCGTTTCTGTCTCTCTCTCTCCATCAGGCCAATGAAAACAGTCTGCTCAGTGCACAGCTCAAAGGCTTCCCACTCTTCCTCCACTCTAATTTGGGTCTGAAGGACTGCATGGTCAACCCCAAGTCCCCCTTGCTCTTTATCACTCGATCTGGCCAGCCTCTGCCAGGTCCTCTCCCCGGGGAAGACTGGACCGTTTTCCAATCAAACCACTCCACGTATGAACCCGTGCTGCTTGCCAAGACCCAATCAGCAGAGAACATTGCATCGATGGGACAGAACGCTGCTCTGCTCCCATCTGTGGTGCAGGATTTGGGGCTCCATGACGGCATCCAGAGGGTCCTGTTCGGCAACAACTTGGTCTTCTGGCTGCACAAGCTGGTGTTTGTGGATGCCGTGGCCTTTCTGACCGGGAAGAGGCTCTCGCTGTCTCTGGAGCGCTACATGCTGGTGGACATAGATGACATCTTTGTGGGCAAAGAGGGCACACGGATGAAGGTGCCGGATGTAAAGGTGAGTTTGTGGAAATGGCTGCATTTGTTTTTTTGTTTTTTTTCAGTGGTAAGAAAGTTATCAGAATCAAAACTTACCCCCGCTTTATGTATTCATCAACCACTGTTTTCAACAGCCCTTAGCAGAAATAGAAAAACCACTGCACACATTGCACGAGCTGTCTCTGCCAGTCATAAAGAAAGCCCTTCTTCTCGCTCTTCTCGTTTTGAATGCCTTCGTCCCAGTAGGCCGCTCAAAGCTGACAGGCCCCACTGCTCGCACTGTCACAGAAGCTCCAGAGCAATGAATATTTCAGGGGCTCAAACGCATACAAAGACTGTTGAAAAAGCAAAACAGACCCTCGTCGCATATGGCTGCAGAAGGTGGAAGTTAAAGTTATGGAACGATCAACAGCGCGAATTTAGGAACACAACACTGTGACAAGACGGGAGAAAATCTCCGATCGTGAGCGAGGATGTTGGGGAGTATCATCCAGTGTGGAGATCAAATGAAACAAACACCCAAACCAGAAGGAGAGCAAAATATCAAACGGAATGAAGGAGAGGAGTGAGACAACTGGGAGTGGATGTTGGATGTTTACCGAAAGCATCTTGCAGAATGAAATATGTATGTGGGCACGCATGTGCCCGCGTGCTCACGATTCCTCATTCATGTATGTGTGCACCAGCGTGCAACACATTATACACTCACCCACTCCTGTTTCTTCCCACTGTTTCAGGCTCTGCTGGAGACGCAGAGGGAGCTGCGCAACCATGTGCCCAACTTCACCTTCAATCTTGGCTTCTCAGGGAAATTCTTTCACGCTGGTAAGATGCGGCGCCTTAACTGCTGTTGACTCAAGCTGAGATAAGAATCTGCACTAAACTGAATGAGATGGCACTTCTCACATTGTAAAGTTTAGCTTCATGTTCTTCTCATCCTTCGTCTCCTCTTCTCTTTGTTAATGTCCTGGCTTTTCCTCCTGCTGCTCATCTCCTACACTCCTCACTCTTAAATTACCTCCGGTTCTCATCACCGACACCGTTTACGTTTTGAAACGTTTTAATCGTTCTATTTTCCTCTTCACCTACTCCTCTCCTCCCTTTACCACCCACTCTTTTTTTTTTTATCGTATCTAGGCTCTGATGAGGAAGACCTGGGAGACGACCTGCTGCTTTCCTACGTGAAGGAGTTTTGGTGGTTTCCTCACATGTGGAGCCACATGCAGCCACATCTATTCCACAACCAGTCCGTGCTGGCCGAGCAGATGTTGCTCAACAAGAAATTTGCCATGGTGAGTCACGGGGGGTTGGAGGGTCAGGTCACAGCTTTAGCTGAGCACTGTGTGATTGGAGTTTTTCCCTTTGCTGTCCCATTGTTCTTGTTCAGTGTCAGTCTTTGTCAATGAGTCAGAGGTGTGTTCTGTGACCTGTACCTCACTGCGGCTGGTCCTTCTTTTACATTACTCACTTTTACAAATCAAACATTTCTTCATAGACCAAACAATGCATTAAATTAAATGATTGTTTGACAAGCACTCACTGAAAGTCAAAACTGCGTTTCCTGAATCCTGTTTCACATTCAAGACCAGTCGAATGTTGTGATGCTGCAGCAGCATTAGTTGAATCCTGCTGTGAAGCAGTGAAAAGGCTGCAAGTATGCTGATATCAGTGAAGTAAAATGACCCAGATGTTCATCTTTCATCATTCTCCAGTGATTCTCTGATGCTTATGTAAGCTTAGGAATACATATACTGTGCTACTGATTGTAATCATTGGAAATATGCTGAGGAAGAAGAATGCAGATCATGACATGTGTTATGATGCCAAGAGCTTTTAAACTTTTTACATTGGGGAACTTTTATGGGTTTATTCATCATCATTTTCGTCCTCCAGGAGCATGGGATCCCCACCAACATGGGCTATGCAGTGGCGCCTCACCACTCCGGCGTCTACCCTGTCCACATACAGCTGTACGATGCCTGGAAGAAGGTTTGGGGCATCAAAGTGACCAGCACAGAGGAGTACCCACACCTGAAGCCTGCTCGCTTCCGACGAGGTTTCATCCACAGCGGCATTAGCGTAAGGCCATCATTCCTATCTGCAGGCATCTACTGTGCAAGGCCTCATTATCTCGTTTCCTCTGGCCTGTTGCATTCCCTTCACATTGCTTCTCAACATCCATTTTCTTTTCCATCCAATAATTCCTTAGAGCATTTCCCTTCTTCATCTGCATTTGTTATCTTTTATTTTCCACTTTATACCATATTTATTCATTTTTCAATGCCAAAAGTTATTCTACATCTAGATCTCTTTGACTCTACTTGCTTAAAGGGGACATATTATACCCTATTTCTCCAAAAGTTCTCTGGTGTCCTAATGAACACGTCTGTGACTTGCTTTGGTCAAAATATCATAAGGATGAAGCACCACAGCAGTTCAATCACTTTTTTCACACCGATAGGACCTCCGGTCCCAAATATAAGGATTTAAATGATTAAAAATTAGATTTTGCATAATATGGCACCTTTAAGTCGTGTCCTCAAAGATGCTGAAGATGCTCAAAAATGCAAGGTGATGGTGTGTTATCTTGCGATTGTTCATAGTCCCTGCACCTTTGGGTAAACTTTCCTCAGTTTAAGTTATCAGAACTAGGGTTTGGATTTAGCCTTAATGTGGAAATTAGACTGAAATATCAGTGTTTGTGAAAACCCTGCCACTCATCGTGAACCTCGTACACAGCTGTCGTGGGGACATCCTGTTGTTTTTCAACGCAAACGTTACTTTGACCTTTCTGAGCTGTTGGAGGAAATCCTCCTATAATTCAGCAGCACAAATGTAAACGTGAAATAAAAATGTAAACTTCCAGTGAACACATACATCCTGTTACACTCAGACCTCGTCTCAAACGTCTCACTTGGCCAGGTGGACAAATAAGCAAAATCATCAGCCTCTTTATAATGTGTCTTTTTAATATACTCAAGAATAGTCACATTAACTGATTTCAAATCATTTAATATTCATACTCATCCCTAAACAGATATTAATGAGGCAACACATCCCAAAAAAGTCATTAGTCTGGCTGGGCTGATGTGTAGTTCTACAGAGTAGGAGATGTAATGTAGTCAAGTGAACCAGTCTTGCATGTGACATCTGTCTGAGATGTGCTGCCCTGAAGGCCACAGCACTATAGCATAGACTGACATCTCTGGCAACAGCATGGGCAAAAAAGAAAAATTGTATTCAGCTCCACCGTAGTAGCTGGTGCTGATTAATGCAGCCAAGAGAACCACATTGAAGTTGAATAGATTGTATTCAAGAGGCTCTAAAGAAGAGGAAAAAAAAATCTTTATCGGTTTTTTTCCCCAGGTTGACCTTCAGCAGTGATAGGAAACAGTGCAGCTTCAGTCCAGTTCCTTTGTAGTGTTGGCATTCAGGCGTTCTGTGTGGTCTCAGTGCTCTATTCCCGTCCTTGAGATAGTGCAGTCTGAATGGACGGTCTCTGCTGCTCGCTGATGATTGATATTCAGTTCCCCAGACACTTTAAACTGCAAAGGCATTTCCATGAATTTTCATATAGACTCGGTGAGTAAGAGGTTTGCGTTGGCTAGATGAGCTGCATCGTATGAATGTTACTGTAAGAGAAAACAATGTGCGGAGTAACCGCCGCCTGCGGTAGTGACAGCTCGACTCCTGATGGTCCCCTGTGCTTATTTATCACTGGATATCTTTGTTGTCTTTTGCTCCTTTTTGGTTTTAGTGACGCGTTTTGTTTATCACACAGGTGCTGCCCAGGCAAACTTGTGGCCTTTTCACACACACCATCTTCTACAAAGACTACCCCGGCAGTCCGAATGAACTGGACAAACTCATCAACGGAGGAGAACTCTTCCTCACCGTTCTGCTGAACCCTGTGAGTCAAACGCACAGACGTGCAGCAAAGCTTCTTTTCTTTTTTTCTTCTTCTTCTTCTCGCACACGTGGAAAACCCTATTCATCTGGTGACATGATGTGAAATTTAAATGAGCAACAGGACAATGACTCATCAGTGCAGCGATGCCTGCATCATGCTTTCTCTTTTTATTCTTTTATGGGAGCTGAAAATGTGTTCTGGTACAAATTACTATTATTCATGTTTTGTATGTCGAATAATAAAAGAAAGCAATTCATGTAATCTGATGGTTGACCAATAAGAGTACACGATTTGTATCGGAGAGCAGCTGAAATGTCAAATAATCAACGTTTTCTCTTCTACTTTTATTTCAGGTCTACAAAGATTGATTTTTGTTTTCTCCATCCACAGATTAGTATCTTCATGACCCACCTGTCCAACTATGGGAACGATCGCCTCGGCCTGTACACCTTCAGAAGCCTGGTGAAGTTTGTGCAGACGTGGACCAATTTAAAGATGCAGACTTTGCCGCCGATTCAGCTGGCTCAGAAGTATTTCAGCCTGTTCCCCTCAGAGAGGGACCCCCTCTGGCAGGTGATGAGGAGAATATCATTTAATTAACACATACTTACTTCCATTTGGTTTGCCTCTGAAGGCCACGTTTTGGATGAGGTGTTAATTTCTTCAGCAGCTTGAGCAGTAATGTTCACAAAGAGATCATTGTTGTAAATGCAGGATTCCTGTGAAACAGCACATGTATCATTCATACATGTTATATCCAGGCACAGTGTGTGTGTGTGTTTGACTTTGGTCATTGTTTTGTTCCAAGGCAGAGGCAGATGATGTTAACCACCCGTGCATGTTTTCCTTTAGCGCTCTCTTTCGATGCGCCTTGAGGGCGTGTTGAGTAATAACGAGCTTTTCTCGCGTATTTTTAAATTGACACCTTGTTGTACCACTTTTAAAACAAAGCATTGTTTATCTTTGTGTGGCTACAGGATCCCTGTGAGGACAAAAGGCACAAGGACATCTGGTCCAAAGAGAAAACATGTGACCGCTTCCCCAAACTGCTTGTCATTGGGCCTCAAAAGACAGGTGAGACCTAGTCCTTCAACACCCCCTACAGGACAGAGAGGGGAATTAAAATAAGGTTTTTCATGCAGAGGTTGTCTCTTGCTTTCAGTGCTTTGATTGAAAGCACTGACAAGCCCTGGGTAAAGCTAATGGGAAGCTCTACACTGTTATTGATGATAGACTGTACTCTCACTTAATCCTAATGCTCTTTTCTTCCTCTCCCTCTTATCTTCATCCCTCTTGTTTTTTAATTTGCTCTCTCAGGGACGACAGCACTCTACCTGTTTCTTGGCATGCACCCAGACCTGACCAGTAACTACCCCAGCAAGGAGACGTTCGAGGAGATCCAGTTCTTCAATGGACACAACTACCACAGAGGCATCGACTGGTAAGAAACCATACATCAACGTTTTGTAGTATAGCAGCCGGCGTTGCAGCAATTAACCTCTATGTAGTTTTATTTTATTTTTTTTCTGACTAAGTACCACCAAACACTTGACGGGTTTTTCTTCTGTGAATCAGTAATGTTTGAAAAATGTCTTTTGCATACAGCTCCAGTTGTAGATACATTAAAACTAGTGCTGGGCATGCCAACGACTGCCGTTAACGCACATTAACACATGGAGAGTTTCCATTCCATAACGACTGACCTGAAAAAGACACACCTGATGTCATGTTTTACCTGCCGTGGCACAGGAGTCCGTTACCTCCGTTACCTCCGTTAGCTGCGTTAGCTCCTTTAGCGCACCTACAGTCGAACTGGAGCGGTCTGTTTATTAAACGAACAGAGCAGCGCTACAAATGACCAGCCTATGTGTGCCTCTGTTTTTAAAGTTTACCGGTCAGTCGTCATGGAAACACGTCATGCGTTATTGTGCGTTAACGTTGATGCCGTTAACTTGCCCAGCACTAATTCATACTCAACTTTTTCTTTTTACACGATAACTGCTGTGGAATGATCGAAAAAGTGTGTTTGGTGTCTATTTCACCGCTTCTCGTCATTCAGCTAAAGAAATATCGAGATATAATTTTTCATCCATATCACCCAGCCCTAGTTTTAGTGCAATCCGTAACGGTCATTGTAGTTCAAATGAACACACAATGCACTAAATGTCTAGAACCCTGCTTTTAAACCTGTAATTGTCTTATTTTACATGTCTGTATGCAGAATACAGGTTGTAAAAACTCAAAAATAAATTGCATGTGGCTGCAGTAGCATGTTTCCCTTTAGAGAAAATTAATTAAGTAATCAAAACCCTCTTCAGAGAACGATATCTATTTAATAATAATAAAAAAAACTCAGTATTTTCAGTTTCCTAAAGTTTTAATTCATTTTTGGTGAAGAACGTATACAAAGCAGATACTGCAGAGTCCCACGCATAATGCACTTGATTGGCTGGACATGAGCGTGAGTGGGCTGCCCAAATATTAACATTGGATGGTGTTGCTAGATACTTTTGTGAGATGCCAAGCCTTTGCACATGTTCCATCACCCACACAGAGAAACTATAATCGCACACAGAGAGCAAATTAGACCAGATCAGCTGCTCCTGCGTGTAACTCTTGTTTGTATGTTTTGTGTTTGCTGCATGTCAGGTATATGGAGTACTTCCCTCTACCCTCCAACACCAGCTCCGATTACTACTTTGAGAAGAGTGCCAACTACTTTGACTCTGATGTGGCTGCTCAGCGAGCAGCAGCTCTTCTGCCTAAAGCCAAGATCGTCACCATCCTCATCAACCCCGCAGACAGAGCTTACTCTTGGTACCAGGTCTGTCACAGGCCACTTAAAACCATATCAATGTCTTGAAATGAAATTCCTAAAACAGGAATTAATTATATTTTTGATCCTGAAATGACTGTCTCTACAGCACCAAAGAGCCCATGATGATCCGGTTGCGTTGAAATATTCCTTCAACGACGTCATCACTGCAAGCCACGATGCTCCAGTCAAACTGCGGGTCCTCCAGAATCGCTGTCTGGTCCCAGGCTGGTACGCCGTTCACCTGGAGCGCTGGCTCAACTACTACCACTCCAGCCAGGTATTGCTGTTTTCCCACAAAGGTTTTGAATAGATAATGCTTGTTTATGCAGTATTTAAAGAAGACATATTATGCTAAATCAACTTTTTAATCATTTTACAGTAATATTTATATTTGGGACTGTGGAGGCCCTATGAGTAGACAAAGTGTGAAAAAAGATGACTCAATCTTGTTTTTGTGGTCCACCTCAGTATAAGTACAGGACATAAAATACATTGACTTCCGCACTCATTGTTACGTCACAATGACACATTCCTGGAATTGTTGTCTTGCAGAGCTCCTGTTTGTCCCTAAAAAACGTGAGAGTGCAGGCAATAGTATCCGGAAGAGCGGAAGTCCGCTAAGTGTTTTATCTTCGGCTGCACAGTGCAGCACAGAGTTCTACACAAACTTCCAGCCTCAGAGGATTTATCTGTCCAGTGGATACTTTTTATATATGACGGCAATGTGCCTGCTAGAGTCTGCAAATTATGGCTTTTCCTTGCTGTTAGCTGCCGGAGCCTCAGTGACGCTGACGTAGTTTCCTGTGTCTCATTTGCATTTAAAGAGACAGGCACTCAAAACCGAGTGTTCTGAACAGGGCTGATTTGGCAGAGTGATTGAACTGCTGTGGTGCTTCATCCTTAAGGTATTTTGACCAAGCATGTAAGAGACATGTTCATTAGGACACCAGGGAACTAGGATAACTTAAGAAAATAGGGCATAATATGTCTCCGTTAAAACCCTAATGCAAGATGTGATAAAGTACTACAGCACAATAGCTTTTTTACTGATTCATTCATGACTTGAGGTTTTCAGGGAGCCATTTTCCTCATGAATAGAAGAGTTGTATTATTATATGTGTTGTGTTTTACAAATGACACTCTTTTTGGTTCTGTTCTAACATCTGATACCATTTGTGTCTCATGCAGCTGTTGGTCTTAGATGGACAGATGTTGAAGACTGAGCCTGCCTCAATCATGGACAAAATCCAGAAATTTCTAAGTCTTGCCAATGTCATCAACTACCACAAGATCCTCGCGTGAGTATCCTGTTTTCCTGTTTCACTTTTAAGTTGCTTACAACTGCCAGATTTACAAATGAATCCAGAAAATTATTGGGTTAATTGTGTAGAGCTTATGTATAACTTATTCTTTTCAATGAGCAGGTTTGATCCGAAGAAAGGTTTCTGGTGTCAGCTGCTGGAAGGAGGGAAAACCAAATGTTTGGGAAAAAGTAAAGGGCGCAGGTACCCCGATATGAACACTGAGGTATGATCAAATAAAATAACTTATTGCATGGTACATTCGATCTTTCAATATTAATCTCGTATGTTTATTTTTGCTGTATATTAAAAATGTAATTTCATCCTCCAGTCCCAGGGGTTCCTCAGGGAATACTATAGGGATCACAATATTGAGCTGTCAAAGCTGCTCTACAGGATGGGTCAGCCACTGCCCAGCTGGCTCAGAGAAGAGCTGGTCCACACCAGGTAGCAGCACCACAGGGAGGGGGCGACCTGAGCCCTACGACTGAACCACTTTTCAGGCCAAGTGCGTCTGAGGTGTTGAAGATTTCAAATATTCTTGATTTAAAAACTGAACTACATCAAGATTTGAGGACAGGACGACGAACTAGAACTCAACACTTAACTGTGATCTTCCTAGATAAGAAGGCTCACGGCGCATGGTGAGCAAGATGAGAGCGTGCTAGCTCGCTCTCTCTCTCTGAGCCTCGAGATGCCATTGGCTCCCATGATGAGCCTCCACTGTGTCCTGTAGGTGGAGGAAAGGCTCAGTGATGCACAGGAGGGGACCTTCAGTGTTTGATCACTTCCCTGCTCTTCTTCATCGGACCTTCTCTGCTTTGCATGAACTTCTTCCTGAAAATCAAAGAAAGGAGGGGGAAAAAAAATATAAAAGAGAAGCTCTGAAGCTTGAGCAGCTGTCACACATTCAGGTCTGGGAAACGGCAGACGGAGGACGAACAACGCTGTATCTCCACAGATACGAGTTGCATTGATTGGAGCTCATTTAAACACTGGCTAAAAGGAGGACGGCCTGACTTTTTGGAGAGACGTTGGTTGCAAATGCCTTTTGATAGATGTGTTTTTATGAGAGGAGAATGGAACATCTGGCGTCTTGACTTAGGCTGCATGTTGTAGCCTTACTTGATAGGCCTTGGTAGAATCTAGTTATCTCTTTTACAAGTGCCAGGACAGAGACTTTATTAAACTATTACTATGTGGACTTTTAAGTTTTTTTTTTTTAAAGATGTTTTATGTTTTTTTTTTTTTTTTTTCATTTTTAAGTTTCTGTTATGCTGATGGCAATGAATTATTGTAGAATGTACCAACTAAACACCTTAGGTCAGTCATCTTCAATGGGTCAGATTGTACAGTACAGTCAGTTAAATTATTCAGCTCAGCCTCCTCTGTCGTCAGTTCCATGACCAGGGCAGGACACGTTCGGATAGTCGTTGAAAGCACAATATTTAAGGCACTCAAATGAACGCTGACTCTGAGCATACAGATTACTGGAAAGCACACTAACAAAACAGCTCCTCTTATAATCTGTGAAGAAGATCATAAGCTAGCTACTGTATGTTTAATAGAGCGCTCTGCGTTCAACGGATTCAAATGGTGTGCAAAACACGAGTGTGCATTTCAAAAATCTGTTTTCAGCTTTGAGTTCTTAACAAAACTGTATATTTTGTTTTATTCCGCTAAACAGATGGGAGGTATGAGGGGGGCGGGGCGGGGGTGCAGGGGGGGGGGGGGGGACACTGTCTCTGGGAGAAACCGTGTTAAGTTGCCAGGAAACCCAACAATATCCCCAATACAGATGTTCGGTTGTTGGTCAAGGTGTTACCACTGCAACTAGATGTCAAGCATAGATAACAAGAAGCTGCTCTTATTGCAATAGTTTTGTACAATGTTATGATGTGAGAACAATGCACATGTCATTGGTCCTTTTTTTATTTTATTTTTTATTTTTTTCTGACTTCGTAATGTACATAACACGCGAAACCCTCAGTAGACCTAAATTATTGAATGTGTCTGGGTTTACACACTCTCCCGTCAGCCCATTCCTGTAGTGTGAAATGTCAGTGCTGTACTGAGGGGATTCTGGGTCATTTCATTGTGCGGAGATGTGTTGCTGAGATCGTTTCCTCTCATGTCCTCTCACTGCCAACTATTGTACAGAGGTACTGAGTCTCTCCATATAAAGTATTAAGTGATAACACATAACGGCAACGATGGTACTAATCTCCTGGACTGTATGATAAAGATTTGTAATTGTTGTCAATAATTTTTACAGTGTAACTAATATTGTCGGTGCTTTTTAATTTGCAAATAAAACACCACTGTATTTTTCAATAGCTGGACCTTCCCCCCCCCTCTTATTCTTTCCACCGACAGATTCGAACATAATGATTTACATTTTGATGACGCTTATTTTTAGAAACTTTAGAATCTGTCTGCTCCTTCAGTTTGTTTGTCTTTTGGTTTCACTTCAAGGTGAGGTACTTTTGAGGAGAAAGACGTTTGAAACGCTCTGATTTACAGGAAACGTGTGTCTGTTTTTAAATGCGTTAAATCCCTGTGTTGCTAAATATAACTTGGTAGTAGATTTAACGTGTGTCTTTAGTCTTCGATTGCTTTAAATTCAAGATGATAAACCAGAAAGTAAACTGTGCAATGTTGCACTTCAAATACTAAATATAAAAACTAATGCTAATGTCACAAAACTCACATCCTGTCATTAAGACTAAAAGTGACATTTTAATGCTATAAACATGTCAATTGTTAGTTTAAGCATTGTAGTACTTTTTGAAGGAACAATAACTATTAAAAAATGTTAAGTATTCACATGTACAATATACAAGATTGTAGTAATATAGGTTAAATAAAAACTACTTTTATGTTTATTAAATAGACTTTTTAACCAGTACAGACAAGAAACAACACAGGCTGTTGTATAAACTCCTGATTTCTCTTTCTGTTGTCTGCCTCTATCAACAAGTGATGCTGTCATATTCTGACCAATCAGAGTTCACTTTCTGTAAAATGCTCCAGTGAACCAGCCCTCATTGCTTTAAAGAGCGGGACTTTCCACTCCCTTCTCACCTTTTACTTGGAACCTGTCAAGTGCTGCTTCCTCGTTCCAAATAGCCATTTATTCTGTTGACCAGCTGAGTTTTGTCCAGTTTGTTGCTTCCGAGGAGCCGAGAGACACGAGATGGATAACGTTCCAGAAGATGCTGCCCTGGACAGAGGGAGTGTTGCAGGCAGTGAAGAGGCCCTTATTGGCCGTGTGAGCCCCAGAAGGTGAGAGGACTCTTTAAATCTTCATGACAAATATTGTCCTGTGAAGTAGTTTATGAAACGTGTTCTCTGCTTATAAAGTGTGTTCTTTATTTTGTTAAAAGAAAAGGAAAAATAAACATTCACAAATGTACAAAAAAAATTGCACACATACAGGTGTTAACATTTTCTGTTCACTTCCTTCACACCAGAAGGAGGTGTCTGCCTAGTAACATATGATGGAGCTGTCCTCCTATTGGTTCATAATTTACCAGTGAATACTGTGAATAGTTTTAATACCAACTCATAACTAACAACATATAAGGTATTTTTACTTGGCTTTTAGCTGTGACACGTCAACAAAAACCTGTTTTTGCACCTCGCGACGACGACTATATCATCTTTAATTGGAAGTCAACGATTTTATTCATATTATGAGGTAAAAAATAGAACTAACTAACCAATTATTTCTAAATAAAACCTTTGAAATACACGCTTTTCTTGGCGGAAGTTGAAGTGAAACTGTTCAAGAAAGAAGTGAGTCACTGTCATTTTTATAAACCGGTTTACACAAATCAAAAATAAGGATCCAAATCTCACCGGAATATATCTATAAAATCAGTAGAGGACGTCCGTCTGGTAAGCAGTGACGTGTAATGTTCTACTGGCTGATTATGAGCAATAAAAAGATTTAAATTATTCAAAATATGAATATAAAATATTCAGGTTTGTTTTTAAATTTCCATATGGGCCATTTCTGTATAACACTAATTATTATTATTATTATTATTATAAATGTCACCCACTGCACTTAAGGAAATCCCCTTCAAGTCACTTTAGATGTAGGGAATTTTTGATTGAAGTAAAATAGTAAAATGTGATGTTTCTTTTCCCCACCACCTTTCATAAAGTTCCCTCTTTAAATGATATAATCCAGTCCCTCACTCTTTCTCTCTCTCTTTCTCTCTCTCACAGAGGCTCCAACAGTCGTGCTTTGAAGGTGGCAGGACTGACGACGCTGGCATGTTTGCTGCTGGCCAGTCAGGTTTTCACCGCCTACATGTTGTTTGGCCAGAAACAGGAAATCCACTCTCTGCAGAAGAACTCAGAGAGAATGACCAAACAGCTGACCCGCTCATCTCAGGGTAATTCGGTCATGTTGTGTTGGCATCAGATCTCATCAGAACAGAGGAGGAGGAGGAGGAGGAGGAGGAGGAGGAACAGGGGGGATGTAAAATGTCAAGAGGGAAAGAGGAAGTGAAAATATGCTTTAAGGAACTTAATGTAAAAAGAAAGTCATGCAGGGCACAAGTCAACTGTTCACCATATAAGATTTCAGGCAACATCATATAAAGTTTCAACTTACATATATGTGAAATATTATCTAGCATAACTCATAATTATCTAATTTGTTTTGTGCCCTACATTATTATTATTATTATTATTAGTAGTAGGTGGAGTTTTTAATCTGTAGTGACAAAAAAAAGTAAAGTGATATATTTTTCAATCAGTTAAGTCACAAATTAAGCTTTTTTTCTTTGTTTTCAGTATCGAAACCTGTCCGCGTGCCCATGAACAGCCTGCCCCTGATGGATCTCACCATGACTGACGACTTCACACCCAACAAGACGCCACTGACAGTGAGTGTTCACAGGCCGAGTGTTCGCAGACTTTAAAAAACAGTCGCTTTATCGAACTGCTCTTTTCCCATCCCCATCAGAAACTGGAGGACACTGCTATCGTCAGTGTGGAGAAGCAGCTGACCGATTTCCTGCAGGTATATATAATTATATATAATTACACTGTGCTCAGTTTACAGTGTGTCCTTACTCTGCTGATGTTGTGTATTAAAGCTTTGGTCTTGTTTTTGGAGCAGGAATTCCAGCTGCCGGAGTTCAATGAGACCTTCTCTGCAAACCTGCAGGGCCTGAAGAAGAGGATGAATGACAGCGAATGGAAGGTGAAAAAACAGCCACTAAAAAAAAAAAATGAACGTTGAAAGTGAATGAAGTGAGTTTAATCTGTCATTTTTGACTCTGCAGGGCCTGGAGTCCTGGCTGCGTTACTGGCTGATCTTCAACATGGCCCAGCAGAAGCCTGTGACCCACAAATCTGAGCCAGGTTATTCCAACCTTCTTAATGTGACGTTTGTTGTTACAGCAGATACAATAGAAGACAATTAAATGGATCATGTTCATACTTTTGGTGCAAAAACACACCAAAGGAAAACTAAAACCACTCATTTTTATTCGTTTCCTGCCTCTGCACTGTTCAGGGCAATACTGTCCACTTCTGAAGTAATATTTTGCCACATGGCTGTCAAATTTATATTTAATGGATTTATCAACCACGACTGATCTTTGTACACTCTTTGCCAGAGTTAATGTGGCACAGAGTGTTAGAAAATCAGTAATGATTGATATTCCATTAACTAAATTCTACAGCCAGCAGCCATTTGGCTTCTTTTAGCACTCAGGGCCTGCTTCACACTGGACGCCTGTGTGGTGCATTACAGCTGCAGCGTGTCTCTCTTCTCATTCAGGCACCCATGTTAATGCATTTTTTAGAATAGACAGAATCGCTCCAATTCGGCAAAAATAGACAGTGAAAACAAACTTTCTTTACTTTTTCCACGTCGATGTACTTTTGCGTACGTCATAAACACAACAAGTCCCGTTCCCGTTTCAAAACAAAAGCGGCATTTCACTTCCTGATTCCACTCTTCTTCTTTTTTGTTTTCAACAAGCAACAACATGTGGCTTCATACTGTAGAGTCCTGGTATTTAGTTGAGTACAGAGGAATATTTAGGGTTTTTTTTTAGGCAAAGTCTGCAGCAGGTGAGCTATGAACGGCACATGAAACAATGCATCAATGGCCTAAGACTAAGGGTGAATTCCAATTCCTTGCTTAACCCTCAATCTCAAAAATGCACGCTCCCTCTAGTGCAAGTGCTGTCCCGATTCTCAGAAAAATTAAGTTGAGGGGCGAGTTTAAGGGCTGTATCGCCCTCAATATTGAGATTCTCCGAGACCAGCCTTGGGAGCAAGGGCTACCCAGAATGCATTGCGTGTTTTGACAGAACAAAGATGGCCGGAAGCAGCAAAATGAGTACGCTACAAATCAAGTATTTTCTTAATTAATAGAGATATAAAAATTATGAAAACCATTGTATTATCTTAGTTTAGGCCCATTTTATGGATTACTTACGTCATTGTCGCGTAACATTTATTTTTTATTTTACGATCTTTTGTCAATAGCCGGCCGGTGTGGACAAGCGACAAGTACGGATGACGTAAATGCGTTCTTCTTTTTTTGGAGTTGACAGACTGGACGCAGTTATATCGCGTTATTCTGCCCCCTACAGTCTGATGACGTATCTGCATTTAAGGGGTGTCCCATTTCTAAGTGACAAAATAACACTTGGTTTTGAGGGCCAGTTAAGATTAGGGGTTGAGTTTGAGGGTTTAGATAGGAATTGGAATTGGCCCTAAGTCTATTGCTTTAAATCGTACCATCTATAATCACCAGTAATTAAAAACCAAACAGGTTCATGAAACGTGCCAGTGTTTCAAGTCTTCTCGTCTCTTTCCTCAGCCCTTGCAATTAAGACCAAATGCCAGATGGAGGTATCCTCTGGTGTCGGGAAGCTCGGCTCCTACAAGCCCCAGTGCGATGAGAAGGGCAATTACTTGCCCACGCAGTGCTGGCTCGCCACCGGCTTCTGCTGGTGTGTGGATGAGAACGGCAACGTCATCGAGGGCACCAGCATCCGAGGCCGCCCCGACTGTCGCAGAGGTAGATGAATATTCATTTGCTTTTCACTCTAGGCCGCTTAAAGTTTTTTATAAACCTGAACGAAAATGTCATTCTGCGCAGGTTTTCGCCGCATGATGCTCGCACCCAGGATGATGGAGAAGACCATGAGCGAAGATGGTGAGAACCTCAACGCTTACTCTGCATAAACAGAAGATCTTCAGTCGTTTGATAGGTTCATTTTCAACATTTTATTGGATGCTACACTTCATCTTCTACTTTTTTTTTAATTTTCCCCAGATGAGTGAAACAAAATGAAGTCTGAAGAGCGGTGTGTTTTATCCAGCAGTCCGAACAGACATGAGAAATCACTTATACTAAGCTGGGTGCAGTCCTCTAATATTGGTTTTATGCCCTTTTTCTCTGCAATATAATTTCTTGATTTGAACTACTTTGCTGGATGCTTGAAATCAAAAGGCCTGTTACTGTGTTCTGATTTTAATCTTCATATACGTATTTACGATGGTGACATTTTGACTCTCATATTCATAATCTATAGTATTAAGTGTTAGACTGTTTGTTTTTGTAGAATGCTTAAAGGGTTGGTTCACAGAGATTCTCGGTTGATAAATGGCCGGTTGTCAAGACTCTTAAGGAAACGCTGTCTCCTCGTACGCTGATAATGATTTTCAAATAAATAAATACATTGTGTAGTTTGGCGTCATTCAGAGTAATTACATTGTCTCTCAAAGATGTTGCTTTTGAATTTATTGTTTTTGGCACCACAAGAAAAAAAACACATTAAAATGAAACCAATATAGATATAACAAAGGTTCAGCCGATTTGGATTTTTACAGTTTTTAAAGTTGGTGAATCAACCCTTTAAATAACGTGCACTTTTCTATCAAGGTGTTTGTGTTAAGAAGGGATAAATAAAGATCTCCCAACAACACTGTTCTCATTTTCATATATTTGTGATGTCAATGATTGTTCAGTCTTTGGATCAAACGAGGCCTGAATAAAATTAAAGCTGATAAGTTGCAGTGACTCAGCGCTCAGTCCTGAATTTTCTGCCCTGTTCCAGTTTCACTTTTCATTGTAGTTGATGATTTTACAGTCGCCACGTCGCTCATCGAGGAGAAACGCGTGTGTTGAAGTGTTGATTCTTCTTGCTCTCCTGAGATTACATAAAATGTACGTACTGTGTGCTATGAACAAGAACATGGAGCTATGTCTTCTTCTTAAAAGGTTTAAAACGTTTTATTTTTTTATGTTTATTGCTTTATCACGTCAAAAACACTACTTATAAAACATCGTACATGATCTGAGTTCATTAGCTTTCTGGAGCTTTTAATATGAAAACATGTTTGATAGTATTTAAAATCCTGCATTATGTCATTTTAAGTGTATGTTATGTGTCTGACTGACTTGTCCATGTGTCTAGTTTATCCACAGTACTCTACATTTTTTATTTGTTTTTGTCCAGATTTAGAGCTGAGAGGCTTTCCTTTTATATCGTTTTTTTCATATCATGTCATAAACTCTTTTTCATTCATCAGTGCAATCAAACAATGTTGTTTCACCCATGTCACATTTGAATGCGGTAAGGATCATTTCTTCCTCTCTGGCAGTTATTAAGCTTTAGAGCTTCCAAGCATATTTGGAGGATATATTATAGTCACAGAGCTCCATTTAGTACCCATGACAGTTTATATATATACATATATATACACCTTACCTTCTTCTCCAGCTGCATTACCCTGCACCTTATAGAGGAGTGTCATCTTGTACCTATTGGAACAGCAAGGAACTTTCGATGTGAACGCATCGTTAAATAGACCATCTGCAGAGTTTGTGCGCGACAGTTTAAATCAGTGTTTCCCAACCCTGGTCCTCAGGGAACACCATGCCCTGCCATGTTTTAGATGTTACCCTGCTCCAAAGACACCTGATTGAAATAAACGGTCAGCTCGTTTTTTTTGCTTTTTTTTTTTTTTCAAATAATTGAATGTTTCAACTAAAAAAAATAATAATACAAAAAAAAATTAAAAAAAATAACGATTAATGTGTCAACTTTTGTAAATAATAATAATAAAAAAAATATAATAATTTTAAATGTTGCATTTCAAACAGTTTCAGTTTGTCAATTTAAAAAAAAAAGTTATATTTCAATTTTTGTCAAATTTTCTTCAAAAAATGTAATGTTTCAACTTTTGTAAAAAAAAAATTGACATTTATATTTCATTTTTTGTCAAATTTCTTGAAATAATTTTATATTTCAACTTTTGTAAATTTTTTTACATTTATATTTCAACTTTTGTCAATTAAAAATATATATATATTTTTGTCAAATTTCTTCAAAAAATGTTATATTTCAACTTTTGTCAATTTATTTTTCAAATTAATTTTTCAACTTTTGTTATAACATTTTTTTTTATTATTCAATGTTTCAACTTTATCCAAAAATGTAATGTCTCATCTGAATCAGGTGTGTTGAAGCAGGGCAACATCTAAAACATGGCAGTGTTCCCTGAGGACCAGGGTTGGGAAACAAAGGTTTAAATGATGAATCTCTCTGCCATCATGTAGGTGACAGTTGCAGTGTGTGACCTTTGGTCATTGTTGTTGTTGTTGATGTTATTATTCTGCCTCTGTTGTGAGGAGAAAAACAACATCAGGAGAATGTCCACATGACTTTTAAACACAGCTACAGAGACAAATAGAGAGAGCTGTGTGGAGCTGGTTTAACCGTAACAGACATTTGTTTTTTATTTAAAAGTTACACACTACTGCTTTAACAGGACAACACCAAAGCGCTCCTCTCCGTTGGATGCCGTTTATTGGCCGACTGTCAATCCTGATTAATTTCTGTTTGTGCTTTCTGTTTGATGTTTGCGCTACTTTCTAACAAGGCCGGCTTTATAAAGAGTTTATGAGGCGGAACTAATGGAGGAACAATAATTACTGCCTGGCTGTTGTTTTCCCTCTGCCAACCAGTCATGTTGCAGCAAATATGTTCTCAATCTTGTCGCCCTTTCTGTTCCACAGTTATGACCGTGTTGTTTTGGCAAATATATGATATCCGTGTGAAGCTGGAATAAGACACCACCCTTTATCAAATTAGATCTTTGTGTTAAAGTATTAACACAATTATTCTGGAGTAATGGCCAAACGTGTGCTTTTATTTTAGGTCACAGTGACCTTGACGTTTGATGAATGTTGTACAAATGTTCACGTTGTAGGTGGACGATCTAAAACACAATACCCCCAGGAACAGCTGTTGAGGTAATTATTCTAATTATTTATAGGGTGAACCTTTAGGTTGACAAAAATACCTTTGACTAATTTGATCATTTATCATTTAAAAATACATTTGTTCACAATTTTTTTTTTTTTAATTGCTCTCATACAGCTGAGTTATATACCATTTGTTAACCATTAATAAAGCCATAATGAAGAATGTACAGCCTAATTTAAAACCAACATCAGTCAACATCACTTTCTAATAACACTAGGAGTTAATGATGAATGATCAGTCTCGGTTCCTTCTGTCCCGTGTCTCATGATGACACTGTGAAGATGACTGAGAATCATTAGTGCTCAACAAAGTGAGACCTTTCTGTTCCGTCTTGGTAACTTAACCCACTTAATTTTTCCCAGTGAAAGTGGATTCTGGCTCATTAATAATGAAGCTCATGTGTAACAAAACCCAGGTTGACCCAGTGTCTTTCTAAAAAAGACACGAGCGTCTGGACGGCCACTGTGAACATGGAAGCACCTGTAAGTGCTATTTTTATTCTGACCTCTGGGATATTGTGTGAGGATTACTATAGTGTAGCATTTAAAGAGATAAGAAGTGTTGTTTTTATGCGTTTTATGCGACTCGATCCCTGTGTAGATGTCTGCAGGAGGTGAAAAGCTTCACGTGGGAGTTGTATTTACTGGAACACCAGGTAAAAGAGGAATGGAAATGTTAAACCTGTAGATTGTAGACTGTAAATTCATTTTCTTTGTTCTCTCAGAGGATAAAGACTGTGTTGTTATCAGTGAAGACGGACACAGCGTGGACTACACATCAGCAAAGAACAAGGTAAAACATTCATCACATTCATCGTTGCGTCACATACACACTCTTCAAGTGTTCAATGTTTTTTGTTGTTGTTTTTTTCCCCACGCAGGAAACAAAGTCCTTCTTCTTTGACCAAGTCTTGAATGTTGACGACATACAGGTACAGAAACACAGCCTCCACCAAGTTTCTTTACCGTGTTTTTGATACGTGCAAATTGATGATCTGAATATCTGCAGAGTTTCCACTCGGAGCTCCTGCAGCCTCTCACTGACTCTGTGTCCTGTGGTTATAATGGAACTCTGCTGGTGTGTGGAGTGTCCACAGAGAAGATCTGCACTCTGATGGACCACAGCGTCATCAAACAGGTGCAGCCTCACACACACACACACACACACACACACACACACACACACACACACACACACACACACACACACACACACACACACACACACACTACCGTTCAAAAGTTTGGGGTCACTTAGAAATATCCTTGTTTTTGAAGGAAACCTTTTTTTTTGTTAATGAATATAACATTAAATGAATCATAAATACACTCTATACGTTGTTCATGTGGTAAACGACTATTCTAGCTGCAAACGTCTGGTTTTAATGGAATATGTACATAGGTGTATAGAGGCCCATTTCCAGTGTTCTAATGGTACATTGTGTTTGCTAATGGCATTAGAAGGCTATTGGATGATTAGAAAACCCTTGAAAACCCTTGTGCAATGATGTTAGCACAGCTGAAAACAGTTTGTATAGGTTAAACATTGTATAGGTAACCCCGTACCTTTGAACATTATTGTATATATATATAAAAAACATACTTAATTTGTTCAGAATCTGTGATTTCTGACTGATGATGTCACCGTCGACTGTCTCTTAGCTCCTGGCAAACCTGTTTGCTTGCACGTCGTCGCAAGAGAAAGAGAAAACGTTCACCTCAGTGTCGTTCCTTCAGGTTTGTCCTTGTGTTTTGAGCAGAGAAACCGTGAATTATATCAGACGCGACACGGCGCGGGATAATATCTGATGTTTTATGGTTCCGATGGGTTCAGTTTTATCCAGATGGCAGCGCTGTAGATCTTCTGAGCACCAGCAGTCAGACTCTAAAACTTGTCACACACCCAGTCCTTGGAAGGTGAGTCCAAATTAAAATGACTCATAAATCAAAATTGTGTACTGTGCAAAAACACTTAGGCCACCATTAGATTAGGTGTTTCAGTAACGCTGTAATCACTGTACTGTATTATGTTTTTCCTCAATCACTCCTCGATTGGAATACATCCAGAAAATAGAGGAAACAAAACAGCTTTACAGGTTAAACGAGAATTTAGTCTGACCTACCCTTACACTTGAACAATAGATAGATAGATAGATAGATAGATAGATAGATAGATAGATAGATAGATAGATAGATAGATAGATAGATAGATAGATAGATATGACCAACTCAGTTATTAAGTCTTATAATAGCTTTTGCTTGTCATGAAGTGCAGAATATCTATTTTTTTCCCAGTCTTGTAGGAGGCGTATGTGAGGTGTGTGTGTATTCACCAGAGGAAGCGTGTGCTCTGTATGAGTCATGTAAGGAGAGAATGAGGGCCAGAGCAGGCGTCATGTCCAGCAGGTACAGTAATCCAAATAAATAAACCTGGTTGTGTAATTCACTTTGAGCTGGGTCCACATGTTACATATATATCTCAGATTTACCACTGGGTACAGTGTTTGCCATGTTCCAAACCTATTATTGTTTCTACCCGATCGCGGTATACGCGTTTCCCTCAGGTGCAGTTCCCTGTTCTCAGTGTTCGTTGAGCGGAAGATTCACGTGGAAGAAGAAGAGGAGGAGGAGGAGGAGGAGGAGTTAGAGTTAGACGTTTGCCGCAGCAGGCTGCAGCTGTTCGGTTTGGCAGGAGGAGCCAGCAGGACTGACCTCAGAGGGTCAGTCACGCACACACACACGCACGCACATGCGCGCACACGCACACACACACACACACACACACACACACACACACACACACACACACACACACACACACACACACACACACACACAATACAATACAGTAAGAACATGGCAATAGTATGGCATGTGTATTTTATGGTGATCACATCACATTTCTAATGCACTCTTCAGCAATAGCGTGGTCATATGGAGATGATATTACAGTTGCACCATGTCATTTCCAAAGTAATAGCTTTGTAAGTGCAGGCTTCCATCAGTGGAATACCTTCAAAATGGGTGGTTATTATATTATATTATATTACGTTGAAATTCATCCTCCCTTGTGTCCCACACACATTTTTTTTAAATTGTTATTATCAATCTGTTGATCATCATGAAAATGAAATGGTATTACCACAATATTACTTTACTATTACAAGTATGATTACCACACTATTAGCATGCTGTTATTTTGCTGTAGTGTTAGTGTAACCTGAGCTGGTGACGTTTTTGTGCAGTCTTCACGTCTCGCTTGCAAATCCTTCTGTTCCAGTTTAGCAGCACCATGCTGTGATATTATGAGTCAGTTCGCTCTCCACTGTGTGTGCGATGGTAGATTTTTATATATGACTTTGAGTTTACCACTTTCATACACCCTGTGAGTGGCTGAACTGGAAAAAACAACAAGAATAAAGTATTTGTTGAGTAAGAGTGAACTGGAAGAAAACGACACACCTGGTTCAAGGTCATTCCATGCAAGTATTTTATAGGTTTTGTTGTTTATATGATCACATGAGACATTCTGTCATGTAAGGACCTCATTTAAGTTGAATTTGTTGCTTATTCTACTGTAACGGTCAATAAAATGAGCTCATGCACTGCAAAAACAATGGACAACAATGCATGTTGAATGAATACATTTTTATTTTTAAAAAGAGCATTGATTTCTGGACGTGTTGTTGAAACACAATACAAACACAAAGAATGCGCTGTGTTGGACTCGGTGGTAACAGCTGAATATTCTCCAGGGTCAACCCACTGGCGAAGGCTGTGGAGCAAATTCCATGTGGAACTCCGACAGCTGACGCGCTCCTTCCTTTGCTCCTACATGAGGCCTTAACAGGAAACAGTAGATCATTCCTCATCTACTGTATTAACCCTCAAGGCAAGTCTACATAATAATATAATAATAATACTATCTGTGTCCTAACAACCTTTACCGTGACACTCCGTACCCTTCAGGTCTTCTGGACGATGAGACTCCCTCTGCTTTAACTTTGGCCCAGAAAGTGCAAAGTTTTTCAACCAGCCCCACGGTTGGTCGCTGGTGTCCGAGAGCAACGGAACAAGAGATCCGCCAGAAGATCATGGATCTCCAAATGCTAATGATGTCGCAGGGGCAGAGTGAAGATCACAACACCCACAGGCTGGCAGAGCTCACTCAAAACCTGCAGGTAACTCTCACAAATACTAACACTTTACACTTTACACTACCGATTAAAAGTTTGGGGTCACCTATACAATTTGTTTGTGTTTTCCACTAAAAGTCACACTTTTATTCATCAACAGAGTTGCAAAATGAATAGAAAATATAGTCAAGACATTGACAAGATTAGAAATAATGATTTATTTGCTTTGGTCAAAGAACCAGCAAAACTGTTTTCAGCTGTGCTCACATCATTGCACAAGGGGTTTCAAGGGTTTTCTAATCATCCAATAGCCTTATAACGCGATTAGCAAACACAATGTACCATTAGAACACTGGAGCGATGGTTGCTGGAAATGGGCCTCTATACACTTACACTCAACAAAAATATAAACGCACAATGAAAAACTTGTAGTTATTGTTATGTGACAAAACAGAGTAACTATCCAAAAATAACAGTACAACTAAAGTGGCTTTAATTTGCGAGCATTAGGATAAATTTCAAAACAAAAGTCCTGCAGTAATGGCAGGAAGAACACAATGGGGGGTCGATGATCCAAGTTCACAAACTTCAATAACGTGCGTGTCCAGCATTAGCCTCACACAGAGCGGTACACCAGCGACGCATGGACATCACCAGGTTGTCGATCGTGGCCTGGGGGATGTTGTCCCATTCCTCCTGCGGAGCCACTTGAAGTTGGCGGCCGTTCTGGGGAACTGGAACTGGAACTGGAACCGGCTGGTGGACACGCCTATCCAGAACATCCCGAAAATTTTCAATAGGTGACATGTCTGGTGAATACAGCATCATTCAGTTGTGTTGCCACAGCTGTAATGCTCAACCCAGCACTCAGCATGCCTAATGGCACGCTCCCTCATGATTTGTGAGATCAGTGGCATATTGACAAGTGACAATAGTCCACATTTTGGTGTGCCCTTTTATTGACCAGACCATAAGGAGTGTCTGTGTACTGGTCACGCATATTGACCACCACTCTGCCATGCTCCATGACTCTCGTGAGTTGAAATACTCAATCTGAGATTGTAGTCAATAGGAGTGGCCAAGTGACACTGGACTACTGAGTTTGAGCAAAACAAATCATTCCATAAACAAATGCATCAAGAATCTGAGCAAATGTCATGACATTCTATTTTTGGTCACCATTTCGAAATTTAAGCACATATTCCATTAAAAACCAGACGTTTGCAGCTACAATAGTCATTTACCACATTAACAATGTATAGAGTGTATATCTGATTCATTTAATGTTATATTTATTGAAAAAAAGTGCTTTTCCTTCAAAAATAAGGACATTTCTAAGTGACCCCAAACTTTTGAACGGTATATGTAGACCCTCACTGAGTCCAGAACTAACACACATCCTGTGGTCTCTGCAACAGATTGTGAAAAAGCAGTCATGGGAGAGGAGGAGGGAAGAGTCGGAGAAGATTAAGGGCAAAACACAGGTTACCTTTCCGTACGAGTTCCAACAAAATGATAACAAATGATACGTGTTCCCAGTTTAATGAATCGAGCGCTGCGTTTCTCACAGATTCAGCAAAGTGGTCGGAGCCCAAATGGCAGCAGGCCCAGCAGTGATTACAGAGAGAGCACTGACGCAATACAGTATTTACAAGACCGGCTGAAAGTAGAAATGGAAGAGCATATCAGAGGTAATATGCTGTGAAACATTAGTCATACAGGAGGTATAAATTCTAATAAAAATATTGTGTGTGTTTTCATAGAGGGGAGAGGGGACGCAGAGAAAGTCCAGGAGAGAGTAGCAAGAATCCAGGAGCTGAAAGAGGCTCTGAGAGAGGAGACGGTGAAAAACAGCAAAGAGAAATCTGACCTCTGTCAACAGGTAACGCACTGCATAGTAATTGTAAACATACACATTCACAACTGAGTGGAGTATAGGGGACATGATTACAATGCAGTGTGAACACCTTCTTAAACACATAAATGAGATTTCTGTGTGCCGGAGTGGGCCGGGCCACACTGAGACATTAGTCTTGTCAGTTTAATGACCATTCTCAGATGGAGTACAATAAAGCCAAGGAGCGAAGGAGGCAACTGAAGGAGGATCACGGGAGATTAATCCATGAGGAGGTGGAGAAGATGGAGAGAGACTTGGCACAGGAAGAGCTACCGGTGAGATAATGAGATGCAGTAGTTTAACATTATTCAGTCTGTGATCTATCTTATCAAAGGACGCTGAGTCTCTTTAAATTAATGCGAGGCTGGATTTATGGTCGGCACGGAAAACCTCTGCATTTGCAACTTAATCTTTTTGTTGTTGTTGTTTGTTTTGTTTTTCTTCTTTTTTTTATTGGTTTCATCCATTCCTCTGCCAGCCAGAGGGAGCCCAGAGGGAGCTGCTGGTGCTGACCAGAGAGAGGCGGGTCCTGGTGCTGCAGATGGAGGCCTTACGCATGGAGGCCCTGCAGGCTGAGACAGATCTGCAGGATCAGTATCACAGGCACCAAAAGGAGCTGAGTTGTCTGAGGGAGGAGAGTCTGCAGGTAGACATAATGATGATGATCCAAAATACAGCAGTTGTACAGCAGTATCATTTCCCGTGAGTCTCATTTATCTCATTTAAGGGAGGATTTAACCTGCATGCACAAGTTCTCATCCAACCAATCAAGAAATCTGAGTTTCATTATTTAGTAACACAATAACACAATGTAGGATTTGCTCTCAGGTTCCCCCCACAGTTGGTAAATGGTATTGTTTGTTACAACTGGGTAACATGCATTTGTTGACAATGTTATAGCATGTTATACAAATATGATGCCATTGTTTTATTGTACAATATATTAGCAAGGTGGAAATCCTTCATTGTGGCACTTTCACACAATTAAAATACACTTATGTTAGTTTTACACGATTAAAATATATGATTAAAGGTGCCATATGTAAGAATGTGGCCAAAAACAGGTTACTACACTCAAATCCAATATACCGAGGTCTTTTACGTTTCGTTTTCTCCACCATTGAAGCTCAAATGTAACTGGCAGCCCGTGGTTGCTCAGCAGCTGAGACTCTACTGATTGCAATGATTGGTAGACGGCAGTAGGTGGCGCCACATGCCAAAACATGATTTCAAAACATAAACATGATTTGTGATCGCAATTTTTTTTGGCTGTACTGTGAGTCCAGTATGTAATATGAATATTATTCCTGAGTCTGTGTGACATATAAGGAGGATTTTATGGCCAGTTGTTTTAGATTTATTACATAATGCACCTTTAAAATTATATAAAATATGTTGGGTCCTCAGCCAGTCTGAGGATTTTATCCTCAATTAGCTTTATTTCCTCCTCCGTTGGTGTTTTTGTGGCAGATGCCGTCCATCGTTTTCTCTCTGTGCTGATTCACGTATATCTGCAGGTGTTCAGAGTATTTCGTCAGGTGAGCGAGGAGCACAGGAAGATGTCCGAGAGCAGATACAGATGTTTGCTGCTGGAGGCTGTGCAGGACGCCGTCTACCTCTCAGCCCAGAACCAGCAGCTGCAGACCGACAACAAACAGCTCCACAAAAGTCAGTGTATGTTTAACTTCGGCCCCCGAGTGGCAACTGGATTACACATACAACTCAAAATCTGAAGTAAAAATGTTGTGGAAATGTTTTGTGGTTTTTTTTTTCTTTCTTCCACAGCACTGGGAGAGTTAAAGGATGCTCTAGCAGTGAGAGTTGACTCTACAGCTGAACAGCAGCTCTCTCGATAACAAGGAGCATACGGTGAAAAAGGGCCAGGTTTGTTGTTTTAGCAACTGTCGTGAAATATCTGCTCTGAAAGGTCTATTACACCAGGTGTGCTAACGCTTTTTTAACCGCTATATGGGATTACAAATAATTGCATCACCAGCTGATCCACCTTGAACAAAGGAAATTCAACCCAAAGACCAAGTTTGCCTGGACATTCATTCATTGCAGCTCTTCCCCCGCACCCAGCAGTGGCTAAAATCAGGACTGATTAGTCACTACCAAGGTTATCATTGTGAAATGTTCATTAGTTTTTATTTTTATTTAGTTTTTCAGTTTGCTTTTTTGGTTTAGTTTTAGTTAATTGAACAAATGATTTCGTAGTTTTAGTTTAGTTTTTATATTGAGAAATTGACTTATTTCAGTTTAGTTTTGACTTAGTTTATAGTTTAGTTTTGACTTTAGTTTTTAGTCTTTAAGAGAAAGCCTTGACTTGTAGATGCTGAAAAGGATAAAAGAATGTATGAATGTGAATTATCAAATCCTTTAATTTCATTCTTTAACCTTTAACACCTGCAGGTAAATCAAAAATCAAACTTATATATCCTTCCAATGCAAATACCAATGAACACATAATTTAATATAAATTCTATATATATAAATCACATAATGACGACAAAGTTGGTGGTGCCCTGAGACCTTTTGCACATTTGCAAGCATGATTAACACACATCATGAAGTATAATCCAGTTTCAGAGGATTTATTTGTTATAGGTAAAACACAGTATATTTTCTTTGAGGGTTGACATTAACCCTGGCAGAGAATGTGACAAAATCACAGAGACATGACAATAGCAGCACTCTTCACAAATGTTTTACTGAAGACAATCAATATCTTCTTGCATTGGGTGTAACATGACAATAAATAAAGCTAAAATAAGATGCAAACTTCCATGTGATGGATTCTTAAGCCAAGTGCAGTCAGAGAGGGAAGTGTGACAGAGGGCAGGGGAAAAGAATCCGACAGTAATGACACTGAGCTGGACCATGTTTGCCATCTTCTACTTGTAATAAAGGTGCGCTGCCAATCCAATCATTGAAACAGTCAGGGGGAAAAAGTAAGTGAGTTGGAGACCTAAAGCAGCCCAAGACATCAGAGCGTTAACCAGCATGGAGCAGGAAATGACAAATAGTCGAGTGATTGTGCTGCCGTGCTTCAGCACCACAGACATCAACAGTCCATTAGCGGCTTGGCCCGCTATAATGACCCACACTAACACAGAGTATCCTTCCAGAAAGCTCTTTTCACTTGCGACAGAGAAGAAGTAGTAGAGTCCATTGATGGCCACACCAAATACATAGAGGTAGAGATTCTGCAAACTCAGTGGCAGCCGCTGGCTCTTCAGCACCCCCTCTGTGTAAACCGCTGCCAGCCCCGAAACACAGCAATAAATCAGCATAAGGAAAAGCCCCCAAGCTGTGATATGAAGCCTTGTACCTTCCTGGACTTCAGGCTTCTCAAGATCCCCAGAATCTAAGGTGCTGTAGCTGTGACACACCCCTGCACCCATGAGGAGCCCCAGGCCCAACCACTGAGCACCCTGCAGCCTCTTGCCCAGGCAGACCGAGTACAGCAGGGCAGTCGTGGCTATTTTAAGATTGGAGAGGACTTGGTATGAGCTTGGGTCCATGTAGGCCTGCATGAGGACTGTCAAGTTGTTATTGAGGGCATAAAGCATGGCAGGGACTGCATATGGGGCCACAAGTATGAAAGATGGAGGGGTGCGTAAGGAGGATGCATCCCCGGTTAGAACAAAAGTCGCCAGAGAGATGAGAAGTTTAGTTAACTCAATCATGACAACACACGATGAAGGGTTGAAAGGAACTCGGCCATCTACTTTGGTGAGAGTGATGAGTGGTGCATGAGAGCCATAGATGAGGACCATCGCTCCCAAGAGGACACCCCACTGAGTCTTTTTCGCCCACTGTCTCTTAATCCTTGCGGGGGAACTCGTTCCCTCAGCATGAATCACAATCATCCTTAGTGATGCAAAATAAAAAGCTTTTAATTTCTAACAAATATGAATAATAACTATAGTGCAAAACCCCAACTTTAGGCCATCTTTTAATAGGCAACTCTATATCAATACTAAGATCTACCATTCTATGTATAACTCTGTATATATGTTACTGTAGAACTCTGTATATAAGATGTAGCAAAGATTTGACTATTGAGCCAACACAATTGCTTAAGGCAACAAAACCAAGAGAAGTAATGAAATTTGCTGGAAAAAACCTTGAAACCTTATAGGCACAAAGTGTTCCATTTTGTGAAGCGAACAGTAAACATGAAACAAAAGAATACGTTAAAAAAAATTCCAGTCTTTTAACATCGAGTCCCAAATGAAATTCCAGTAATAGCAAGAAATCTTGAAGGCTGATCGGTCGCAGCCGCTGAGCTGCAACACTATCTCCCTCTTGTGCCACAGGAACAGACTGTGAGGTTTGGCAGTCAAACCAAATTACTTTGGTCCTTTTTTGAAGTTGTTCATATAATCTTTCACAGTCTTTTCGATGTTGGGCATTTGATAGTTCTGTGCCGCATATATGCCAGTAATTGTTCCCATCAGCACTCCCAGGATGGCTGAGGAGCGAAGCTTGGCCACCACATATCCAGCCAGAAAGCCCTTCAGGAATGGAGATCCTAACACAGAGCTTCCCTACAAGAGAAGGAAAAGGCTTTGTATTATATTACTTAAGATCGCGTGGTCAACGTGCAATAATAGTGACAAATACTTTGATATTGAGACATAATTTAAAGCGGACCTAGAGTGGTCCTGTTACACATATAGGTTAGTTATGGAGGTCTACTTACATACATTAACTTGTTTTTATGGTCAAAAACCTCCTAGTTGCTGTAAACGAGCCGATAGAAATCCTCTTTTCTGATGCTGTTCCTGAGTCGCGATATTTCAGAGTGAACTTTCACCCCCAGAAGACAGAGTCTTGTGATTGGCCAGTACTATTCAGCACATCTGCTCTCAGAAGCGCAGCTCCCACCTCTGGAACAGTGGATGCACTGCTCCTCATTATAAAAACATTGTTTTAACAATGTTCAAAAATAGCTTCTTCACGACTCCCCGCTGCAGTCCCTTTTATGACTTTGAGTCCCAGAGTCAGAAGACACTGTCGCTCGTGAAACACCTCCACAACGGACATTATTCTTCTTCTTTGGTTCAATCGGACTAGTGCCCGGAGCAGGAGGATCTGCTGTTCAGGAGAACTGGTGTTTACGTAACCGGACCGGGTTTTTTCAGAGATCTCGCTGAGCCCGAGATTACAATACAACACAGCGTTCTCAGCAATGGCTGAACTGTTTGTTTAGTACCTTCAGCGCTTTGTAAACAAGGTAATGAAACAGATACATACTAAAAAAACAGCCTTAATTTGAACTTCCGGTCTAGGTCCGCTTTAAAACTTTTGAGTCTACTCCATTAAAGTAGAATAAATTACGAGTAACTGTTCAGTGTCAGCACAGCACATAATAAATGAATATTTTCTGATTTTCTATGTTTAGATATATGTATATACACACACAGTCTTGTATAAAGTACCTAAAATGAATACTTGAGTAACTTCTACTTCTTACCAGAAAATGACTTTGGTAGAATTTGAAATCACTTTTCTTAATGTCACATAAGTGTAAAAAAGATCTAAAATGTGCAATGTGAGTGAGGATTTAGCCATGGTGGCTCAGTGGTAGGGCAATCTGTCTTTCAACTGGAAAGTTGTGGGTTCAATTCCTGGCTCTGCTTGTCTATATGTGTCCTTGAGCAAGACACCCATGTTGCAGTAAATGGGTATGAGAGATGTGCGAATGCCCAAACTGTGTAAAGTGGCTCATCCAGACTAGAAGTTAGTTAGTTTCAGGAAATGTAGTGGAGTAAAAGTTGCTAGAAATATAAATACCAATGTAAAGTACGGATACATGACTTGTGTACTTAAGTACAATACCTTACAACCTTACAACATACCTTGGTGTGTGGATAAACCAAGCCGAGACATAGCATTAGACAACATATTGTTGACTAAACGCCCAGATAATTAGTTAATGTGAAAATAATCACAAGCTCCTTCCGTTCCCTGCTGTAAAACCCGCTCACCTGGGGGATTCCTTCAGAAACCTCGCTCTCCACTCGCCTCTGAATCGCCTCCAGTTGACTTTTGAGCAGTGTCAGATCTTTCAGCTGCTTCAAAGGATCCTGGAAAACACAGAACGGAACACCAGCGTGTCAAGTTGACGCAAGACAACAGAGAGACCCGTGATAGTTAACGAGGCTACTGTGGAAAAACACTAACAATGTCAGTTACTACAAGACTTCATCATCCGAAAAGCAGAATAGTTTTCTCTAAGTTTGCTGTTTAGCTAACAAAGTTAGCAGCTCGTGAATCGAGCAGTTTGATTCAGAATAAACCCCCGGCCTCGCCATGTTAATTTAATACGAACACATAGCGTCTGTTGGTAAAATACAACGGTTTCTTTTAATCCTACTCTAGAAATTGTTGTCATAAGACGAAACATGTGACCTGACTTCGTTTAAAACTACAGCACAGACTCTCACTCACCTTGTCATCCGCCATTTTTGCTCTGCTGGGTGATGCGTGTTTGACTCGAGCGCCTGTGCTGTTGCTTTTGCTCGATGAGTTTGATCGACTAGTTTGGTCTAGATGTGATAACTCTTCAGTGCAGAACAAACAAAACAAAATGTTTGTTTTACTTTCACGTATTCATTTTATTTATTTAATATAAAATACAGGTTTGTTACGACTAAATGACAATGATGTTGTGTTTTGTGTTTTATAATATAGAACACTTAACTGCACCCATTGTTTTGCTTATTTTAGCCAATGCTTTCCTCCACAAGGCAAATTTTATGAAGACTCCACTCATATTGACATGCTTTTATAATCATATCCTCTATATAAAGTCCCTTAAATTAATAAAATCAAAATGTGCCAAAGACCTTTATGCATTACTAAAGAATGACATCACAGACAGAGTACTTTAAATATTTTCTTTTTTATTTATAGTGTTTTAAATGAGAGGATTAAGTAAACATAATAAAGAAAAAACAAAATAAAAAACACTCTCTGTAAATTGCATCCTGACCTCCACATTTTTATGTTTGATCTTAAGAGTTAACATGTAAACTGTGAAAAAAATCAAAACCTTCAGTATTGTTTTGTTTCACCTGACTTTGCCCTTTTATCGTGAAAATAAGACGACGACTGCAGTCTGATTCTATTTTTTAGAAGCAATGGTTTTCCATTTCACAAATCAAAGGCTCAAGACAAACTCATTACACAGGTATGTCCACCTGTCTCTGCCTGTCTCAGTACTGAACAATCATTTGATTAAAATCTCAATAAATAATATTTTATCCCCCTTTAGTCAGTCTTAACAGTTTGCATCTCTTGCATCAAGTATTTGATTATCTTCTGAAGCCATTTTATTGTTATTTACATCTGATCCCACATTTTCAAAGTAAAATGGAAGTAAAATGTTAACACTATTTGTCGTTAAGTTGTTAAATCATCATATAGATCCATCCAATCCATGAATTTTCCATAATAATAGATCCACATTAAGTTAACTCATTCATGCCAACATGTTTAAAATTAACCATAAATACTTATACTGTTTATTATTTTTGACCTCTCCGTGTGCAGTACCTTTACAGCCCAGCAGGGGGAAATCACTGTTGAATAAACAAAGGAAAACTGCGCCCACTAGTGGCCACAATCTGCCCACACACGGACGCACGCCTTACTTTCACGTGTTAAAAACGTTCCCTGTGATTGGCCCCTTCTTGTTTATTCCTTCATTTGATTGGTTACAGACCATAGCAACAAATCCGCCATGTTTTTTTTTACAAATCAGCCACAAACGAAGCTACTTTTCACACATAAATGTGGCGCAATGCTCGATTTTATGTGAAATAAGGACACATTTCAGCTGTCGGTGACGACAGCCCAGAGTCTGACATTTTCAGCGACTTCTCAAGGTCGTTCTGACCCGGTTTTTGAGTCTCGGTCCATCGTAGGTAAGGCTTCAACAAGAAGGCATATCATTGGACAGCTCAGGGACTGTACGGGCAGTAAAAACACACGCCATTAAACCCACTTTTAAAGCAGGCAAAGAGCAGTGTTTTCTAACGTGTTAGCTTTAATGTGTCTGCGCGCATGACACGTTTACAATATGTATTATTTTGACGAAGATAACGTGGAATAGATTGTCTCCGCAATATGTACGGTCCCTCAGACACACTGTTCTACTTTCAGCAGCGTTTTATGCACATGCACGATTATCGTGACCGGAATGTTTTCGATTTACGATGTTGAGTCTCCTGTCAGTAGTGTTCCTTTATTTGGGTTCAGAACATATTCTGTGCATGTTGAATGGAAGTTTATGGACACAGGACACAGATGAATCAGTGTTACAAAATCAGTAGTTTTTATTGTACATTGAAAGATTAAAATACGTAGATATAATAATAATAATAATAATAAAGAATAAACACAGTCTAAACATGGTTAATACATTATGCTTTCCATAAGGTTCACCCTACACCACATGTGTCAAACTCATGGCCCGGAGGCCAGATGTGGCCCGCCATGTTATTTTATGTGGCACGCGAGTGACTAATTGTTCATAAAAAATCTGTGTTAAAATAGGTCTATGCTACTTTAAGGCATGCGTTGAACATAAACTACATTTCCCGCCCCTAGATCGCAGTGTATCATTGTATACATAGCTGCCAACTCTCACACATTGGCCGTGAGGTCGTACAATTGAATCCAGCTCCCAATTATTGACCATATTATTATTATTGTATAAAGCATTATGAGTATTAAGCATTAATAATCCATAAATCATGTTGTATAAAGCATTAATTAAGGTTGGATACATAAAATATTATTATAAATAAATATATTGGGGGTGTGTGGTGTTAACCTGCCATACATTAGCCCTGCATGCCACGATGTCTCACGTCAAGGTTTTCTCAAAAGTTGGCAGCCCTGTATGCATCATGCAACGAGTGAAATTGAGATTGAGACTGTGATCGCAGCAGAATGTGTTCACAAAAGCCACAACCAAAAACAACGAGACAGTGAAAGCTAGCTTTATTGTGGCTGAAGAAATCATCTGTGCTTCAAAGTCTTTTTCTGAGGGTGTGTTTTTGAAGCAGTGCATGCTGCATGTGAGCAGGTCTGACCTGACCAGATACAGACTTTTAAAACTGTTAGTTTGTCAAGAAACTCCATCGCAGACCAGGTTACATCTATAATACATACAATTACAATTACAATTACATCTATAATGCATCGTATTTGTAACTTGAATAAGGAATAAATACAGAAAGTTATTTAGTAATATGTTACGGAGTAGTTACCTTTATTTTACATTATATTTAGTTACATTTATTTTGTATGACAGTTATCTGGCCCTTTGAGGGTAACCATTATTCTGATGTGGCTCTCAGTGACAATGAGTTTGTTTTTCAAGTTGTGCCCAGATCTTTGAAAATCATGGAGAAAGTGGGAGCATATGAGGTGGTGAATGATGATGGGGAGGTCGGCTACAATCAAATTGAAGCATCCACTCCAAAAAAGAGGAAGAGCAAAGCTCAAGAAGACACGGTTGAAAAACCCAAGAAGCCGCGGTGATTAACTTTGATGTTTTATCACATCACTGAGTACAGCTGCCTGATGAGGGGCAGCGTTTTGTACACATTTTAAATGTCTTGACTTGTGGATGTGGATTCTGTTTGTCTTAGGTCTGCCTATCTGTTATACTACTTTGATGTTCACCAGATAACTCAACAGGAAGTACCTAATTTGCCACAGTCTGAGATCAACAAGCGAATCAGCGAGAGCTGGAAAAGGCTTAGTGTGGCTGAGAAAGCCTACTACCTGGAGAAGGCCAAGTTTGAGAAGGAGGGCATAGATACAGTAAGCTACTCCATCTTTCTTTGTTTTGTACAGACTAAACAAAGCATCTGTGCCACCTTGAATTTTGTTTATCTTTTAAATTAAATTTTTGGTTTCATATGCTCACTGAAGGTTGAATTAAGTGACCAGTTTGGAAAGAAATGTACATATTGACCATATATACATGTTATCCCATTACAAACTTTTGCCAGTTTCTGTGGAAACATGAATCATAGTCGAATACATACAGTAGATATTAATGAAATCAAAGATTAGAGATGACCAATTAAGAAATTACTAATCTTCGTTAACAAAAAGAATCAATAAGGTGACAAAAGTCTGGATTTATTAAGCATTTTCTTCTGTTTAGAACAAACAAGTCCTATCTAAAAGGTTTGTTTGAGCGCTGGTTTCACCTCACCCGCTGAGTCCTTATTGGTGAACCACTGCTGTTTACTTCCACTGACACTTTTACTTAAGTCTGCTGTAATATCGACATATTCCATGATGTTTTCCTGGCTAATATGTTTTTCTCAGTCCTCAGTCAGCCCCTCCAATGACCTGCCAGGCTTCCGCAAGATCCTCCCCAGAGCCAGCTACGTGCTCTTGTCCAAAAGCTGTCAGTCAGAGGTGCAATTGGAATCCCTGGACCATCCAGCAGAAGGAGGCTTGTCCTCTGTCTCCCTCACCCAAGAACCCCACTTCCCTCACAATCTAGGGGTGGCTGGTGAGGTGGAACTTTCTGAGCTGCCCATCGTTGATGACGACGCAGCAGAGGAAACAGCGATGGTGTCCGTCCTCACAACAGTTCAAGGAATCCCACCTCCTGTTTCTGTCACTTCCAAAACCCCTGCTTCCACAGATGTCCAGCTCTCTACTGATGTCAGAGCAAATGGGGTCACGCTGAAAGAAATTCAAACAAGAGCTGCTGGTAGTAGTTATGGTTGGGCAATGGTGCAGCATGTACAGAGAGAGCCTACTCAGATGGTTGCCATCATACCCTCCCAGGTGAGACTCAAAAGACATGAGTTATGTACACTCAACAAAAATATAAGCGCACAAAGAAAAATTTGTAGTTATTGTTATGTGACAAAACAGAGTAACTATCCAAAAATGACTTATCAATAAACTGGCTTTAATTTGCGAGCATTAGGATCAATTTCAAAACAAAAGTTCACAAACTTCAATAACGTGTGTGTCCACCATTAACCTCACGCAGAGCGGTACACCGGAGACGCATGGACATTACCAGGTTCTTGATTGTGGCCTGGAATGATCATGGAATGATGCACGTTCAGTTGTGTTGCCACAGCCACAGCCACAGCTGTAACGGTCAACCCAGCACTCAGCATGCCAATGACACGCTCCCTCATGATTTGTGACATCTGTGGCATATTGTCAAGTGACAAAAGTCCACATTTTGGTATCCCCTTTTATTGAACAGACCATTAGGAGTGTCTGTGTACTGGTCACACATATTGACCACCACTCTGCCAAATCAAACAAATCATTCCATAAACAAATGCATCAATAATCTGAGCAAATGTCATAACATTCTATTTTTGTTCACCATTTCAAGTTTGTGCGTTTATATTTTTGTTGAGTATAGTATGAAAAAGCTGTTTGCACATCATTTATTGACACAACTTCTCCTTCTCTCCAGAGCCTGATGGAGCCTAAGGCAGCTGTGAACACTGTGGGCCCGCTGATGATGCTGTCTTTAGGAGCCAAATTAGAACAAAGTGCCAAACCTTCATATAAAATGGTAAGCAACTGTTATTAATGCAGCTTGATTTGTCAGGATGGAATCAGACAATCATAGGTTGTGTAGAGAAAATTAAAATCAACTTTCACTTTGATTTGTTAGATATTTTTTATTAAAAAAAAATAATGTGTCTATTCTTAATTTAAAGCGATCATACTACTCAGTTTTTGCTGAGTGTATTATTGGCATTTAAGGAGGTATTCACTCGACTTATGTGTCAGTCAGTAACTATGGTGAATATAGTTAAAATAGTTAAGAACATTGAGTTGTTTTCCTCTCCCCTCCAGTCTGTGAAGACTTACACCAGGAGAGGTCGAGGGAGGTGTCTAAATCCTAGATGTTCATTTGTGTACGTCACCCGCCACAAGCCACCTACGTGCCCTGAATGTGGGAGCCGTTTGGGAGGGAAATGGATTCCTGCTGTGAGTGTTGAACAATGTGTGCACACACAGATACTTAATGCTTAAAGTTTGGGGGAAACGACCGTGACTTGAGCTCCGGTTTTGACCTGCGGTTTCAGTTAATCAACTTTGACTGCTTTCATCCATCAGGCAAAGAAAACGAAAGAGAAAGCAGCAGCAGCATCAAAGCAGTTTTCACAGAAAGCTGAAACCAAGCCTGAAGAAAGCTGCCAGCCCACACAACTCCCCGCTCAAGGGGAGAATGCTGATGTTGGTAAAACAAACACCAGTGGGAGCAAAAAGCAGGCTCGATCTCAGATGTGCTCCAGGAAGCAGCATGCAGTACCAGTTCAATCACCACCAGAGGGCAGAAGCACAACGCAACAGGAAGAAACAAAGTGAGCATCCCTGTGTTTCAATGCCATCATTTTCAATTATTAGATTAGTTCACAGATTCCAATAGAAGCGTATCACCTGTTTTTATTGCATGGTTTTAGAATAGTTTGTGCCTTACTTGAAACGCACTCCTTTTGGTGTCTAGACAACCGAAAGACAGTCTTAAAGGCACCACAGTTCAAGGTCAAGACAGCGTCACTGTTCAGAAGAGGCCTGTGAGACCCATCCTCCCTGCCTATTATAACACAGGTGAGTTATATCATGCAGTACACAGGACATTTGTTTTTTGGTGGGGTTGTTGGTTAGATTTACACATGTCCTTGTGTTTTCAGGCACTGCCTTGTTACAGATCATAACTGTCCCACCTGACAAAGGAAAATATCAGACTGCAAACACCAACAAATCATCATCTGGTACGGTTTAGGTCACTTTATTTCTAAAATATACTTATACAAGGTGTCTGCGTGGTCTTCAAAAGTATTAAAAGTCTTAATCGCGATTTAATGAGGTATTACATTTTTGTCCATAGAGTTTGACTGCAAAAAGTATGCATGAATATATTTATTTTCCTCCCTGCGTTTGTTAAAAACAATGATGCGCAGGCATGCTCGCTGTGCAAGACCGCGCGCGTACACGTGACGTTTCACATCTTGCGACAGCGGACGCGCTCCATCTGGCGCGAAATAATATCCTTTGTATTGTTGTGCTCTATAGATTTAATTGCAAACTAAAACTGTTTTGAAAGTTAAATGTTTTGCTGATTACAGCTTGAAGGTCTTGAAAAAGTCTTAAAAAGGTATTGAAAATAACCTCAGGATTCCTGCATATACCCTGTTATATAATATATTGTAAGTTTTCTTAGGGACTCATCTAATGCTTTTTGTGCAACCGCACTCTTTGATTATTTTCTCTGTGTGCAGCTTCCAGGGAGAGTTTCTCAGGTCTCAAACCCAGCACTTTGAAGCAGCTCGGCCAGACGGTCCCAGCAGCCACACTCAAGCAGGTTAACAAGTGCATACAAAGGCACTCTGACATATACGCTGATGATGAATGATGAGATTCATCATCTTCATGTCCTTCCATAGGATTTTGCAGCCTCGGCAGATGGAGGCCAGCCTGTGTCCTCACTGACAGATGGGAGAATGAATTTACTGTCAGTGGTCCCTTTCAAGGAGCACACTGTCTCTAAATTTGTCAGTATATAACAGTTTCTTGTGTAATTTAACTGTCCATAAATTCTAGTATTTCATGAAGTTACATTTAAAGCATGGTTGGTTTTGTTTGTCTTTTCTTTTTTTATAGGACTTGGGACTATCCACAGCACGAGGCAGGGGCCGGTGTAAAAACCTGTCCTGTGATTTTATGTACAAGAACAGACATAAACCCGCTGTGTGCCCTAAATGCGGTTGTGAGCTAACCCAGAAGAACAAGGGGGCAAAGGTGAAAACTTAAATCCTCCAGATTTATCTGAAGTGCAGATACTGTAAGATTAGTTCCTCTTGACCCCATTTAGGGGTCCTCAGCACAACCTTGGACACATGCATGGGCGACTTCCGCTCAGCGCTCATAAATTTAGATTTGGAACTGATGACAACAGGCCTTTGATGTCAAACCATAAGTCTTTGCTGTTTTTCCTTGAACGCTTTGAAGCAAGCGTGCCTTCTTTTAAACCCATACCACACTTTTCCTCGCTAAATTTAGATGAATTGAACAAATGTACAATATGCTGTTCTCTCTTCCGTTCACTTTTTTCCTTTGCATTAGTAATTAATCACTTTCACCCAAGTTAATATGCACAATTTGTTCATATATATATATATCTTTTTTTTTCCAGTCTGGGACTCTGCTAGATCCATATCAGCCTCTAAGTCCTGCTCAGAAGGACATCCAGCGACAAAACACACTGCAGCTGCTGCGCCGCTCGGTGCAGATTCCTGAAAGTGAGACTGAGCTTCAGGAAACGTTGAACCTCATTCAGGAGCTCAATGGTCTCCAGATCATCTTGATTCAACCAGGGCACCAGGAACATGAAGACAGTGTGGGGACGGAGACACTGGTGGAGACTGGGTGGCCTCAGTTCTATGAATCAGCAGCTTCTCACTGTGGCTTGTGTAACTACCCGCTTTTCAAAGGAGGTCAGAGGTGAGACAACGGGCAGTGAGGTGGAAATAATGTTTTGATCTGTGTTAAAGACACGAGGTAGATCAAAGTTTGGTATTCTGTTGGTTCACTCTCTTTCTCACAATTTGAACCAAAGTGAGTGATTATGCGTTATTTAATTATTTAAATTTGTAAACCCCAAAACAATCGACATCAGCTTTTGCTGTATTGTCCCCAGATGACATGAAATCACCACTATCAAATGTGAACGAACATGTGTCAATCATTATAGAGCATGACAAATGGATGGTGTGAAATTATTTGTAATGGGGTTATGAGGGGTATTTCCAGCTCTATCTCCACAGTCTTTTATCTTAATTCTTCGCGTTACACTTTTGCATGTACACATTCAATTGTCTTTCTCTGGGGAAGAATTACAACCACTGTGACAACTGTGAAACTGTGTTTGTGTGTGTGTTGTCGGTTGTAGCACCGTGGCAGGACAGACGGACTGCTGGCTCCTGACTGAGACACTGATTCAGACGGCTTCTATCCAGCTCAAAGTGTGTCTCAACATTCAGTGTCTAGCTCTGCACAGCTTTACTGACCTGCATCCAGGTAAAAGAGCAACACCCAACAACCACTTGTACATTTTTATTGGGTAGAATTTTGTCCCCCTTTAGCTAGTACCTCAAACACAATCACGGTCATTTGACCATTTCTAATTGACCATTGGGGGGGGGGGGGTGCAACAATGAATCATGTGTGCACTGTACACAACAGTCGAGATCAATGGTACCTGATACTTTGAACATGCGGTGCATATTTTCTGTTCTCATTTAAGGGGTAAATGTTTAACATGTTATGACATTCTTGATACATTTAGAAGCAAAGACTATTTTATTTATGGAAGAAAACTTACTTTATAATTATAGTAGAAAATCTAGTCTGTGTCCACATTATATGGTTGATTAAATGTTTTGACTTTGTATGTTGTATTTTGACTTCTTTATTGTACACCACTCGGCCACAGCAAAAAAACACATATTTACGGATTACTAGATTGCTTAGAATTTAATCCTTGTAACAATTTGAACGACTTGAACCTGTTTGATTGCTGTGGCTGATCATTGCATGTGAGAACGTACCAAATGTCCAGTTGCAAGAGGAGACGCTGTTAGTCAGCCTCGTCTTAACTGTCACAGACTCACTCACCACGCCAAGCCTCCAACACAAATATGTGAAACCGTAGTAAGGGAAAAATGAGTGAGACGACACTCATGTGCATTTTCATTATCTACACTGACAGCACACATCTGTGTTCTTTGCAATCTCTGCTCTGCTCCTTTATTTTTTTTATTGACTAGTGTTGATGCTAAGATGTGGAGAATGTCTAATGTTTAGGATTTGTTCTGTGTGCAGGAACCTTCTGACGTTTATGAACAATTTTTTTTCTGACGTTTATGAACAATTTTTTTTAAGGATGAGTGTGTTAAGGCTTTGTATTATTTGGCATTGTATTTGTTCAGGCAGCGTGAGCATGAGACAACGGTGGACAGTGAGTGTCTCACACCAAAACAGAATATGTGGCACTCAGTGAGCAACAGCACCACCTCTGTGGACTTTCATTTTCTTATATGTACAGAGATTTATACAAACAAACTTGAGCAGAGGCACTACATTCTATATTATATTTTACTTAATAATGTTAATTAGCCCACAGATTTAATAACAGGCATATATTATTTAACTGTATTAAATGGCATAGTGTAAAGAGGCGATGTCACTGTTTAATAGTTTAATCTGTTGTGCGGCCAGAGCTCTGACACCTCCTACAGCCAAGTTCTCAATTTTCTTGAAACAATTTTTAGGACGTTTCCAAACCGGATAATTATAATTAATTATTTATTTATAATTATTAACTGTTCCTTTCTTGTGGATACAAAAAGCTTTTCATTGTTTGTATTACTGCTTTCTCCTTTACAGCCCATCACTGTTCTCTGTGCCCCAAAGTTCCAGCATAGCAACACACATTATTTTACATTTTACATTTACATTGACATCTGCTGTGTCTTTCCTTTGTTGTGTGTATCTTGTATGATGCTTTGTCCTTAGGGTCCTCTCACAGTCAGATTCAAATGTGGATTTGATTTGTTTTTTTTGTTTTTGATTTTCTGAAAAGGTTTGTTCAACATTGGGAACAAACTTTTGGTGAGCATTGACCTGTTCCTGAAGATTAGAGCAAATATCAAACTGGGTCACGCTCCCTCTGAGGCAGCCAGGGCGACTCTAAACCACATCCACAACCATTCAGGTAAATTCTTGACTACACGCCACCTAACATAAAAATATTGATTTGAAATAACAAAATATATCTACAACTCATGTTAATGAAGGAATTGTCTTGGTAGGAGCTGCTTTACATCATTAATATGGATTTAAATACTCTTTTGCATGTGGTAAAAATGCAGTTTATCGTAATTAACAGATAATTGTCATTGGTTGACAGGCTATTGGTAGTTCTGTTACTCCACTGTTTCACTGCATGTTTCCTGTGAATCTCACCGTTTTCCCTTATTCCTATCAGTCCATGCATTGAGCCCAGAGGAGTTTTCACAAATCCAGGAGCTCCTCCTGAGCGGTTACTGGGCCTTCGAATGTCTCACAGTGCGGGATTACAACGATATGATCTGCGGGATTTGCGGCGTTGCTCCCAAGCTGGAGGTAGCACAACGATACGCAAACAACGTGCTGGAGCTCAAGAACGTGGAGGTGATGGAGTAATTGCAAAATGAAACCCATTTATCAGATATATGCATCTAGTGGCAGCGTCTTAACTGTACCGTCTCCACAGTTTACTTGGCCTGAGTATTCAGTCTCTGATGAGGTCCATGTGGATGACTTCTGGCTCACCATGGAGAGCGAGGCTCTCGAGCAGGCGGCTTTTCCCACTGACATCCCCATCACACGTGTGGACGCTTCCATCATCGCCCCCTTCATCCCCCCTCTGATGAGGAGCGCCACCGTTATCAACACGGAGAAAGACAAAGCCTCGTCACACACGCAGTCGCCCTCAGGTACGAGCAAATAAGTGCTTCGACAAAATTAATTTCAGAACAATCCTGTGCTTTGTGTTCGAGATATAGATCATCGTAGAAGATTGTAGTATCACGTACTGCAAATTTCATGCATTATTTCCAGTTTCTATTAATCCTGTGTCAGTGTTAATTTGCACTGACATATTAATAGATTCCGATAAGTTATGTTCTTACTTTAGCTGTGTTTTGGTTGCAGTGGATTATCTTTGACCCAGTTTTTTTTTTTCTTCATCCGTTTCAGGAGATCCATCAGTTTTGGTGCGTTTCATTCATGACGGCCAGCTGAGGCTGGACAAGATTGAGGATCACAGCGAGGATGAGCTGAAAGCAATTCTGGACAGCTGCGGGGCGAACATCCTCCCGGGCTCCACTAAGGTGTGTGGCGAGGGAAGCATGTGCTTTGTTAATGGCCTGTAAAATGTTACGATAGTAACCCAAGGGAAATCTGCATCACCACCCCCATGACCCCGAGGCTGATGAGGTTTGGGGTCCTGTCCAAAAGTATTTCAGCCAGTTGTCTGTGGTCTGTTTACAAGGAAAGATTATTTTCTCATTAATTTCATTAAGTCCGTTTGAAACTCGGACACACTTGTATCAACAATATGTGTGTTTGTTTGGAAAAACAAGCTTCCTTTCTTGTCTTCTTCTGTGATTAGAATGAGCTCCTGGCTTCACTGGTTTCCTTGTACAAGCTTGTTCATACTGGCATCTCCACTGCGCCACAGCCTCCCCCACAGCTCACTGCTGGTAAACTGTCAAAGGTCTGCCCACACAAGGTAAACGCAGTAACTTTCCAAACAAAGCAACAAAAGCTCTTTGACACCTTTCACACCTGATATTAACATCTGTCCTGAGTGATCTGGTCAAATGGTATTTTCTCTCTCCTGCTCACTTCACTCACACACACAGGTTATGTGCAACTATCCTTTTAAGGACTCGCAGTGTAAATACACAATTATGTTCTTGCTAATGCTCAGTGACATCTGTGTGCATTTCAATAAAGGGAGGGGACGCCAGATCTGAACATGTGACACAGGAGATGCATCCAAGAAAAGCATTTTATGGCCAGGCGTGATCAATCATACAGGACAGATGATAATCCCAGTTGTAAATGGGGCCTTTGTATGCTGTTGTAAATGAAGTATTTTCAAACTCCAAATACAAGAGCACTAATGTAATGTATGAAACTGTTGATTGCTATATGAGCCTAAAATTGAAATATTCCCATTTGTTGCTTTTTATTATTTCCTTTGAGGACTGTTCCTCCGTACGAAAGACTTTTGAGCAGTGGCCGTCAACCGGTTCTTGTGACGTTCCTGTTTTCAGGTGGTGTGCGGCTCCAAGTATCTGGTGAAAGGAGAGACGGCTCGAGATCACGTCGACCTGCTGCTGTCCTCGCGCTACTGGCCGCCAGTCTATGTCAGCGACTGTGCCAAGCAGGTGGCGCTCTGTACAGACTTACAGTATCCAGAGCTGGCGAAGCAGATGTGGGGCAGAAACCAAGGCTGCTTCTGTGACCCCTTTGAAAAACCAGAGGTGGGTGATGTCAAGGTCATGTTTACTTATCCAGGAGAAAAAGTTAAAAGGCTGTATCAGTGATATTATGATATAGCATATTCTTACTTACTTTAAGTTTCAAAATTAAGGCTTGTAATGCTTCCATTCATGGCGACAACCAGTGGCACAAGGATAAACTGATTTGTAACATCAATATCTGACAAAAGGTTGGTTGATACAAAAGCTCACTTAGGCTACATCCATATAAGAACAACTTAATCTGAAATACTGAACAATCCACGTTCAGACGAGCGTTTTAAGTAATCTGCATAAATATTAAAGCAGCATAGACCACATAACCATTCAGCTGCTCAGCCATTCCTGTGTGTGTGTCAACAGGAAGCTGATCCCCTCCTCTGTAGTCGTTTGTTTAGTTTCAAATAGCGATACTTAAGTGAAACAACAATCGTAAGAACATGGAATTTGGCTATGAGTCCATCGAAAAAGTGTAACTGACACGATAAGGACGTTTAAAAGGAGCTTTGTTTTCACAGCATTTAAAAAATTCTCCATTTCCGGTTCTCAAAAAAACGCTGTGGGTCATGTGGAGAGGAAGTATTTATGTATTTTTAAACCAAAATAGATGATGCTTTCTATTCAGCCTCTGGGATTAAGAATACACACATTGTATTTTCCATCTTCATCTACATCTTCATCTAAATCAGAGAATTTAAACTTCAAAAACCTAATTACTTTTGGGAGTAAAATCTCAGTTTGGTTTTCCTTCAATTCCTCAGTTTGTGTCCTGCGCTGAGCTACAGGACCAGCCGTACAGTGCCGACCTTTGTTTGGTAGCAGAGAACCAGCAGGTTCATCCCATCACCAAGTCATCGTCTCGCTGGCTGGTCAATCCGCCTGGAGCAGAGCAGCCTGCGGAGCCTCTCGCCCCAGAACACCGCTCATTATCACTCTGCAAAGACCTGGAGCCCTACGTCAGCCTGGTGGCTGAGCTGGAGAAAGACAAAGAAGAGGGGGAACAGAAGGAGGAGACAGATAAAGACTGCACGGAAAAATCAGAGGACTGTTCCTCTGTGAGCTCTGCACGTTGGAAACCCATGGTTTTTAACAACACAGCCTATTACTACCTGTACAACCGCCTGGTAGATTTCCTCACCAGCAGGGACGTTGTGAACCAGCAGATCAACCAGGTGGTGAAGGTGTGTCAGCCCGGAGAGGTGGTGATCAGGGACGCTCTGTACCGGTTAGGAGTGGCACAGATTAACACGCAGCAAGAAGAAGAAGAAGGAGAAGGATTTGGAGCTGAGGGACAGACACAAGAGGGAGCCACAGAGATATACGAGGTTGTTCTGCCATAATAACGTTAGTGAGGATGACATAAAACAACAGGATAGACTGAATGTAAAAGTGCTGCTAGAGGGCACAGAAGTCACACAACTCTAACCTCAAGAATGACTAAGGAAGCAGAAACTATGAGAGAATATTTTATTGTTAATATTCAACAAACCTCCATCACAGCACTGCTGACGGGTTTTACTCATGTGAGGAAAAAAGACTGAAATATTGTAAAAAAAATCCACCTAACATGATATTTATTTTTTCAGTAAGTCAATGAAATTGGAAAAAAATCAATGAACAGAACCAAATATTTTCAGGATGGTTCAATAAGGTGTATGCAAATGTGATACTAAATCAATGCTTTTCTGTTCATCAAAGTATATAAGTTATATAATGTCTGGATAATTTGGCAGTTTAGTATTTATTGCCCTTTTACATTCAGAGACATGTTTTACCTCTGATCTTTTTGGATGGTGATGATGGAATATTAATGTGATGATGAACATTTTGTTTTATTTAGCATCATCCTCTGTTGTCTTAGCTCGTGCCAGTGAACCATAAACTGCTCTCAGTCATGCACTGAATGTGGACATTTACCTACAGTTGTGTGTTGGAGATGCATTTGAGAATGCAGATGTCTAAATTCGTCGTTCTGGACATTCCCATTTCCTGTCAGCCCACCCCTGGCCAAAATTCCAGAAAAACTCCAAGTGAGCCCATGTGAGAATACAGCTGAAAAATCTTGAAGTGAATGAATGAATGAGTCTTCTACCTCCTTTTTGCTCGACCCAGGCTCCACTCTTCGCCTAGATGTTTGAGAACGTTTCCTCAAAGCATCTGACTGCTCACTCCTCACAGGTAATCACAGGCAACGACAGGTCAATTTCATGACAGCCATAAACCTAACATTGAAAGAATGTTTCCTCCTCATGTCTTGAGTCAAACTACCAACAGTAGTTACTATCATTGCCTTATCAGTCATGTGATATGAGGCATTAGATGCGACTGATGTCACGGTTATGTTGAGCGAAAAGCCAAAACAACGGCGGGTTTCATCTTGGTATTGGCGCAAGGTAGAAAAACCTTAAAATACACAGAAAATATTTATTTTGAAGCTCATAATGATTGTCCCACTGTCGTTACACACTGTGCAGCAGTGCAGCCCATGCTTTTTTTATGATCTCGTGTTGTTTATTCTAACTCTGGACTCCCTAGTATAATTTATTTGTAGACAGAAATATCACATTGCCTCTAATTGTGGGTTCTTTATTCTTTCCTCAAGCAAAGTCATCAAGAGCTATGAATAAACAGATTGTGTGAAGATTTAAATTCCACAGAGAGATTTTCTTTTCTTTTCTTTTAAAATACTTAATATTACAAATATGTTTTATTTTTGCATTGCAATGGGATGTGTAGACATGCCATACCCTCCTCAGTGTCTGCTTTTTGTTGACATTTTGCTGCTGAGACATCTTTATATTTGCTTCATCCTGAATTCAAAGCACAGTTTCCATTACTAAGGGAAAAAAAAGCATCCTAATGATAATAATTTTGATAACACTTTACATTACAGTACGGTAACAACATGGTGATAGTATGGTAATTATCATTTTCAAGCTTGACCTGGATATTACTTTGGAAATGATGATATTATCTCCCAACTACCACACTATTACCATTATTATCACCAAAACTGCAAATTACATTAAAAAATAAAAAATACTTATTACTAAAATATTGCCTTCCAATTGCAATATTATTACCATACTGCTTCCATATTACTATACTGTGTATAAGGTGTTTGTGTACATGCTTATTCGCAGAATTAAGGATGTGAAGCAGAGGATTAATGAATCACAACACTAACTTCCTGCGCTCCACGCTGGCACATTTTAAAAATAAAAACAAGAATACTGTTAGCGATGAACGAAACCAGACAAAGGAGGGAAAACATTTCTACCTTCTGTAGGCTCTGTGGTGAGATGAATACTTCCCCACAAGGATTTCAGAGTTGCGCAACGTCAAACAGAGACTGTTGGAAATGTTTCAGATATTTCAGATGCACGTTATTCAACAACAATAAAAAAACAGGAAGTGAGGAGAGAAGGCCGCATGGTTTCTATTAGCGCTTTCATATCCGACAAAGAATGTTCAACTGCTCATGAATGCAAATATCTTATCAGCCAAGTGCATACACTGCTCACAAAAAGTTAAGGATGTTTGGCTTTTGGATTCAATTTCAGAATTCACCTAAAATGCACTATAACGTATAACTTTTGAATGCACATGTCCAATCGTTCAATGTTTCAGTGCTTATTGAATAACATGCTGTTCTCTAACAAGGTGAATAACCACAAAAATCACAACAGCTGTCTGATGTAGTGGTTCAATTGTTATTGAACGACTAAAAGTTTGTATTCAAATAGGCGTCTTCATCATGATGTTCACATTTTGACATCACGAGAGCAAGACAACACTTTAAACTTGATGAAGTTTTTGAGACATTGAGATGTGGTATTGCCACCACTGTTGTTAGTTCTTGTTTGAGATAAAGAAATTACTATGTCATCCTTCTACCTGAATGTCCTGCTTTCATGGTAGAATATAAGTGTATATGGGTCAATATGTTTGCTGAAGTTTAAATTGAGTATTGGAATAGAAGAACGGTGAAGTGGCCGAGCAATAAATCAAAATCTTATCAAAATGTTATCAAAATAATGTAATTTCTTATCAGGCCCAATATGTCTGTTGTCGGAGTATCCACGGAAACTGCTAGTGTTTACAGAGGACCATCTGAAAAAGAGAAAATATCCCGGTGGAAATATTTTGTTGACGTCAGAGGAGAATGAACAGATGGGATTGAGATGATAGAAAGGCAAAAGTAACTCAAACATCCTCTTGTTACAAGCAACATATCCAGAAAATCATCTCTGAATGCACAATATGGTGAAACTTGAAGCAGATGAGCTGCAGCAGAAGAAGAGCACACTGGGTGCCACATACACTGCCGTTCAAAAGTTTGGGGTCACTTAGAAATGTCCTTATTTTTGAAGAAAAATCACTTTTTTTCAATGAATATAACATTAAATGAATCAGAAATATGCTCTATACATTGTTAATACATTGACTATTCTAGCTGCAAACGTCTGTTTTTAATGGAATATGTACATAGGTGTATAGAGGCCCATTTCCAGTGTTCTAATGGTACATTGTGTTTGCTAATCGCGTTAGAAGACTATTGGATGATTAGAAAACCCTTGTGCAATGATGTTAGTACAGCTGAAAACAGTTTCTAATCTTGTCAATGTCTTGACTATATTTTCTATTCAATTTGCAGCTCTTTTGATGAATAAAAGTGTGACTTTTAATGGAAAACACACAAAAAATTGCATAGTTGACCCCGACCTTTTGAATGGTAGTTTAAGTGGATGTAATGCAGTAGCCAGTGAGTGTATGTGTGGCTGTAGTACATACACTTGACAAGAAACCGCATATTTATGGGTAAAACTTTATTCAAAACCTCAGCAGTTTTTCACTTATTTAAATGGCAGCTTTTGCATTTATTGTCATATTTGCACAAAATCAAACACACACAGACACACACACACACACACACACACACACACACACACACACACACACACACACACACACACACACACACACACACACGCATACACACAACTGATACATGAAATACTGATGTGCTAACATTGACTCTACATTTCAAAGAAAATAAAGATAACTCTTGATTTACACCATGAGATAAATATACATTGTCAGGCAATCTCGCTGGATTCAGATACAAGCGCTTTTGAAATACCCAAAGTCAGGCAAAACTTGCAGTCTGTATCTCTCAGATAGCTTATATATGATCCTAAATGATCATACAGTTGGCAGTGTAGGCTGACTGCTACATAAAGGCATCAGTGAAGCTTACATTCTAACACTCATCTTTACAGCACATGAGACGTCGCTGCTGCACAAACAACAACCAAAGAAAAAGAAAAATGAAAAGTTCACATTGTCAGACATTAAACATTGTTTATCTGCTCCGTCGCAGAGCCACAGATTTCCCTGCTCATTTCACTTTTGCCGCTCCTAAGTCGGACCGAGCACTCGTTAATTAATTCGATTGAAGTGGAACAATCACATGTTGCTACCAACTGACAGCTACTGTATGTGTGTCACAAGAAACGCGGCGACGATCAAAGCGTGAAGGGGGGAACAACAACGCAGCCATTCTCTGCCTCCTCCACGGTTGATTTGGCACGGCTCAAACCAGGGAAAAAAACACACTTGTGCTCTTCAAATGCTCAATATGGTGATGTAAGAATGATAAGAATATATGTATTTTTAAAAAAAAAATGGTACTGTCTGTACTACATTGAGATTAGTTTCCACAGTTTTGGATCCAGTGTTTACGACTGACGGGTCGCTTCCTCTGAGAAAACCATACATGCGATAAAATGATGAAGTGAACCTGCTGACAAAAGTGACTAACATCTCCACAAAACAAGACATGTAATAGTAAAAAAACAACAACATGATAATAATAATAAACACAGTGTTCACGATATAATAAAGAACACAGGAGAAAGCACTTTGTTGGATACTGAATATACATTACAAAAGGGGGGGGGAGGGGCAGACAGACGGAATGTTTAGGGTACGGCACTGCTCGGGATGTTTTTGTGGTTTGTCGACATGTTTCCTGCTTTCGCGTCTGTAGTCGTGACGCAGACGTGGCAATTTCTAGTCATGGTCTGTGAGGCGAGTCACATGTTTGTACCAGCTGCTTGTCTGTCTGATGAACAGCCACAAACAGCAGAACAACAAAAGAATCTGTGGAAGTGATTCTCTGATACTGTCCACCCGTTAGGAAGACGCTTGCGAAGCGATGGCCACAAATGACGGCTTATCCCGCCTCTCCTGAGGGCGTTCAACAAAACTGGTAGTTGTTGGTCCTCATCAGAGGCTGCTCCTCTTCCTCGTGGTCACAAGACTGGTCACAGGGGCCGTTACAGCACTTGGACTCATCACACACTTCACCCTCTGTGACCTGCTGCTGAACATTCTGGTAGGTTAGCTGTGGAGAAGCGAACGTTAGGCTGGTGAGTGAGACGTGATCCAAAAAAAGAATGGCTTCATTCAAACGACAACAAACACGTGTTCTCGAAATCATCAGTCTCTTGTTTCATGTGAGGCAGAAGGGCTGATTGTTATTGTGTTTTAATCAGTCAATAATAGGTTTGACAGCCCGGCTAACTGTGTCAAACTGTGGTAAATTGTTGTCTCTTTGGCTGAATGGAAATAAGAAAACGAACACGCTTCTCGAGGACAACAGGGCGGCAGAAATCTACACCGTAAACTCACCTGTTCCTGCTCAGGTTGCTCCCCGAGTAGTCTCTCGATCATCTGACTGATCTTGCTGAACGTCGGACGCTCCGTGGGCTCCAGATGCCAGCACATCTTCATGATCGTGTAGCTGAAACGAAAGCAAAGCGCAGATTTATGGCCAATTCACCAGAGCGAGCAGTGACGCAACATTATTTTAAGCATTTAAGGCCGTGCGATCTAATTTTGACAGCGAAACGCCGTGGCGCTTGTAGAAAAGTCAAGAAACGGCATCAATCCCGAATGAGACAAAACGAGGAGAGGACTGTGGAGATGGTGACGCAGTTGGATAAGAGACTTGTTCATAAGAACCTCTGCCCCTCCAGTCTCATCCTGCTGCCCGTGAAATGGCAGTTCCATGGCTTTCTAACTTTGAGATCATGTGGCCAACAGGCAGAACTAAGGACTGACTCACAGAAGAACAACAGATGATGAGGCCCTGACTCAGATTGAGTCGCCTCTGTTTCCACAGCGTAGTTATTCTGGGTGGTGTGACAGATGTGCCAAATCGGTGCACATCAGTGTTAAGGCCTCCTGAGATACTGGGAAAAACTCTGTGTTTTATCATTTTTCCTCATCTCAGCAGCCTGTTCAGATTTAGCCATGTTGAGTTTTGGGTTTGGAGATGGTACTGGATTATGAGGATTAATGGAAGTACTTCATAAATTTGCCTCATGTGTCAGTTTAGTGAGATAGGGCGAACATTTGGGAATCATGCTCCTAAAAACATCTTTTCACTCTAGCCTTCAACTCGCTCCTTTTTATTCCACCCGTGTTGTGTTTTATTTGCAATTTTTTAAGTTTATTTTAAAGTTAAGACCGGGGTTTTTAACCTCTTGACTCCAGCCTTTTCCTATTTTATTCCACCCTGTGTTGTATTTTACTGTTTTATTTGCATCTTATGTTTTATTTTAAAGTTAAAACAGGGGTTTTAACCTCTTGACTTTAGCCTTTTTCCTATTTATTTTGTCTTTTATTGTTGTATTTGTTATTGTGAAGCACTTTGAGCTGCAATCCTTATATGAAAGGTGCTATACAAATAACATTTATTGACCTCCGCCAGGAGGCATATGTTTTCGCCAGAGTTTGTTTGCCTGTCTGTCTGTCTGTCTGTTAGCAACATAACTCGAAAAGTCACAGACGGATTTGGATGAAAATTTCAGGAAATGTCCGCAATGGGACCAGGAACAAGTGATTACATTTTGGGTGTGATGCATAGATGCTGCGCATTGGCAGGGTGTATTTTGGAGGCACTGGGAGGCCTTTTCTAGTTAGCATTATTATTATCATATACATGTAATATGTTCTTTTAGAAGCACTCTTGCCTTTGCAGCAAGAAGACCCGGGTTCCTGGATTTGAGCCCCATTTGGAACAACTTCGGCACAAGGGCCTTTCTGCAAGGAGTTTGCATGTTCTCCCCGTGTGTGTGGGGGTTTTCTCCGGGTTCTCCTGCTTCCTCCCACAGTCCAAAAACATGCGATATGGGGATTAGGTGAATTGGTCACTCTAAATTGACTGTAGATGTGAGAGTGTGAGTGAATGGTTGTTTGTCTCTATATGTGGCCCTGCCGATGGACTGGCGAACTGTCCAGGGTGTACCCCACCTATCGCCCAATGTCTGCTGAGATAGGCACAGCACCCCCCATGACCCTCTGGTGGAGGATAAAGAGGTAGATAATGGATGGATGGATGTTCTTTTATATTTGTATTTGATGACACTCAGAGAAACCTTCGTAGTCTCTCAGTCTGGGAGATTAAATGCTTAAGCCTTAGTAAAATTCAGCAGTTACAATAAATATGTCTGCTAATTAAGCGACAAAAGCATCAACAAGAAAAGATATCGACAAAAACTGGACATAAAATGTACACAAAAAGCAGCTGTTCATTTATGGACCAGTCTTCGTGTCGATGTTGATATTGTGAGCTTACATTTCAGGTGGGGCAAAGTCTGGTTGGCACATGGTGTAGCCACGCTTCACCATCTTGTAGAACCTGGAGTCCACAGCCATGCGAGGATAAGGACTCTTACCTAACGGAAAGCAGAAAGCGCGGTGTCATTTTAGCAAGAAAATCAGGAAAATGTCAGGGAGTTCGGGATACGTGCACTGACCTAAAGAGAAGATCTCCCACAGCAGGATGCCATAGGACCAGACGTCACTCTGGACGGTGTACACGCACTCGAAAATGCTCTCCGGAGCCATCCACTTGACTGGCAGACGTGCCTTCACACACAGTGGACACAGTATTTTAGGCTTGGTTTATATTTTAAGGAAACAAACAAACGCGTTTCTAATGCCCTCGGGTGCTTACGTTGCCCTTCACCACGTAGTTGGAGTCATTCATGATGTCACGTGCCAGCCCAAAGTCACAAATCTTGGCCTCTCTGTGGTTGGTCAAAAGCACATTTCTGGCAGCCACATCTCTGTGAATACACTGAGAAGAGACAAAGACGAGGACTGTAGCATGAGAAACCACAGGCAAATACTCGAGCGACAGGAATAAGCAACATAATCGAAGGGAATAAGCCTTTTGCAAATTATTTCACACACGCCATTTTGACATATTCTATAATGATAAAATATTTCATGTAAATGAAGATGTACAGTTTTAGCTGTTGAAGTTTTTTTTTTCTTAAAATTATTCATTATTATTATATTATTTTATTATATTGTATTTTTATTGATTTTATTATTTATATTATTATTATTATTATAAGCCATACATTTATTAATTATAACAGAATAATTTCTTTTAAAAGAGGACACATTTTTACTGATGAGTTTCATCATTACACCCAGTTTTAATGTTATGGGCTGATGGGCTTGTTATTATATTATTATTATAATAACAATAATAATAATAATTATAATACTATTTGTATAGCACCTTTCAGTGGATTGCAGCTCAAAGTGAGCAATCCAATAAAATGAAAGTAACATTTAAAAAGATAAAATATGCAAATACAAAAAATAAAACACAGTACGGGTTGGAATAAACTGGAGCTACTTGAAGGCGAGAGTAAAAAGACATGTCATGCTGTTACGCATTTATCTCATACTTTTAAAGCCTTTGAATGCAAATTCACTCACATTTTTGCCGGCTAAAAAGTCAAGGCCCTGAGCCACTTGGAAGGAAAACCTCAGCAAGTCGTCGATGTCCAGTGGCCAGTCACTCGTCCCCACACAGGCAGCATCTGAGCATGAGTCAGCCAAAGACCACATTAGTAACACCCAGGGTCAGGGGGTTAACACGCTTAATTACTCTGATGAGCATGTTGCTGCATGACTGAATTGTGTAAATTTAAATGAGAATGCATGTTTGCCTTGAGTCGATTCTGCATTTGGAGGCTGACTGGGCCTCATCTCCATGTAACTGCTCGATGATTCACTGGAGATCCCACTGTCACTGAAAAAAAAAAGACACAGAGTGAAGCCTTGACAGAAACGGTCCACCCTCTGATTGTAGACAGTTGGAGATGTTCCGTACCTTCTGATGAACTGTTTCTGATTGCAGATGTTCTTGTAGTCATTTGAGCTCTCCATGGCGTCAGGAATGTTCATAACAAAGTTCACAAACGTCTCTGCCTTCTGGCGGAGGAAGTTCAGGAGGTCGCCGAGGCTGCAGTACTCCGTGATCACAAGCACTGGTCCTGCAGAGGAAACACACCATATTAGGGCACATTCAACAAAGAAAAGTCTGTTTGCATGCAAATGTGCTTAGTTGCACTCGATTGTCCATTAAGTGGCCGAATGAGAGCGTCGATAAAAACGTGTTTTTGTGATTTTCTTCACTCGTCTCTGTTGTGCTCTCTGACCTCCATAGGTGCAGGCTCCCAGTAGGTTGACAATGTTCTTGTGGTGTCCCAGGTGGCTCAGGATCTTCAGCTCAGACATCAGAGCCTCCTTCTCATCTGTGTGGGCACTGGCTGCATGAGTATGATACAGAGTGGCGTCATAAATTCATATTATTAGCAAATCTGATCACGCAAAACAAATGGGAAAATGTTTCCTGTTCATTTTCCTCATTTCCCAGTCTCTCTGATTTGCTTATATAAACAAAAGATCACTCTGTTAAATCAAAGTTCGGGAAATTGGCTCCACCTTTCAGCATCTTCACAGCCACACGAGTCACATTATCTTCCTTCCCCAGACCATAGGCTGTGGCCTCGACAACCTTCCCAAAAGCTCCTGCTCCCAGAGTCATCCCTGCGTGGACAGGAAATAAGATAAATGATTACTATTCCGTCATGGTTTCATCCAATATTCTCCATTTAAATCTAATTATTTGGTACATTAAATATGTTTCTGATTTCCTTCAAAAACAGCAGACCATTTTTGATTCAGTTTATGATTAAAAAAAAAAAAAAAAAGCTTCAAACCTAGTTTCAATTTGTCTCTGGGGAACTCCCACTTCTCATTGTAGGGCAGCTGAGTGGGGTCAATGAAGGTGTAGTTGTTTCCGTCTCTCGCCTCAATGATCTTCCAGCGGATCTCATACCTGGGTTTCTGAGAATGGTAAATAGTTTGTATTTATATATCGCTTTTCTCGTCTTGATGACCACATGAAGCTGCTTTACACGAGCGTTTTGCCATTCACTCTTTCACACCCATTCACCCACAAAAACCCTCATTCTCAAAATCCGACAAACCCCACGTAGCATATCTGATCTACAGCTTACCTGCTTATATTTGTAGAACAGAAAAGCCAGAAGCACCAGGAGGATGGACAGAATCCCTGCTGCTCCAGTCAGAGTGGAAGTGAAGAGTTTATCTGTCCAATCAAAGAAAAATCAACACATAATTTAACTCCATGTGCAGTGACTGTTTTATAGGCTATTTGCGGGCGATGTGGTTTTCAAAAATAGATTTGATTCAATTAAAGTGATTCTTCGTTTCATAAGACGTCCAGTTACAAAAAAAAAATTCGATTTGCATTGAACCTCATCCACATGACAACAGAGTGACCGTCGTCGTCGCTGAACACTCACCGGAGACCTCCACGGCGAACGTGTCCCTGCTGACGCCGACTAGGTTGAAGGCGACGCACTCCACTGTCATCCTCTGACTGGACAGACCCACAGTGAGGACGCTCTCCACCTCCACCGCCCCGTTCTCCTCCCTCTGGACCTCCACTGTGGAGGCCTGGAGAGGGATGGCCATCTGCAGCCCTGAGTTGTTCTCATTGCACCTGCCTCGTTACAACACAGTCAGTTAGACAGAGGATCTCTAGGTCTCTAAAAACTACTACTACAAAAAAAAACAACCTTGCTGTTAAAATGCTAATAACAGTGACACTCACGTAGGCCGTATCCCAAGACATTGGTACCAGATGATTCTGGGAGCAGGATAACCGAATGACGTGCATGTGAGTGTGGTTACATTTTCCCATCTCACCACAGCAACAGGTCTCTCTGTGACAGTGAAGTGAAAATTGTCAGAATGAATGACTTGAAATGACTTTAAAATGAACCTTTCATTTTCCTTCAACAGCCGGTCACATCACTTACGATACATTTGGACTTGGAATGTGATGGAAGCATTGGTCAGGTCACTCCTGGCATAAAAGGTGTACTGGCCCTGCTCCTGTGCATTCATTCTCCTCAGCTGCAGAGTTGCATGGTATCTATTGAAAAAAAAAGAAGATCTTTACACTGACAAAAAAAGAGGAATGTCTACAAACCCTCAGTGACTAATTCTACAGTTTTAATTCAGACATTTGTCATTTGTCTGAAAAGAGAACACCACTCTTCCCAACTGCAACACTTTCATGACCTGAGGAAACACAGTGACCTTGTTGTTCTCTGGCAAATTCACACAAAATGCACTGACAGCATTTTTTCCCACAGCAGCTTCTCCTTCCTGTCCAGTTTCAACTGTGCTGCGAAAGCGTGTGAAAAGAAGCAGCTTTCACACGAGACCACTTTTGTTTCAGCTGTACCTGTTGTTGTATCGGATCAGCTTGTGCTCCTGGGTGGACGTGCTGGGAGAAGTCGGTGTGTGCCATCTGTGCTCTGTGATGTGAGGGTACGCCTCGATGACCACGCTGAGCTCCAGATCTTCTCCCTCGTTCACCTCCACCAACAGACCCTTGTGGGCCAGTTTGGGGGACAACTGGGGCAACAGCCTGATATAGGGCTTATCTGTTCAGAATAATCAAAGGTTGTCAGAGTTGTCATGTGTCAGAGTCTTCTTAAAAGCTTTTGTGTTTTTTTTTCAGTGTCTTACCTACAACCAGCAGGTATGTGGTTGAACTGTTCACGCCTGCCTCGTTCGTGCCAATGCAGGAGATGTTCCCTGTATCTGCGAGCTCCACAGCAGAGACGGTCAGTATGCTACTTATGTCCAGGCGGTTTTCTCCACCGGAGCGAGCCGTCTCCTCAATGATTGGTTTCTGAAGCCAAACAAAAGTTAAAAAACGTGATCTCTGCCACAACTAATAGAGGTCCCAACATGTTAGATACTGACCGACTTGGTGGTGTACTTCCAGGTGACGTTGTAGTTGAAGTTGGGGTTGTGTGTGGTGCAGCGAATACTGAGTTTCTCGCCAATGATGCGCACGTATTCATCCGTGTCCAAGAAAACATACGGAGGAAAACGAAGCCCTGAAACAATAAATGAGTGTCAGACGGGTGCACGACACGTATCCTACCACTTTTGGTAAATCACTGAGGCCGTCGCATAAGTCTCACTCTGAATGACGTTGATGGAGAAGGTCTTGGAGGTCTTCTCCAGTCCGTTGACCTTGGCCGTGCAGACGTAGTCGGCGTTAAAGCTGGGATGGAGCTTGTGGATGAGAATGCCACGATGTCGGTCAACTGTAAAGTTCATCCCTGGCGGCACGCTGGTCCCGTTGTCCATGCGGAGGCCCATGTCCGTGGCTGCTGGGTTGGTGAGCAGGCAGGGCAGCAGGTATTCCTCATCCTCTTTCTTCACCACCTGCAGCGACGTGCTGCTGGTCCAGAACAAACGGCTTGGATCTTCAGGAAAAAAAAAACGATGGGGAGGATTTTTAGATTAAAGAACCCGGGTGGACAATAACCCGTCCAAGCACCACATGAGGAAGCTTTTCTTATATAAGTGAGAGCAAGCCTCTGATTTATCTGAGCTCACCTTGTACGTACACATGCACTGAGGAGGTCAGGTAACGATACTGAGGCCCAGCAGTGTAATAACACCTGTAAGTCCCGGTGAATTCTGCAGAGGGCCTCTCCACCTTCAAGGTGCGGACATTCCCTTTTCCCCTGGACACAAAGGGCCGGTGTTTGGGGAGTCTGGTTTGCCAGTTGACGTGGCTGTCACCCTCGCACCTTAAATCCAGTGGGTTCCCAGGTGTGACCACCACCTCAGAACTCCTCACCACCTTAGAATTGAACCTGATCACCGGGCGCCTCCATTCTGCTGAGGAGAGATGGAAAAGTGGAAGAATCAATGCATTTGTTGAGTATATAATATACATTTTTTTAGTGCTACCCTGTAATGTTGCGTATGCTCTGGTCATGTTTTTTTTTGTTTTTTTTATTTAAATAACTGAAGTCAGTCAGTCTGCTGCTTTGTCTGCTCCAGGATTCAGATTTAGAAAATAAACTCCTTATTTCAGGAAACAGATTGAAGACTGGGACCAGAATAACATCCCTCTGTCCTACACACTTCTGCTTTTCACTATGTTTCTGTCTCGACGCTGGAAAAAAACTGGAAAGCTTAATCTATGTAGAATTTAAGTATTTTGGGGTTAAAACTGCTCTCTTTTTTTTTTTTTTTTTTTATTTGGACCTGAGAGCCACCCACAGCCTTGTGATCACACAGTTAATATTAATATGACTCTATGTTTCTACTCTTTGTAAGTTTGAGGTTTGAGGTTTCTTCCATTTTTGTTCCTAAGTGTAAGTGTTTTTGTGCAGTTTTGTGAGGATAAAGGGTGTCACTTGCTGTAAAACCCTTTGAGGAAAACTGTTTTTATGATGTCATGTTTCTTAAATACAGTTTCTTTGACTTGACTGGACTTGCTGACATTTGAGACTGAAAGTCTGTGGGAAACAGCAGCTTTGGATTTGAAAAGTTTCTGTTTATTTGCACTGTGTCTTTTAAAGCAGAACTGATATTCTATGTTCAGCATGTTTTTTTTTTTTTAATTCAGCACGGAACACAAGGTAATGTAAAGACACAGGGAACAAAGTGTGGTTTGAAACTAAACAGTCAGCGTAAAGTCCCTCCTCACTCTGGAGAAAGAAAGGTGCCTTTATGTGCTTAAATGCAAACACATGAAATTGCAATTTGATGCCCGGTGAGTGACTTACTGATATTAAGCTAAAAAACAAAGTCTCACAACACAAGGAGCCCAAAAACAACTCATGATGCTGCACTTGTTCTGCTCCATTAGACACAACAGCGTAACAGATCTCAGAGGCAGAGGCGCAGTGTTTCTATTGCTCCTCTGCTCTGACCACGAGTTTATGCCATGAAATGTATGATTAAATCAAGGCAGCTCGACACACAAGAATGTTTGAGAGAATATTCTTGGAGTATCGCATGAAAATAATAAAAAAAAAACTTTGTTTGTTGTCACGCAGATGGACATCAACAACTTTTTGCAATTGGATTTTACTTGAAAAATATTAAATTACAACATTAACCGAACAATTAAGCACTTAACCATAACATTGTGAGATTCTGTATCTTTGTAAATAACGATGAGAAAATGTATTTTATGTCGCTTTCACAGATTTCTGTCTGTGTTCTCTTACCTGAAGCAGCAGAGGCCACTATCCCCAGCAACAGAGTGAGGTAGGACAGCATCCTGGATCAGCTCCAGACTTGCAGTTTGAAGGTGGATGTTTACGTTTGCTAGAGAGAGCTCTTCCTCTGATCTGTGCGGGGTTAGTGAGACAAGTGAGAAACGCCACCAAGGAAGCTGTGCTGCCTCTCATCCTTGTTATTAACTCCCCTTTTCTGACCGTGCAGAGCTGCACAGCCTGTGGAGATGAACCTTAGCTGAAATAATATATATGTATATACAGTGCTGAACAAATGTATTAGACCACCAGCTGCACTAAACTAACAGCGTTGTTAATTATGAAAATCATTTTTCATGTTTCTGTAGTGGTTAATACACCAGTATGTAGAAGCTCTTTAACCAAAATGATATTTTTAATGCTAAAATATCAAAATATTATTGTTAGCCAAATGTACTTTTTTCACAAAAAGACAGAAAACAGTAAAGCACATTATTATTTCTTGAATAAGATGTCAAATTATAATTATTTACTTGCATTCCAGAAGAGAAACATTTGTTTTAGTGGTTGAATGTTAAGCTTGATTCATTTCTCAGACGAAGCCCAGGGGATTCAGGGGAATTAAGTTTGCTATTTGCCAAATAAGTAATAACAACAATAATAATAACAATAGAACATGACAACAACAGCAAATAAGAAGCAGCAGCATATGTTGTATTGTATGAATGAAGAATGATGATGTACACTCTTAGAAATAAGGGTTCCAAAAGGGTCCTGAGGTTCTACCTGGAACCATTTGCTTTCCCGAAGAAAGGGTTTTTCAAAGGTTCTTGGTAACACTAATGGTTCCAGTAAGAACCATTTTGATCCAGAGAACCCTTTAAAACCCCTTTCCTGAATAAAGGGTTTTAAAAGGGTTCTTGGTGGAAACCCTCCAAAAGGTTTCCAGGTAGAACCTTTATAAAACGGTTCTACCTGGAGCTAAAAAAAAAAGGGGTTCTCCTATGAGGACAAGCCGAAGAACCTTATATGGTTCTACTTAGCACTTTTATTTCTAAGAGTGTAGCAAAGCAAACCAGGAAGTAGGGACCATACGTTTTAAAGTTGATTAAGGCACCAAAATAAAAAATAATACAGTGACTGGTACTAACAAATGTCATCACTCACCTGCAGATGCCTCCAGCTTCACAGAAGAGTAAGATCACTTCACTGGGTCTGATGTTTCCACAATCCAGAGTGGACACAAGAATCCTTTCTTTCCTCTCTGACTCTGTTCTTCTTCTGCTTGATAATGTGTCTTCACCACAGGAGTCACACAGCAAACATGAAATCTTTCAGAAAGCAAGTGGTGGAGGGAGGAGACAGCGCTCTGTGTGTGTGTGTGGAGGCGGATCAACATATCATGCTCAACTAATTAATGAGCTAGTGCCAATTTGACACAGAAAGACACAATTCTCCCCCAAAAAAACCCATGGAGATGAGACTAATCACCTCCATCACTGCGGAGCAAAGGCTGCCAGGCTTTTCTTGGCGGAAAATTTTGGATTGGAGAAGGAAGAGCCAGAGGGCTCAGAGAAATATGACCCAGAAATCACAGAACGGCACTGAGAGAGATATGAGAAAACAGAGTGGGAAAGTAAGTCATTGTACATGAGATTAGTTCAGAGTAAGAACGAGACAGACTCTAAGTGAGTTATAGGAAGTGTATACTGTACGTGGAGCAGCAGGAATTATTTCCTACATGAATTCATGCGTTTTGTTTGAGCAGATAAAATAACGGCAGCACAAGATGACCCATAAAAAAAATCACACTTCTGATTTTCTTATATATATATATATGTACATTTATTTCACATTTACAACATACAAAATGACACTTAGAAAAATAAATTTGTAAACGTTAAGAAGACCTTTGGTACCATAGCTTGTGACACTGTGATTTTTTTTGTGCATTTTAAATTGTGTAACAAGTTCTACAGGAAATGAATGTGTGTGTGTGTGTGTGTGTTTTTTTTTTGTTTTTTTTTAAATGGTGGATTATATAATCAAAGTAGACATTGTGTAAGTGACTGTTAAACAATGCAACAAAAGAGTAAAAGCATCACCTTTTTTTTTTTTACATGTACACATACAGTATGGCTGTCTCGATTCCTTGACAACAGTCGCCCTTCATATCAGCAAACAACAATGCAAACACAAATATTTCATTTGTGCCATACATTTTGTGCTAAGGCAGTGATAGGCTGTATTTATTATTTTTCACTCAAGTCACTCAAACAGCGCCTTGAAAATCAATGACTTCAACGATTCTAAGTTGCACCTTTAGTGTAAGTTCTTCTGTCTTTATAATGAAGACGTATACGCTTCTAAATAAAGTGCAAATCTGGCACAGAACTACACGTTAAGCCTGCAGAAAACAAGTACAGGAGGCTATTTCAAATTCACAATAGTACATTTCATATAAAGCCAAAAATCTCTAAAAACAACAAGTGAAAAATCTGGCTCTGTGGCACATCAAACTAAAAGAAATGACTAATTCAACAGTAAAACAGTGCGTGTAGATTCTGTCTACATTTCATGTGCTGGGATTAACATTTTATAAAAATATTCTGGCTGCACTTTAGGTGAGTAAAAAAAAGACACCCAGATTCCTTGTCTAATATTATGTATGTAGCCCTTCATTTCCTTTTATTATAAGAGTTTAAACTGTCTATAAAACACCTGCGTTTCAGAAATCTACACTAGTTGAGAAGGTGGAGGGACTTAAAGAGTCTCTAAATCATGTCTTACTAAATGTAAAATAGAGTAAACACGTGCACTTACTGTAAACTGGTTCTACAAAGGAGTGTGAGGAGAGTACCTTATCTATTATTGTTTTAATATTTTGGAAAGCTTCCACAGAATGACTAAATGACAAAGTCATGCTCATTATTCCTAACCATTTGTAGTCCCAGAGGTATTAAGTGTGAAACAAAAACTCAAAGAAGGCCAAAACTTTTCGACTGCTCTGTGGAAATAGAAAAATCGCCTCCATCTCGTTCTCCATTTTGCTACATTCTACTTAAGTCACGTTCCCTTCTTCAGGCAAATGTAATTTTTGTTTTATTTTCCCCTCTCACGGTTCCTACACGTGGCTACAGGAAGCTGTCCTCTACCTCGGGTGTGGAGCCCAGCAGAGCGTCTCTCTCGCTGGTCTCCTCCAGCCTGTCCTCCTCCGGCAGAGTGTCGGCCGTGTCCTGGGACATGGAGTCGCTCTCCATCTCCTCCAGAGCCACAGAGCTGAGAGCAATAATAAAAAAAAGAAAAGAAAAGAAAAGCACAGTTTCACTCTGTATCCTCAGTTATGACTGAATCACTGTTGATTTATTTATCGCTCTTGATGATCCAGACATTTGCCCTCATTTTTCCATCTTACTCTCAACAACTTAGTACATCAGGTTATTTCCCTGATTTATTTGCTTTCCCGGGTCAGCACCTGCCAAATATCCCCTAAAAACGTACACATTAAGTACATAAATTAATGTAATCCTTATTATAAAAATGGAACTGTATGTTTTAACTTGGCAAAGCAATTAATGCAGCTGCAACTTGTTCCATTTTGGTTAACTGGTATTTTGTTTTGACTCTAAGATAACGCTCTATTCCAAAGCTCCAGCTAAATAAAAATACAGTCTGTGATCCAGATTTAAACAGAGGAGTTTGGGTCTTGGCCAAAACAAAGAATTGGAACCAGCTCTCACTTTCAAACTTAACTACAGCTCTTCGAACTCACATGACGGAAACTGAACCCAAGTGAATCATAAATAGCGTTTTTCATTTTATCTGAATATAAAACTGCATTTATTTGGGCATGGAAAACAACTCGTTCTTGGCCGTGTATTTATATCATTTGTCCTCGTCTGGCCTTCACAGTACAGCTATTGTGTCAGCCTAACATCTGGATGAGTGGGTGTATGGTGAGGGGAAAAAAAATGCACTTGTTAAACAAAAACATCTCCCAATTTCTTGTCATCACACCAAGGTCACAGATTTGCAACATCTTTTCAGAGGCGTTATACCTTGCAGGGCTTTCTGATGGATCAGTGAAAACGTCCTCTGGTTTGGGGTCTGGGATGGGAATGATGTAGTCGTTGTATGAAGTTATAACGTCGTGCGTGTTTGCTTCTTGTCTGAAGTTTGCAGGGCTCTGGCTGTAGGGGTCCGGAGGGAAGGAAACTGTGCCCGGAGAAGGTGAGCCGAATGATGGATTGGCGACTGGAAAAGGTGAGGAGAGTCTGGGTTTGGTGCGGGTGACTGCCGGGTGGTCACTCTTTATGAAGCTGTCACTGACTTGGTTGTATCTCTGTTTGTCAGGAGACAAAAGTTTGATCGTTTGAGCGATGATTGTTGGTTGCAAAGTTCAAAGATATGATCATTTCACAGGTGAAGACTAAAGATCTGTGAGGTATCAAATGTGGTCACTTCAGACACCTGGAGAAAGAAAACACAAAGAACAGCCCAGACTTCTTTTCCTGAGTAGATTTAGTGTTGACATATTGAGCTAATTTAACTGTTCATTATTTTTTCTGTCTAAAATAAGTAGTAATAGAGGACAAACAAACTCTAATCCTTTAATAAAATACAAAAAACACTTTTATAGATACATTATAGTGTCTACAATTAATGAAAAATCATGTATATGAGACACACTACAGCATATGGTTGGGTGTGTGGTGCCTTTATAGAAGAAATGTTTACAGTGTAGTAACCATTTTTTTTTTTTCATTATTTGGTAGTTCAATAATTAATATGTGTTTGTTTATTATATGAGGAAGCACAACATTTCAATCTATTAGTATACATTGGAATAAAATGGAAGTCATCAAATAAAAGGCACACACCTCAATTTAAGTCCTGGTTAAGTGTTAATAGTTACCAGGCCTCCAATGAGCCACAGTTAGACAGAAAGTGGCTGACATTGAGTGCATGAAAGACAGAATATGTGAGCATAACTGATGGATATCCACACCCATGTATAAAGTTACACAGTGGTAAAATGTCACGCGTCCAAACTCTCAGTTTGCCTGGATACAGATACGCGTATGAATAACGTACCTTTTTATAGCTGTCTGTCAGCATATTCCCAACAGTGTGCACCAGAAAGGAGAAGTCTGGCCTCTTCTCAAACTTCTCATCCCAGCACTTCCTCATGATATCATAACTAAAAGAAGAAAAAAAAAAACAGAAAAAGTTATTTATTTATTTATCTTTTTAATGTCACGTTAGATATTTGGAAAGGTAACGAGAGGTCACAGTGACGGTGAGACTCACACTTCTTCGGAGGCGTGGGCGGGTTTGCTCATTCTGTAACCTCTCTTCAGAGCGCTGTAGAATAACTCATTCATGGGTAAATCGGGGTACGGGGTTCCTCCTGCAGAGAGCATTTTCAAATCAGTCTATCCTTGACATTCGAGCCCATGCTGGAGATCTAAACTACACTCTTAGGAATAAAAGTGCTAAGTAGAACCATATACGGTTCTTCGGCTTGTCCTCATAGGAGAACTCTTTTTTAGCTCCAGGTAGAAGCTTTAAAAGAACCCCTTTAAAACCCTTTATTCAGGAAAGGGGTTTTAAAGGGTTCTCTGGATCAAAATGGTTCTTACTGGAACCATTAGTGTTACCAAGAACCCATGAAACATTTCAGTGGTGGTACATTTTTTTTTTTATTATTATTTTTTTTTTAAGATTTTGCGCAACAAAATAGTTGTTTGTAAGAAGAGACTCTTAAATGATCTCTTACAGAGCGGGGTTACAGTTGTTATTTTGCTATAACTCTGCCTCACACTTCATATACTGAAAAAGGGTCTTCTTTGTATCCACGGTCATTTTAAAATGCCGTGGAGAGTGGCTTTTTTTCACTTAAAAAAAAAACCCAAACACCCTCTCAATGCTGGGTTCACAGCTTGACTGTGTCTAATAAGATTTGGACCTCATATGAGTCTGTGACACCGGAAAACAAAGTATGATGTGGCATTTTAAAGTTCGCCCGTAGCATCCACGTGGAAACGTGTATGATTTTTAAGAGATGATGCATCTGCAATGTGACCGCCATCCTCTCACTGAAAGCACAAAGCATGTAGGAGGAGCTTCTGTGGCATTCTGGTGACATGAAGACATTAAGAACTCATTCCTTCATAACAAGAACATAATGGTTAAGTTCTTAAGTTATTTTGCTGAATTTTACAGTCATTTTAAACCCCTTAAATCCCGCGCAACGGACATTTGAAGAGGATATAATCTCTCTTATGTGTAAACCAGCTGATTCATACATCTTTGGCTGTGGTCTAAAGCAACATGGCTCACTATTTATGAGCAGATCAACCTCTCAGATTGGTGGTTCAACTACCAGTTCCACCAATTAATGGAAAACATGGAAACCCACATCGCACCAGACAGCTAGGCCATCAGGGAATGGGATCATTGTAAATGTGTGTGTGACTGTGTGTGTGTGTGTGTGTGTGTGTGTGTGTGTGTGTGTGTGTGTGTGTGTGTGTGTGTGTGTGTGTGTGTGTGTGTGTGTGTGTGTGTGTGTGTGTGTGTGTGTGTTATAACTCACCCAATGTGAAAATCTCCCAAAGCAGTATCCCGTATGACCACACGTCACTGAGGGTTGTGTACAAATTATGGAAAATACTTTCTGGTGCCATCCACTTCAGGGGCAGGAAGGTCTGCGTTAATAAAACGAAAAAGAGTCAGTGTAGGAAAATCAAAAGTGCCGTTTTGAAACACTGCAAAAATCAACAGCGTTACAGCTGTAATTATCTTTAAGCAGTGTGTTTTTTTGCCACAGCTATACAGTACGTACTGTATATGTACCACAGACATTGGTCACATCTATATAGTATAAGTCAGACACTTGTTTGTCACTTACAGAGACGGAATAAAGTGGGTAGAAGGTTACAGTACCTCAGGGTTTGGTTTTATGTGTGTGTTCTTATTTTATATAGACATTCATCTGGAGATTTGATGATAATGGACCCTTTTCACAGCAGCCATTTTGACATGATTTAGCAGTTCATGAGGTTCATGTCCATCAAGAAGACCCAGGTTCGAACCCTTGGTCTGAACAAGCAACCCATTCTGCGTGGAGTTTTGCATGTTCTCCCTGTGTGTGCGTGGGTTTCCTCCAGGTTCCTCCAGGTTGGACACTCTTAATTGACCATAAGGTGTGAGTGTGAATGGTTGTTTGTCTCTATGTGGTCCTGTGATGGACTGGTGACCTGTCCAGGGTGCACCCAACCCCCCAAAAAATCCATAGTGCCCCCATAGGATTATAATAAAAACCCCTGTATTTATACTGTATGTGTGTTTGTGCATGTGTGTGCCACCTACACTGCCTTTAGAGATGTAGTTGGAGTCATGCATGATGTCTCTGGCCAGGCCAAAGTCACAGATCTTCACAAGTTTGCCCTCACAGATCAAGACGTTCCTGGCAGCCAGGTCACGATGGACACACTGTGGTGAAGTAAAATGTCAAATTAGAAAATATGTTTTCTACTTTAGATATATTATTATGAACACAATCATTCCAAAATTCCAGTATCCTACATTCTTGGAGGCAAGGAACTCCATTCCCCTTGCCACTTGGTAGCTGAAGCCCAAAAGATCGTCGTAGGTGAGAACGGAAGAGTCGCTGATGACGAGGTCTAATCTGCCTCCACCTGAGCAAACACACGGTGAGACAAAAATCATTTAATCTCTGAAGTTAAGTCTCTACACTTGTTTCCATCGATAATGTGACGATTCACAACACGTGAGGCTGAAATCAAACCTTGTTCCTGATAAACGTCTTGCTGGTACGGAGTCTCGTATGGAGAAGGTTGGATGTCTGCGTACTTGATGGCGTCTATCTGCTCCTGCATGGGTACGTAGACTGAGGGCTCGTCTTTACTCATATCCATGTAGCCGCCATCACTCTCGCTTCCAGAGGAGATATAGCTGGAGGGAAACAAATGCAATGTACCAAAGTTACCTAAAATCCACCAATCCATATTTATTTATGGTCACACAGCATATCAAATTGAATGTATGGAGGATTATCTTTGGTCTGAGATAAGTAACCCCATTATTTTTAAGATAAGGAATCCAGGCCAGCCTCCACCCTTGCTTCACAATTTTTTTTTTTACAAAACACCTCTTTGTGCAGCTCTGAATGGGGATGTTTGTACAGCTTGTTCTTCTCACCCTTTCCTCTGGCTGATCGGAGTGCTTCCTCTTGAGATGACGCAGCCTTCATCTTGGTTCTTCTCAGCGTAGTACTGCAGGAAGGTGTGCTTGTTCCTGTGCAAGTAGTCCACCAGGTCGCCATAGCGACAGTATTCAGTCACCAGATACAGAGGGCCTGGTTAGTTTAATAAAAACATTAAAAAAACGAACAATTAATATTTGGTATTTACCACAGCACAGATTTACATGAACACACTTATAGTTTGTTAACTTATATATTTAGTCTGTGGAGTCACTTTTTCAGCTACTATAAATACATAGTAAACACACTATAAAAACGTTTTTTATTTATTTACAGGAGTTAATTCCTTTATTAAATCAGCATTACAGATATAATTTGATTCAAATGCCTGTCTTTGTGTGTTAAACAATATATTACCGCCTAATTATTATTTTTTTTGAGTCAAATATAATATTTTTGCCATTAAATTCATATAACTCATATAATGGCAGTTGTTTTAACCATTTTAAGGGTTTGTTTGAGGATGATTAGCAACAGAATTATGATCAAGATATTGGTTATGGGCCTTTATAGAATTATGATCAAGATATTGCTTATGGGCCTTTATGATTTTATTTTATTTAAAAAAAAAAAATTCTGATTTGTTGTGCCTGTTTTTCTATCTCTGTTTCTGTTATATATAAACTGTATATTATGCACTCATACATGGATCAAAATAAGAGGAAAAACTTCCATATTGTCATTAGATCTGGACATTCCTGGATTACTCACCATGTTTGGTGCAGGCTCCTAACAAGTTCACAATGTTGAGGTGAGGACCCAGGTGACTCATGATCTTCAGCTCCGACATCAGGGCCTGGGTCTCACTCCTCCTGGCCGTGGCTGCATGAAGGGAGAGCAGAACAGAGACGCATTCATGTATCAAAGTAGGTCAGTTATGAGAAGAGGAGCGCTGCACATGCTGAAAAGAAGACTCACTCGCTGCCACCTAGCCAAACTGCTCAATTGACCCTTGGCTGAAAAGAGTGCAGTCTTGGCGGTAACTCAGCTAAAGCTCAGCAGGAAGCTGCTTTGTGCACATGGGAATACAGCAATGGTGTCACAATAACTGACAGCTATGTAGGCGACTCCAGTGTGGTCTCCACACTTTTCACACATACACACACACACACATAGTATATGGCTTTCCAGAGATTTTTTTTTTACATTTGTATTTTTTGTGCTTTCTTACATTTCAGCATTTTCACAGCCACTTTTGTGCTGGACTGTGAATGAGCGAGACCGTACGCTGTTGCCTCGACCACCCTGCCAAAGGCTCCCGATCCAAGAGTGCGACCTGAAACACAAAGAGGGACTCAGTTGGACAGAGTCTGAACAGGGCACACATTAGACTTTATAAGAAGGGACATTTCTCTTACAGGATTTCACCAAACTAATTTCTATTGTTTTCCCTGCTAAAGTGGTGAAATTATATTATAAATCAGTGCAGCCGATGGATGATGTGAAGCTGAAATATTACATTTTCTTACTTTTTCTCCAGGGGAATAAATGATACTCATATAAACTTGTATTAACACCTATGGTCTTGTCTCTCCAATTTGTATTTTGTACACTGCTCTGCAGTGCATTCATTAATTCATTGTCTATCGTTTTTTCCTCCATATGAGGGTCTCGGGGGCTGTTGGAGCCAATCCCAGCTGACACAGGGCAACACACAAAGTACACCCTGAATAGGTCGCCAGTCCATCGCAGGGCCAAAACACAGAGGTGGACAACCATTCACTCACCATTCACATTCACATGTATGGTTCATTCAGAGTGTCCAATTAATCTGTGCATGTTTTAGGACTATGGCAGGAAACTGGAGAGAGAGAAGATCCCCAGGAGAAACCCACGCACACATCAGGAGTAATGCAAACTCCATACAAAAGGTCAACTTTAAAAAAATGTGTATTTGTCAGTCTCACCCCAACTTTGTCCATTATGACCTAAACCACCCACATAACTAGAATCACCTGGTGATATAACACATCTGCTCTAATCTGAACAACATGCAGACTACTGGCTTAAAGCATGTTAAAGGTGCATTATGTAATAAATCTAAAGCAACTGGCCATAAAATCCTCCTAATATGTCACAGAGACTCAGGAATAATGTTCATATAACAAACTGAACTCACCAACAACAACAGTACAGACACAATATTTGCATTAAAAAAAATATTTTGTCAATGTTTATGTTTTTAAATCATGTTTTGACATGTGGCGCCACCTACTGCCGTCTACCAATCATTGCAGTCAGTAGAGTCTCAGCTGCGGGTTGCCAGTTACGTCACCTAAAAAAACCTCGGTATTTTGAATTTGAATGTAGTAACCGTTTTTGGCCACATTCTTAAATACGGCACCTTTAATGCTAAAAAATGTGTTTTCAGTTTCAGAAGAAGAAAAAAGCTGCAACACATATTTTAAATATGTGAGAACGACAAGAACTTAGCAAGTGGTTCATTCATTAATTGATTAATAACAAAACAGAAGCCATAAAAATCAAATGAAGGTAATTTCACCATATGTCAGCTGGGATTGGCACCAGCGCCCGCCACAACCCTCATGTGGAGGATAAAGCGGTAGAAGACGGACAAATGTGCAGCATAGTTTACGTGCCTGACCTCAGCTTTCACACACTTTTATCTGTCTTCCTGTTTAGCCGAGGACTTACCAAGCACCAGGCTCTCTCGTGGCATTTCCCAAGCCAGGTCATAAGGCAGGTGGATGGGGTCCACATAGATGTACTCATGACCATCCTGGCTCACAGACTCGATCACCTTCCATCTGATTTCATAGCGTGGTTTCTGACAACACGGAAGCAAAAGTGATCAACCAAACCACACAGGTTTCCTTTGAACATTTTACTTTGGTGGGCGTCATTTCTATAGTATTTTTTATTGTTCATTTTTACCTTCCTCCACACGGCGATGAGGATGATAAAAGACATAATAATGATGACAACTAGAGCGAGAGCAGCAGCCAGCACAGCTACCTGGGAGAAAAGAGCTGCAACAGGGAAAAGACACAGATCAGTCATTAGGAACACAGAGCATTTAATCAACAGATATAAAAGCACTGACATGTTGGAAATGACCGTCTAAAGAAAACACCACCACCATGTAGTAGAATCTTAATTAAATTAATTAATTAATTTATGTATTGACATTTCTTCTTATTGTATAAAAGGGTGTATTATGTGCAGTGTCTCTAAGCAGTATATTGATAAATCAATTATTCATTTTATTTTTAAACTAGACTAACATACGTTATAATGTGCCGAATTTTACATTCTATGATAACGTCTTCACATGACACTTACTGCTGGACACCAGTTTGATGTCTCTCCTGTCAACGAGCCCCGCTTGGTTGCTGGTCTGACAGCGAACGGTGACCTGCTGTGGCTTGTGGAAGGTCACCTGGCTGCGGACCTGACTGGTTTTACGCGTGGCATTGTGGCTCACGTTGGTCTGGATGCTCAGCTCCTCCGGCTGTGGTATCAGTGACCTCCACACGGCTGTCTGGTTGTTGCACCTGTACCAAGTTGAGTCGTTAAAGTTGTGTAAAGCAGTGCAGTGTGGAGTCAAAGCAGAGGATTATGCCCAGATTTGTGAGCATAGTCAGCCCCCTAGTGTTCACTGAATGACTTGTGTGGAGGTGTGGCTTACTTGAGCATGCTGTCACAGCTGTACCACTGTATGGTCGGTGTTGGGACTCCCTCAGCTACGCAGGTCACCAAGTGTCTATTCCCCGGGAGGTGGTAGTCAGTCAGGTCTTTAATCTGAGAGGGGACTACACACCGGGGACGCATCATTAATCATTACTGATGTGACTAAACAGTGTCTGTCCCAAGATTTTTCGCCACTCGGCTTGTGTTTCAAACCACCCTAAAGGATGAAAGGTTTACCTTGGACCTCCAAGTCAAAGGTCACTTCCTTTGTGTCATCTCCATTGGTGACCATGACGGTGTAGTGGCCCTTCTGCTCTGTCCTCACCCTCACTAAAGTGAGAATAGTGACATACCTATAGAGGATAAATGAACAAAGGATGGGGGAATTAATACGCATATGATTATTAACAGCTTTTTCCTTCGTCATGTATAGTATGAGCTGCTACACATTTGTCTGATAGTAAATATTTAAAAGATTTAATCTTTTAGTTAAGGTCAACCTCATCCCTCTTTCATATAAACCCCCCTGATAATCAGTTTACATATTCTGTATTTTTGCTAATGTTTCCCTTTAAACCAGAAGGATCTTCAGGAATAAATAAATGTGTTTTAAAAGGAAATGATAGCTTGTTTCTGAAGATTTGGTCTAAACTATTCACCTGCAAAACCTTTCTTTACTGATTTGTTTTATTGAATCTTTTTTTTTTTTTGGAGTTGTGCAATCATAGGTTATGTTTGCACATTTTTGCTGGTTTAATCATATCACTGTTTTGTTGTCTTTTATCTGTGGATAAGACAGTTTTTAAATTTGACATGTGTTGGCTAAACTGTGAAAACAAGGGCCCGGGATTTAAAACAGTGTTATGGCATTTATCTTAAAGACATTTGTGAGTTGTGACAGGTCTGCTGTGTTTATGGTTCCTGTGTAATGAATGATGGCGTCCTGCCCTCTGAGAGTATTGGGTCCTGTTGCTGTTGCTGCTATCTGGTGATGACTGACAAGACCTGGATGTCTCTGGAGGCCGTCACCCTCACAGAGATCCAGTGCTAATTGTTAAACTGGATCTAGGCCTATGAGGTGTTTCATTGCATTTAGGCAAAGGTCAAAGGACAGCTGAAGTTGGATGCCTGACCTGATCTCGTGCTCTTGTCTCATTACGATGGTTTTATCCCCCTTGATAATGGCACCATCTTTTCTCCAGTAGACCTGAGGGGGAGGGTAGGCTTCAATTTCAACTCTCAGCTCCACGTTCTCTTGCAACATGGCTGAAATGTTTTGTTGCTGCGTGGGCGTCAAGTCCACGAAGCCTTGCTCTGAAGGAAAACAAAGAAAATGTACCGTAAGCGACATGTCATTCATGGCAAACCCACTGTTTTTATGGACACATTTGTGTGGATTCAAATCTTATTCACTTCTGTTTATGTGGCAAGAAAGTATCTGTCTTTTCCACTGAGATGTCCAAACCAATCTACTACACTGTCCCAGTCTCCATGGAGCACGGTGGGTCAAGTTATTCACGGTTTTCATAAACATAACACACCTCGCTGCAGACAGAATAAGCACTCAGAGACCTATACACTTAAAATGAATTTCTAGATACAAAAACTACGACTTACTATGCTGAATACTGCTTTTATTGCCTCTCAATCTGCTGCTTGACTTAGCTGCTTATTTTAAGATGCTGACACACGTATATTAAAGTATGCCGACAAATCACAGTTAAACAAACACAGCTTGTGAACTTGGACTTTCATCCCAAAATGTCTAAATACAGAGTTTCTGGACAGCCCGAGGTTTTGAAGAGTATCATTTAGAGCATCCACACCATGTCAAAGGTTTATTTCATGCTTTGAACAGAAATAAATAGAATAAATATTCATTTCCTTTAAAAGAAGCTCCTCCCTTACCTTGACCTATAAGTTTAGATAATAAGCAGTCTTCTCTTTGTCAGTGAAACACAATAATAACCTGTCCAGTGTCAGTTTGTTTTACTTGTGTGTGTGTGTGTGTGTGTCTAACCGAGCACGGTGATGTTGACGCTGGCAGAGGCAGACTGGTCTTGGACTCCCTCGTGGGCATGGCAGACGTAGTTTCCACTGTGGGCCATTGTGGCACGAGGGAAGAACAGGCACGAGCGCATGCTCATGGCAGACAGGACGTCTGTCAGTGCCTCCACCGCAATAAGCTTGGAGAGGAAAAACGAGAATCTCTTTAATGTGGCATATCATCATGTTAAATATAATTACAGTCAACCAAAATCCGAACTGTGAGGCATCAAGAAATTTTTTTTTGTATAATTTTCAACAACTCAGAAACTTAGGATTACTTAATTATATTTACTTATATATGCAATGTGTGCAATAATCTTTGGTCCTCAAAAATGAGCAAAAATAAACTATGGTGGGAATTATTATAGATCACATGTGTCAAACTCAAGGCCAGGGCCAGATGTGGCCCGCCACGTCATTTTATGTGGCCCGCAAGTGATTAATTGGTCTTAAAAATCTCTGTTAAAATAGGTCTATGCTGCTTTAAGGCGTGCGTTGACCATAAACTACATTTCCCACAATGCATGGAGATTGCGTTACCCGCAAAGTGACGGCATCCTGCCACTAGATCGCAGCGTGTCATTTTATATGCATCATTCGACGAGTGAAATTGAATAAGTAATAAATACAGAATTTAGCACATTTAGCAATATGTTAGAGAGTAGTTACCTTTAGTTTACATTATATTTGGTTACATTTAGTTACATTTATTCTGTATGACAATTACATCTGACCCTTTGCGGGTAACCATTATGCTAATGTGGCCCTCAGTGAAAATGAGTTTGACACCCCTGTTATAGATAGATAGATAGATAGATAGATAGATAGATAGATAGATAGATAGATAGATAGATAGATAGATAGATAGATAGATAGATAGATAGATAGATAGATAGATAGATAGATAGATAGATAGATAGATAGATAGATAGATAGATAGATAGATAGATAGATAGATAGATAGATAGATAGCATACAGGATTTGGTTTTATAGATAATCTTAAAGTGTTATAAAGACCACATGACTTTATAATGGACCTGGGTGATGCTTCCTCCATATGTAACAGAATATTTTCTATATAATAGCCTGACTGTTTCTCTATGACTTAAAGTACATCGTCTTAAAAAATGAGCCATAGTTGAATTTCCTGCATTCAAGAACCACTTATTACAAAACCAACACCATGTGTTAGAAGTACAGTTTTCACAGATGGAATGGATGGAAATTGAGGTGTGTCTCTACATCTTGATGCGATTTAAGCTCTGCCGTGAACCTTGAGATTGATCACGAAGGGAAAACTAAACAAAAGCTCTTGTTCTACTTCACTCCCACTCACCTCTCTGTTGGGGATATCCCACGAAAAAAACACCAGCTCCACTCCATGCACTGTGCAGTTTACTGTCAGCGGTTCGCCTTGTTTCAGGATGGTCTTTGACGCGTTGATGTAGGCGTCCAGGGCCTCGGGGACTGGGACGGGAAGAGAGGGAGAGGAGATGACGGGATTAATCAAAATGACGAAAAAGCTTCATTAATAATGAGTCACTAAATTAGTAAAAAAAAAATGAACTGCAGCATTAAAAATATTAGTAGCAAGGGCCTTTCTGCATGGAGTTTGCATGTTCTCCCATGTGTTCTCCGGGTTCCTCCCACAGTCCAAAAAACATACAGAGGTTAATAAAACACTCTGTAATGTCCGTAAATGGTATTGGATCTAGTGTCCCGTGACCCTCATGTGGAAGATAAAGCTGTAGACGATAAATTAATTCTATTATTCTTAAAATACCGTGTTAACAAGGTAAACAAAAGGTTTGTGAGGTTACAGCAACCTGAACTTAAATCAGCTTATAGAACATCTTGTGCCCTTGAATGTGTTCTCTCTAAATATTCAGTAGTTACATAATTTTCTCCTCACCATAAATCTGTCCACTGGAGTAGCAACTCTTTCCCAAGAAAGTTGAAAATAGTGAAATTGATTTTTGGGGGATTCAGCACACATGGGGTGAGTTGATTGCTCATGTTTTTTTTTTAATTCAAGAAGATCTTTTTCTTTAACCAGAACACCTACCATAAATACTGAAGACGTAGAACGCCTGAGACTGTTTCACCTCCCCATTCAGTTCTCCTCGACACACATAGGTCCAGTCCTCAAGCTGAGCCTTGTACCCCTCACTGGGAACATAATGTCCTCTGATGGGTAAATTCGAGTCTCTATTGTACAGGGTGACGTTGATGTTTGGGTTAGTGACCACACAGGGAATGGTGCTTTCCTCGCTGGTCTTAGTGACCATGCCATGGGCGCTCTCTATGAACCACACATCAGGATCTATGAACAAAGGAAGAGAAACACCACAACATCTGCATTTTACTTGCATGAAAACATGAACATTTTAGGTAACATTTTTCAATAAGGGTCCCTTAATTAGTGTTAGTTAGTACATTATTAAGCATTAATTAAGTGTTTAATAATATGTTAACAATCATTATTATGTATTGTTTAGTGTTGGTTAACATATTAGTTAACGCATAAAAATTTAATTTTGTAATTAGTTGAGTGAAAGAATCTGGAGTTATAAAAACTACTTTAAATACCTTGTTATTGTTCCTAGAAAAAATATTGTTCCAAAATGTGACAAAAACGTCATACTTTTAGTATGTTGTCCAAAATTTGACCAAAAGGTCATACTATATCATGTCGTCCGAAATTTGACCCAAAAGTCATACTATAGCATGTCGTCCAAAATTTGACCAAAAAGTCGTACTATAGCATGTCGTCCAAAATTTGACCAAAAAGTCGTACTATAGCATGTCGTCCAAAATTTGAACAAAAAGTCGTACTATAGCATGTCGTCCAAAATTTGACCAAAAAGTCGTACTATAGCATGTCGTCCAAAATTTGAACAAAAAGTCGTACTATAGCATGTCGTCCAAAATTTGACCAACAAGGCATACTATATTATGTTGTCCAAAATTTGAAAGAAGGAGACAAGTTATGGTGGCGTAATGGTTAAGAGACTGACTTCTGGTGCAAGAGATAGTGGGTTAAAGTCCCATCTAAGGCAGTGTTGACATACTATATCGTGTTGTCCAATGTCTGACCAAAAGTCATACATTAGTATGACGTCCAAAATCTCATACTATAGTATGTCGTCCAAAATTAGAAAAAAAAGTCACACGATAGCATGCCGTCCAAAATATTACCAAAAAGTCATACTAAAGCATGTCATTTATGGTTTGACCAAAAAAGTCATACTATAGTACGCCATCCAAAATTTGACCAAAAAGTCATATGATAGTATGTCGTCCAAAATTTGATAAAAAAATCATACTATAGCATGTCGTCCAAAATTCGAACAAAGTCATACTATAGCATGTTGTCCAAAATTTTACCATAAAGTCATACATTAGTATGCCGTTCAAAATTTGACCAAACAGTCATCCTATAGCATGTCGTCCAAAATATGACCAAAAAGTCATACTAAAGCATATCCTCCAAAATTTGACCAAAAAGTCTCATACTATAGCATGTCATCCAAAATGTGACCAAAAAGTCATACTATAGCATGTCGTCCAAAATATGACCAAAAAGTCATACTATAGCATGTCGTCCAAAATTTTACCAAAAAGTCATATTATAGTATGGCGTCCAAAATTTGTCATAACAGTCATACATTAGCATGTTGTCCAAAATTCGACCAAAAAGTCATACTATAGCATGTCGTCCAAAATTTGACCAAAAAGTCATACTATAGCATGCAGTCCAAAATATGACCAAAAAGTCATACTAAAGCATGTCATTTATGGTTTGACCAAAAAAGTCATGCTATAGTATCGCGTCCAAAATTTGACCAAAAAGTCATATGATAGTATGTCGTCCAAAATTTGACAAAAAAATCATACTATAGCATGTCGTACAAAAGTTGATCAATAAGCCATACTAAAGTATGTCGTCCAAAATTTGACCAACAAGGCATACTATATTATGTTGTCCAAGGTTTGAAAAGGGAGTACAGGTTACGGTGGCGTAATGGTTAAGAGACTGACTTCTGGTGCAAGAGATAGTGGGTTCAAGTCCCATCTAAGGCAGTGTTGACATACTATATCGTGTTGTCCAATGTCTGACCAAAAGTCATACATTAGTCGTCCAAAATTAGAAAAAAAGTCATAGTATGCCGTCCAAAATTTGTCATAACAGTCATACATTAGTAAGTCGTCCAAGATTTGACCAAAAAGTCATACTAGCATGTCGTACAAAAGTTGACCAATAAGTTATACTATAGCATGTCGTCCAAAATTCGAACAGTCATACTATAGCATGTTGTCCAAAATTTTACCATAGGGTCATAGATTAGTATGCCGTTCAAAATTTGACCAAACAGTCATACTATAGCATGTCGTCCAAAATATGACCAAAAAGTCATACTAAAGCATGTCGTCCAAAATTTGACCAAAAAGTCATGTTATAGTATGCCGTCCAGAATTTGTCATAACAGTCATACATTAGCATGTTGTCCAAAATTCGACCAAAAAGTCATACTATAGCATGTCGTCCAAAATATGACCAAAAAGTCATACTATAGCATGCAGTCCAAAATATGACCAAAAAGTCATACTAAAGCATGTCATTTATGGTTTGACCAAAAAAGTCATGCTGTAGTATGGCGTCCAAAATTTGACCAAAAAGTAATATGATAGTATGTCGTCCAAAATTTGACAAAAAAATCATACTATAGCATGTCGTACAAAAGTTGACCAATAAGTCATACTAAAGTATGTCGTCCAAAATTTGACCAAAAAGTCATACTATAGCATGTCGTCCAAAATTTGACCAAAAAAGTCATACTAAAGTATATCGTCCAAAATTTGACCAAAAAGTCATACAATAGCATGTCGTCCAAAATTTGACCAAAAAGTCATCATATAGCATGTCGTCCAAAATGTCATACTATAGCATGTCGTCCAAAATTTGACCAAAAAGTCATACTTTAGCATGTCGTACAAAATATGACCTAAAAGCCATACTATAGCATGTTGTCCACAATTTGACCAAAAATCTAAAAAAAAAAATTTAAAACATTTTTTTGGTCCAAAACGTGAAAAAAACGCCACACTATACTATGTAGTACGTCATACTATACTATGTCGTCCAAAATGTGAAAATTTTTTGAAAAAAAAATTGGGTCCAAAATTTGACAAAAACGACATACTATACTATGTCGTCCAAAACTGGAAACATTTTTTGAAAAAACATTTCTTTGGTCCAAAACGTGACTATAAACGTCATACTATACTATGTAGTACGTCATACTATAGTATGTCGTCCAAAATGTGGCCATTTTTGAAGAAAAAAAAATTTGTCCAAAATTTGACAAAAACGACATGCTATACTATGTAGTATGCCATACTATACTATGTCGTCCAAAATGTGACCATTTTTTGAAGAAAAAAATTTGGTCCAAAACTTGACAAAAACGCCATACTATACTATGTAGTATGCCATACTATACTATGTCGTCCAAAATGTGACCATTTTTTGAAGAAAAAAATTTGGTCCAAAATTTGACAAAAACGACATACTATACTATGTCGGCCAAAATCTGACAATTTTTCTGAAAAACATTTATTTGGTCCAAAACTTGACAAAAACGTCATACCATACTATGTAGTACGTCATACTATACTATGTCGTCTAAAATGTGACCGTTTTTTGAAGAAAAAAATTTGGTCCAAAATTTGACAAGTACGTCATACTATAGTATGTCGTCCAAAAGGGACCATTTTTTGAAGAAAAAAATTTGGTCCAAAATTTGACAAAAACGATATACTATATACTATGTCGTCCAAAATCTGACAATTTCTTTGAAAAACATTTCTTTGGTCCAAAACTTGACAAAAACGTCATACTATACTATGTAGTACGCCATACTATACTATGTCGTCCAAAATGTGACAATTTTTTGAAGAAAAGAATTTGGTCCAAAACTTGACAAAAACGTCATACTATACTATGTAGTACGTCATACTATACTATGTCGTCCAAAATGTGACCGTTTTTTGAAGAAAAAAATTTGGTCCAAAATTTGACAAGTCAAACTATAGTATGTCGTCCAAAATGTGACCATTTTTTGAAGAAAAAAATTTGGTCCAAAATTTGACAAAAACGACATACTATATACTATGTCGTCCAAAATCTGACAATTTTTTTGAAAAACATTTCTTTGGTCCAAAACTTGACAAAAACGTCAAACTATACTATGTATTACGTCATACTATACTATGTCGTCCAAAATGTGACCGTTTTTTGAAGAAAAAAATTTGGTCAAAAATTTGACAAAAACGACATACTATATACTATGTCGTCCAAAATCTGACCATTTTTTTGAAAGACATTTCTTTGGTCCAAAACGTGACAAATACGTAATACTATACTATGTCATCCAAAATGTGACAATTTTTTGAAAAAAACATTTATTTGGTCCAAAACGTGACAAAAACGTCATACTATACTATGTAGTATGTCATACTATACTATGTCGTCCAAAATCTGAACATTTTTCAGAAAAAATGTTTTGGTCCAAAACTTGACAAAAACGTCACACTATACTATGTAGTACATCATACTTCACTATGTCGTCCAAAATGTGAAAATTTTTTGAAGAAAAAAATGTGGTCCAAAATTTGACAAAAACGACATACTATACTATGTCGTCCAAAATCTGACCATTTTTTGAAAAACATTTCTTTGGTCCAAAACTTGACAAAAACGTCATACTATACTATGTAGTATATAATTGGTCCAAAATTTGACAAAAACGACATACTATACTATGTCGTCCAAAATCTGACAATTTCTTTGAAAAACATTTCTTTGGTCCAAAACTTGACAAAAACGTCATACTATACTATGTAGTACGCCATACTATACTATGTCGTCCAAAATGTGACAATTTTTTGAAGAAAAGAATTTGGTCCAAAACTTGATAAAAACGTCATACTATACTATGTAGTACGTCATACTATACTATGTCGACCAAAATGTGACCGTTTTTTGAAGAAAAAAATTTGGTCCAAAATTTGACAAGTAAGTCAAACTATAGTATGTCGTCCAAAATGTGACCATTTTTTGAAAAAAAAAATTTGGTCCAAAATTTGACAAAAACGACATACTATATACTATGTCGTCCAAAATCTGACAATTTTTTTGAAAAACATTTCTTTGGTCCAAAACTTGACAAAAACGTCAAACTATACTATGTATTACGTCATACTATACTATGTCGTCCAAAATGTGACCGTTTTTTGAAGAAAAAAATTTGGTCCAAAATTTGTCAAAAACGACATACTATACTATGTTGTCCAATATCTGACAATTTTTTGAAAAAACATTTCTTTGGTCCAAAACATGACAAAAAACGTTATACTATACTATGTAGTACATCATACTATACTATGTCGTTCAAAATGTGACCATTTTTTGAAGAAAAAAATTTGGTCAAAAATTTGGTCAAAAATTTGACAAAAACGACATACTATACTATGTCGTCCAAAATGTGACCGTTTTTTGAAGAAAAAAATTTGGTCCAAAATTTGACAAGTAAGTCAAACTATAGTATGTCGTCCAAAATGTGACCATTTTTTGAAGAAAAAAATTTGGTCCAAAATTTGACAAAAACGACATACTATATACTATGTCGTCCAAAATCTGACAATTTTTTTGAAAAAACATTTCTTTGGTCCAAAACTTGACAAAAACGTCAAACTATACTATGTAGTACGTCATACTATACTATGTCGTCCAAAATGTGACCGTTTTTTGAAGAAAAAAATTTGGTCCAAAATTTGTCAAAAACGACATACTATACTATGTTGTCCAATATCTGACAATTTTTTGAAAAAACATTTCTTTGGTCCAAAACATGACAAAAAAGGTTATACTATACTATGTAGTACGTCATACTATACTATGTCGTCCAAAATCTGACCATTTTTTTGAAAGACATTTCTTTGGTCCAAAACGTGACAAATACGTAATACTATACTATGTCATCCAAAATGTGAAAATTTTTTGAAAAAACATCTATTTGGTCCAAAACGTGACAAAAACGACATACTATATACTATGTCGTCCAAAATCTGAAAATTTTTCAGAAAAAATGTTTTGGTCCAAAACTTGACAAAAACGTCACACTATACTATGTAGTACGTCATACTTCACTATGTCGTCCAAAATGTGACAATTTTTTGAAGAAAAAAATGTGGTCCAAAATTTGACAAAAACGACATACTATACTATGTCGTCCAAAATCTGACAATTTTTTGAAAAACATTTCTTTGGTCCAAAACTTGACAAAAACGTCATACTATACTATGTAGTATATAATTGGTCCAAAATTTGACAAAAACGACATACTATACTATGTCGTCCAAAATCTGACAATTTTTCTGAAAAACATTTCTTTGGTCCAAAACTTGACAGAAACGCCATACTATACTATGTAGTATGCCATACTATACTATGTCGTCCAAAATGTGACCATTTTTTGAAGAAAAAAATTTGGTCCAAAATTTGACAAAAACGACATACTATACTATGTCGTCCAAAATCTGACAATTTTTCTGAAAAACATTTCTTTGGTCCAAAACTTGACAAGTTTTGGACCAAACCTTGGTCCAAAGGTTTGGTCCATAGTGTAGTATGACAAAAACGTCATACTACACTATGTAGTACGCCATACTATACTATGTCGTCCAAAATGTGACAATTTTTTGAAGAAAAGAATTTGGTCCAAAACTTGACAAAAACGTCAAACTATACCATGTAGTACGTCATACTATACTATGTCATCCAAAATGTGACCGTTTTTTGAAGAAAAAAATTTGGTCCAAAATTTGACAAGTCAAACTATAGTATGTCGTCCAAAATGTGACCATTTTTTGAAGAAAAAAATTTGGTCCAAAATTTGACAAAAACGACATACTATATACTATGTCGTCCAAAATCTGACAATTTTTTTGAAAAACATTTCTTTGGTCCAAAACTTGACAAAAACGTCAAACTATACTATGTATTACGTCATACTATACTATGTCGTCCAAAATGTGACCGTTTTTTGAAGAAAAAAATTTGGTCCAAAATTTGTCAAAAACGACATACTATACTATGTTGTCCAATATCTGACAATTTTTGGAAAAAACATTTCTTTGGTCCAAAACATGACAAAAAACGTTATACTATACTATGTAGTACGTCATACTATACTATGTCGTTCAAAATGTGACCATTTTTTGAAGAAAAAGATTTGGTCAAAAATTTGACAAAAACGACATACTATATACTATGTCGTCCAAAATCTGACCATTTTTTTGAAAGACATTTCTTTGGTCCAAAACGTGACAAATACGATATACTATACTATGTCATCCAAAATGTGACAATTTTTTGAAAAAACATTTATTTGGTCCAAAACGTGACAAAAACGTCATACTATACTATGTAGTATGTCATACTATACTATGTCGTCCAAAATCTGAAAATTTTTCAGAAAAAATGTTTTGGTCCAAAACTTGACAAAAACGTCACACTATACTATGTAGTACGTCATACTTCACTATGTCGTCCAAAATGTGACAATTTTTTGAAGAAAAAAATGTGGTCCAAAATTTGACAAAAACGACATACTATACTATGTCGTCCAAAATCTGACAATTTTTTGAAAAACATTTCTTTGGTCCAAAACTTGACAAAGACGTCATACTATACTATGTCGTCCAATATCGGACAATTTTTTTTTAAAAACATTTCTTTGGTCCAAAATGTGACAAAAACGCCATACTATACTATGTAGTACGCCATACTATGTCGTCCAAAATGTGACAATTTTTTGAAGAAAAAAATTTGGTCCAAAATTTGACAAAAACGACATACTATACTATGTCGTCCAAAATCTGACAATTTAAAAAAAAACATTTCTTTGGTCCAAAACTTGACAAAAACGTCATACTATACTATGTAGTACGTCATACTATAGTATGTCGTCCAAAATGTGACAATTTAAAAAATAAATAAATAAATTGGTTCAAAATTTGACAAAAACGACATACTATAGTATGTCGTCCAAAATCTGACAATTTAAAAAAAAAACATTTCTTTGGTCCAAAACGTGACTAAAAACGTCATACTATACTATGTAGTACGTCATACTATACTTTGTCGTCCAAAATGTGACCATTTTTTGAAGAAAATAATTTCGTCCAAAATTTGACAAACTCGACATACTATACTATGTCGTCCCAAATCTGACAAGTTTTTAGAAAAAAAAATGTTGGTCCAAAAATTGACAAAAACGTTATTCTATATTATGTAGTACGTCATACTATACTATGTCGTCCAAAATGTGACAAAAACGACATACTATAGCATGTCGTCCAAAATATGACTTAAAAGTCATACTAAAGCATATCCTCCAAAATTTGACCAAAAAGTCTCATACTATAGCATGTCATCCAAAATGTGACCAAAAAGTCATACTATAGCAAGCGTCCAAAATATGACCAAAAAGTCATACTATAGCGTGTCGTCCAAAATATGACCAAAAAGTCATACTATAGCATGTCGTCCAAAATTTTACCAAAAAGTCATACTATAGCATGTCCTCTAAAAGTTGACCAAAAAGTCATATATTAGTATGCTGTCCAAAATTTGACCAAAAAAGTCATACTATAGTATGTTGTCCAAAATGTGTCAAAACAATCATACATTAGCATGTCGTCCCAAATTTGACCAAAAAGTCATACTATAGCATGTCGTCCAAAAGTTGACCAAAAAGTCATACATCAGTATGCTGTCCAAAATTTGACCAAGAAGTCATACTATAGCATGTGGTCCAAAACTTTACCAAAAAAGTCATACTATAGTATGTTGTCCAAAATTTGTCAAAACAATCATACATTAGCATGTCGTCCCAAATTTGACCAAAAAGTCATACTATAGCATGTCGTCCAAAATTTGACAAAAAAAAATCATACTATAGCATGTCATCCAAAATATGACCAAAAAGTCATGCTATAGCACAGGGGTCACCAACCTTTTTGAGACAGAGAGCTACCTTAAGGGTAAAAAATAATATGGAGGGCTACCATATAATATTTTTTTGTTTGTTTACCATTTAAATGATTAATATTATGCATTCAACTGCATACACATTCATTCCAGTGCTTACTCCTAACGATTACCAGTTTTTATAAACAATATCAAAGATATTTTACTGAGCGATCATATGGATACATGCAAGTGAGGTGAAGTGAAGTTAGCCCGCGGGCACCGTATTGGCTGCCTGCGGGCTACCAGGTGCCCGCGGGCACCACGTTGGTGACCCCTGCTATAGCATGTCGTCCAAAATGTGTCAAAACAGTCATACATTAGCATGTCATCCAAAATTTGACAAAAAAAATCATATTAAAGCATGCCATCCAAAATATGACCAAATAGTCATACTATAGCATGTCGTCCAAAAGTTGACCAAAACAGTCATACATTAGCATGTCGTCCAAAATTTGTCAAAACAGTCATACATTAGCATGTCGTCCAAAATGTGTCAAAACAGTCATACATTTGCATGTCATCCAAAATTTGACAAAAAAAATCATATTAAAGCATGCCATCCAAAATATGACCAAATAGTCATACTATAGCATGTCGTCCAAAAGTTGACCAAAACAGTCATACATTAGCATGTCATCCAAAATTTGTCAAAACAGTCATACATTAGCATGTTGTCCAAAATTTGTCAAAACAGTCATACATTAGCATGTCGTCCACAATTTGACCAAAAAGTCATACTATAGCATGTCCTGCAAAATTTGACCAAAAAGTCATACATCAGTATGTCGTCCAAAATTTGTCAACAGTCATACATTAGCATGTCACCCAAAGTTTGTCAAAACATGCATACATTAGCATGTCGTCCAAAATTTGACCAAAATGTCATACTTTAGTATGTCGTCCAAAATTTGTCAACAGTCATACATTAGCATGTCACCCAAAGTTTGTCAAAACATGCATACATTAGCATGTCGTCCAAAATTTGACCAAAATGTCATACTTTAGTATGTCGTCCAAAATTTGACAAAACAGTCATACTATAGTATGTCATCCAAAATTAGACAAGTCATAATATAGTATGCCGTCCAAAATTTGACCAAAAACTAATAATTAGTATGTTGTCCAAAATTGGACCAAAAAGTCATACTATAGTATGTTGTCCAAAATTTGTCAAAACAGTCATACATTAGCATGTCGTCAAAAATTTGACCAAAATGTCATACTATAGTATTTCATCCAAAATTAGACAAGTCATAATATAGTATGCCGTCCAAAATTTGACCAAAAAGTAATTCATTAGTATGTTGTCCAAAATTTGACAAAACAGTCATACTATAGCATGTCGTCCAAAATTTGACCAAAAAGTCATACATTAGTATGTCGTTTTTGACAAAACAAAATCTTTGACAAGCAGTGACATTAAACTGAGCTTCCTCACCTGGGACAAACACAGACACCTCTTTAGTTTCTCCAGTGTATCGATCAACGCACACATAAACTCCTGTGTGCTTCCAGCTCACGTTCAACAAGGTCAGAACACTGGATGTGGCGCCACTTTGCACAATTTGGTAGCTTTGACCAGCATTTTGACTTTGTTCCACTTGGAAATAAGGCACATCATCTTTCTTGAACTCCCAGGTTGTCTCACTTAAGCCGGAGCAGGTGAGGGTGAGGGAGGAGCCCTCGACCAGGACCAGCTGTTTGGCATCAGGCACTATCTCCAAGCAACACGTCTCAGTGCAGAGATACAGGAGAGCTGATGTTGACACAAAACAAGGAAAGGGGTCAGGCAGGAGGTCAAAGAGGCAGCAGCATGAGGTTAAAGGTTACATCAACAATACAAGGCAGATCCTGCTCTATCTCTAAATGATGAAGGATATGAGTTTACTGGAGCTGTAAGTGGGAGGATAATGATGCCTCGTCAGTGACAGATGAATTTAAAGTGACAGAGGTCGCTCTGAATTCATCAATTGTCCTTTGCATCAAAGAGATGTGTCCTTGTCACAGCTTCCAAAACATTTGGACTATCCTTAGCTTCATTATTGCACATACATATGTACTAAATAAAATGCCATGCCGTTCCAATATTCTTTATTCTAAACGTTCTCACCTGTAACTGTAAGATGGAGCATGAACACTGTCACCCTCCCCATGCTGGTAGTCTTTCGGCAGCTTTTTCTGCAAACAGACAGTGGACTGGTTAACCTCTGTAGTCTTTGCTAACACAGTTCTGATTAAATGATGTTGCATGTCAGAAAAACCTGCTTGGCTTGGCTTGGCTGCAGATTAACTGGCATGAAACTATGCTGTGGTCACACTGAAAAGAAACAAACACAGCTCATTCAGTTTGCTGTCAAGCTGCCGTCTTTAATGGTTTCTGGCCTGCACACAGAGTCTGAGGTCCAGATGCCGCTCACTCTGAAGGTATTTGATGCCTCGCTGCACCAGGACAGAGCAACAATGTCTGGCTCTTTTTGTTCCTGGTTCACCAGAGTTCTGAACACTAACAAACGGGTCACTGTGTGCAGCTTTGCAACACGCTCACCGGCAACAATGCTGCACCCAAGCTATTCTCGAGCCGTGCTGAGCCATTAATTGGTTTGGGAGTAAACAAAAGTGAAAATGAGGGCATTTACAGAAGAGGGCATGGACATTTGTACCATTGCTATGTTCTTTAATACTAATGAGATATCGTGTTGTACACCAGCGTGACATTAACATCCTAGAACTGCTCGAGCAGCTGTTCAGGTCAGAGGTGACTCATGCTTACCGTCCTCCCATCACCAAAATTAACCACCATTTACCAAAGTTGTACTGGTAATTACACTGCAGAGTAAAAGGGCAGAGACAAAACCTTGAAAAGGGTATGAGGGTGGTTTGTTGTTATGTTTGGGACGGGGGTTAAAGCCTGCAGCGCACAGGCGTCTGGAAACAGTTAGGGATGGATCACAGGCCTGTACACAAGAGGGTGGGAAAGAGAGAGCGGACGGAAGAGGGAGTCTTGGGAAGAGTGAGGGCGTAGAAGGAAGAGAACGAGGAGGTAGTGGAAAAACTGTCAAACATATCTTGTGCAATCCTGCTTCATTTGCTCAATCATGCAATCAGATTGTATCATCTCTATTTAAGAACGATTTGTATGCATTATGTAACTCTACAAAGATGACATTCCTCACTCTTATCAGCACCTAGTTAGTTTCCATTGAAAAACACCTGACCACCAACAGTATCGAATCTGATTGCCGATAATTAGAATAGGCTTAATTTCCAGGTGTAAGATCAGTTTGACAGTGGTACTGAGGTGCAGGAAGTTCCATGACTAAACCAAAGCAAAGTTACTCAAACCAGATCAGTGTTGCTGTTTCAAATTAAATGCATCTGGCACTTCCGCTCCCAAAACCAAAAGCTCTTAAGTTGCTCCAAAAACATGACTGGTTCATTTCCTCCCCCGCCCTCTGCTTCTAATAAAAAAGGGGTGAGGGAGCGACAGTCAGAGAAATTTGCTTTGTGTCGTAGTTCATTCACACGCACACACACACACACACACACACGCACCCTGGCTTGCGGACATGTAAAGTGTGCTGCATGCCAGCATAATGCTAAAACTCAGATTCATAATGCTGCCATTGCACCCACGCCCCCAATTACCCTCCACAAAGTGCAAACACACACACACAGACCTCTCCCTCTCTCCCCCCTTTTGTCACTGCTGTCTTGTGTACAGTTCACGTTCCCACAGTATTTCTCCCAAACTTTCCCAGGATCGCGATACACTCGGGACCCTGCTGGTGATGACGGCAGGAGCGGAGGGGTCACCTCATCCCAGAGGACCTCAGCGAGCAGCAACCAGGGGCACTGTCCTCAGAGGAAGCCGTACATCAGCGCTCACAAGCACACGAGTAACCTCGGTGTCAGCCATGAAGACTTTGAGCGACAACAGCCAAACACAGTGACGCCAAAGGCATGTGTCACTTGGCAGTATGAGAACAAACACAATCTTATTGTGACTATATTAGCTAAAACAAGCTGCAGGAAGGGAATTTGCATCAGAAATCAAAACGTAGACGAAAACAAAACTCTCTGCTGAACAGCAATCCATTTGAAGTCTTTGAAAAGGACGGAAAAATAATGTTTAGCTACTGCAACACGATGCTGCTCCGTGTTGACCAGTGGGCAGTGGGGGATACGAGAAGGAATCTGAGATCTGCTGACTGGGGTCAAAGGACCAAAGGAAACGAAGAACTTCAGAAAGATTGAAGAGTTTGAAAAACATGCAATAGGAATGTAACATTTAAGAGACATTTTAGAAATGTCGACAAATAAGTATGTTAACGTAAATAAAAGACTCGGTTTTTCGTAAAGAAGCCTGAGGCAGGGGCCTTTCTTTGTGCTGCCATGTTTCTACAGCATCCCACAGAGAAACCAGCCTGATTGTGCATTTTTGTGGCTTATTATGCAAACACAGAAGACCAATATCCTTTAAAAGAATGAGTCTCTCCAGAGTTCTTACACACTGGACCTTTAACTTTTAACTTTGTTTTACAGGATGTGGGTGAAAACACAGGACAACTGAATTAATGAGCAAAATACACTGTCTTTATGAAATAGCGCAGTACCCGTTCTCTTGTATCTCTTATCCAAACAATTTCAAAGTCGGTGTTGCACATCCTCGTGCTCTTAGTAAGTCATCTGCCAGGTCTGCAACCTGTCATGCAACCTGTTGTACAGTTATGGAATTAACAGACGAACAGATGTCCCTTGCATTTATAGACAGATGCAGTATCTTGTCAATGTGCTTGTCATCCGATGGAATTACATAAAACTATGATGTATTCCCCAAACGTTCTGTACATTTTTAGTTTGTACATCTAACATAAATAAAGGCATTTCCAGAAACAGAAACAAATCTACACAATACATCTCATCTTCCATTCTTTCCACTCAGATTAAATGTCCCAAAGTCCCAAAGTTACGAAAAACAAATCTTTAACTGGTCATCCTGAGTGGAACTGAAAACATAGCTCACATATCTTTCATCCAAACCTGGTCTTTGTGGTCGAGGAGAACAGACAACAAAAGTGTGAAGTATGAAAAGAGTCAGGACACGTTTCTATCTGCCAAGAAGCTTTGGCAGCATTTCAGTGACTCAGTTTTCCACTTAATAAAAACACTTAGTAGCAGTTTGACCCCCTGAAACTCAATGTTGTTGCTTGTTTCAACCACAGAGACAACTGAGCAGTGTTTTAAAGTGACCGTAAATTAAATCAAGTTGAAGATTCCTCACTCTGAGGAAGGGAGTTTGTCCTTCAGTTGACACACAGAATTACCAAAACATTTATCTAACCCAGATGTTAATTGTTGTCTATTTAATCTTAAAAAAAACTGGGAACTTCAGTCTCACAATGATCATGGAGGTCTGTAATCACCAGGAGGGTTTAACCGTACGCTGTCCTGTGACTTTTCCCACAGATGCTGGGAATTCGGGGGCTGATTTGCCCTTTATTGTTTTCATAAACAGCCTGGAAGTTTCACAAGCTGATGAAGCATAACACAGAAATCGACCTCAGCATGACATGCACCGTCCACGCATATCTTCAGAATACAGTTTGAGAGTGTAAACCTTCTCAGCAGCCAATAATCCCACTTCTGGGATTATCTATACATGCTATATCTGCATGTTTAAACATCTGGTAATGATGAAGCAGTCCTCAGTAAGGTGGGAAACCATTTTTTTTTCCAGCCAACTGTTTGTTTAAGTGTGTCCCAAGGGGTGAGGTTGCACTTGGAAAGAGGGAGAAAAAAAGAGTAAACTATAAAGAAAAGAAAATGAAAGAAAAAAAGATGTCCAAAACATGCAGCTGGAGAGTTCTGACTTCCTGTATTGGGAAATGTTCTGGCCTCATGTGGGTGTAGGTCAGTGATGCATCAATGACAATGCAAACCACCTCAACCACTAACCAAGTACTCATGGAGGCACCAAGGGAGGCCACAGGTTCAGCAGCTTATCATGAAACCTCTATAACTGGAGAGAGATACACAAAAAAAACAGCTTTAAATAACAAGCTGCACAGAATTGTAAACCGTCTCTTCTGAAATAAACAATAACAAAGTGCCAAGAAAGAGAGAAACCAGAGAGAAAATAACAACAACAACCAAGAGCAGACCAATTATGCCAATGACAAAGCATGACAAACCATTGACATACCACAAGAGTACTGCACACAGCACCAGACAGTGGAAACAACAACAGCAAACGGACGATGCAGACATACAGAATATAGTTTATGGGAAACGCCACATCAAAGCATCAAGTGGGACTGCAGAGGGAGCACACACACAGTCTCAGGAAGCTGTGATTGCCAAAACAAACATCTTCATTCCAATGCAAACAACTATAGTTCATATAATCCTCATAATTGAGGATTGAGCACATTATTAAGGCATTGTGACCTATCGTGTTACAAGAAAGGCTTTAGCATAAGAATGCACGTCATGCCACACTTGTCGTTTGGGTTTTTTCTGAGCGATGTCAGGTTTCCCCAACATATCTCTAGGCAGCAGAACCCTGGCAAGCTCTGTGGGAAAAAAACGACCTAGTGTGACACTGTCAAAACAAGCCTCAATTTTTATCGCCGGTCTGAGACAGAGCAAACCCCCCTGAGAAAAACCTTCTGGTCCCTGAGCAGCAGGCCCACAGTGCTCAGCTCCCACCTCCGACAGCTCTCACTGTCCTCCAGCGTGGCTCAAATGAGTGGTGATCTGCAGGCTCATGAGAGCAAAGCAGCTGGGAGAGTGCACATGTCACCAATATGCTGTCAGAATATGTGAGTTGCCGTAAGCAGGAAATGCCTCTGGAGCCTGTGTTTGTATCCCAGTAATCCATCCTTCATATTGTAAAATATAAGACAGCGCACCCTCAGGCTTGTTGACTTACAATTATGCCTTCAGTACAAAACTACTTTTGTTAAAATACTGATAATGCCATACTGTGTAAAGTATGTTTGAAGGGATATTTGATGTGACTGTATTAACCATTTTTGACCATAAACAAGGTGTAAACACAAACAACCAGTGAGCCTGTATATGGTCCACACTTCACACTGTTTTTGCTCTGTGTTTGGTCTCCACCAGTCTCTTTGCAGGAGCAGCAATGGAGAAGAAAGGCTTTAAAACTCACTGGAGACCTGAGGTGAACTACAGTCTTCATCACAGCAACCTCCTACGTGTTACAAGCTGTCATTTAATCCATTGTTAACATAATATTACAATATTCTTCCACTCCAAATCTTCTTTGTTGAGTTAGTCAGGATAAGAACGAGGCTGGAGAGTTATTTACGATATCGAACTGACAGGAAGTTTTTCAATTTTGGCACTTACTCTCACCCCATCTGGATTTCACAGTTAAACAGCTGGACTGCAGGACTTTGACAAGCTCTGAATCAGCAAAAAAAAAAACAGCTTGTATCCTGTAATTTTAGAGCTTGAAGCAGCACTGAAGCCATCTCTAGTCAGGGTTATCAGATTCAGACGCATTCAAAACAAAATCCCCCTACTATATTTCCCTTGTTCATAAATCTCAGTCTGCAGAATACAGTGCCTGTGAGGTCGTATCTCAGCAACCAAAGTGTCTCTGTACTCGTGCTGAAACAACACATGTTTAGGAAAATGTGGATTTTGGTTTGCTCTTTTCAAACAGAGTTGTAAATGCTGTTTGCAGTGGCGTAGGGAAGGGGGGGGGGGGGTTGTGATGTGGTGAGTGTTTGATATGAGTTTAACAATCTAATTATCTTCTCATTATGGAAACTAAACATAAAGAACAATTAAGATGCGAAAAATCAAAGAAGTGGCTGTCACTAATGTTATGTTCATTTTGTCAATTTTCCTGAGCAGTAAACCTTTGAAAGCATGCTTAGGGCTATAATTATGTGTGTGCTTTGGCTTTGTCCCTTTCTTAGCCAGTGTAAACGTTTGCTCTCAGCGAAAACAAGAATATCAGATATATTTGCTAGCACAAGCAGCACCATATCCTGCCATGTTTTTTTCTTCTCGTACCTCCCCAAAGTTATGCAGGGTATAACACCCCACCTCTTCTACATTTTTTTCCCCTCATCCCACTGACACATGAGGGTGTGAGACCCCCAAAGTTTCCTCATGAGAACTGGAGGACGCCTACGCACACTTCCAGTCCCTCTGCTCTTACACACCCACACCCCCGACACGATTGAGCCAGAAACATCTGCATACAATTAGGACTAACTGGCGTCACATTCCACTTGTACGGATGGGAGCGAGACAGTTAAGCACAAAAAAGGTGTTTGATAATCGTCAGTGGGACTACAAAGATGGACCCAAATTCGCCTGTTTTCCAGTGTGTGGAATATTCTTATCTTGCAAAAGCAAGAGACGTTTTTTTTTTGTTTTTTTTCTGTTTTCTCCTGCCTCACTGCACCGTAACACTAAATCCAGCATGTTTTAGTTGGAGCAAGGACAGAACAGCTCCACCGAGGAACTCTGTCCAGAATCTGATGGAGAACAAAACTTCCTGTTAAAAAAGCTGTACTTTTTTGCTTTAGTAGTTAATTCAGAGATGTAATCCTATATATATGTAGTAGATATATGTATATATATATATATACATATATCATAATGCTTACACCATACAAGGATAGAAGACTGAGGAAACGAGGTCATAAACATTATGCAAAAAAATTATTGCATAAGATTTATGAGTGCACTTATACACTTTATACAAGTTCACACAATTTGTGCTGTAAATATGGCATAAAAGCCAAAAGCTACCTGTTAGCTTATATTATGACCCCCAATTTTATGGGGGTCATAGTGTACGTCTATAACACCTTAGTTTTTCTCTGCGTAACCCAAGTGCTAATTACTGAACTTTGTGGAGACTGCCTTTATGCAAACAGTTACCTGCTATTCCCACAAGCGCACGTAAGTAGTTGCTGGCTGTAGTCTAATATTTACAATGGGAGTGGTATTGATCTTTTCATTAAACCTGCAGGAAGAAAAGGCAAATAAATATATTTATCCATTATTATTACTGTAGATGATTCATTGTAAGCTGAAATATATTTGACTCAGTAAGAAACCACATTTAAAAAGTTTTAAATTAATATAATGTATTCACTGTGTGTACATTTTAAAGCTACTTCATCACCACTATTGACAGTGGTCAGGAAACACATCGCCCCATAACTGTCAACATTGGATACACACAACAAGTACAGAAACCTGTTTATCACAACACATCATCAGCACCACGGTTATTACTTTAACAGAGGTTTGTCAGGACTTTCTTTTCAATAAATTTAACTAAAGTACTAAAGCACAGCTTTGCTCTCTGTTACCAGTGTGAAAAATAAGTTTTTTCTTCTAAAAGTTTGGAATAAAACTGGTCAAAGAAACAAGTCCTCGAGGAGTCACGCAGCAGGAGTGGCTGTTCTTGGACCGAAGATGAGATGCAGCTGCCTGTCAGTTCAGAGTGAGTGGGTTCGGGGGAAAGAAAAAGGCAGCGAGACGAGCAGCCGTACAGGATGCTGTATCACAGCACCACTTAGTGCTCTTCGTTAAAACTATATGACTAATCAGTGTGGTGTCTATACGCCGTTAAAGAAGCAGTGACCTTTCAGTGGGGGCCGATGAGGCTTACAACTCAATTCATAAGTATGGATGATGAATCATGAATCAGACAATAAGTGACCACCAGTGAATGAGTCACACGCTGCCTATAATTCAATTTTAAACAAAAAATTGTCATGTGATAAGTGGTCCGAACGAGTTCTCAAACCACACACTTGCTGTAGCCCGGTTTGCAGTAGTTTGTTCAACAGCTGTGTGTTCAGCCCATGTCGGACAAATCACTGGGGGATGGAATGGAATCCGCGTGTTTCCAAATGGAGCTCAAACTGTTACATTTCAGCGCTCCGGAGCGAGCAGCATATACGAGCCGAGTCAGACTCCTGGCATGTTTTCTGCATGGTCATAATATGAAGCACATTTTCCTCGGAGAGGTTGGCATGCAGAGAGACCAGAGAACCAGGAAACAGCTGATGACGAAGGATTAGCAGCTCTGGGCCAGAGGGGAATGGAGCCGACTGGGTAGCAGTGCATCGGGGCTGGGGAGAAGAGCTCTGCTATAGTACATACCAGCAGAGTGACGCACAGGAAGAAAAATCCCCACTGCTCAGGAGACTAATGAATCTTCACAAGCCTGTTTTATAAAGATGTGTCAGAATAAACGTACAGATTTAAAGTTTCTGTGAACTTTTTCCTCATAGAGGAATCCTGTTGTTGGTAGAACTATGATATGAATGCAAGACAGCCTGATACCATTAATGGCAAAAGTATGACATGCATGCAGTTTTCCGACAGCTCGTCTGAAACAACAGCACTCTATATCCACAGAGCAGAGAAGATAAAAGTCACATAAAGAAAAACGGTGAAGAGGGAGGCAGAGCCAGATTTAAACTGATGTTAATAAAGATGCTCCCATTTCAGAAAGCAGACGGACGTGCAGTTCTCTACACCAACGACAGCGCAGCATCTATATATAGCGTAGAAGTGGGGGAGATTTCAGGTGAAAAACATGTGGCAGATTAGGGTGAAAAGACACACACACAATGTGTGTCTGACCCATGAAATAGCTCGCGTTGCTGCAATGTAACTCACTCCAACGCACTAAAGCCTTCTCCTGTGATGTATGCGAGGAGACGATCAACAGATTAAGTCTCGTCTTGTGTTCCTCAGTCGAACACGAGTCACTTGTTTGTGTGAGATTTACATCCACGGAACGGTAAGAAAAAAAGCATTCCAGCTGGTGTGTGTTACCACTAAAAGAGAGCATCCATCCACAGTTCATGAGGATGCTGATGACACTGACTGATGCCAGGTCTGATATCAGTGCGCAGCCACAGCTTCTACATGTGGCTATGCAGAGGGGAATGACACAGGGGAGGAAGGAGACTGATGGCTTAACGGTGAGGACCATCAGTCCACTCAGAGCGACAGAGGAGGGCTGTATAAACAAGCCCTTTAGCAGTGAAACACAAAGTGGAGCACATATAAACAACCTGTGGCTTTAAAGGCCGGTTTGTGTGTGTGTGTGTGTGTGTGTGTTTGTGTCGGACCCTGGGATACCTTGTCAAATGTATTCTTCTGAGCGAGAAGACAAACATTGTTAAACTTTCAAAATGCGAAGGGTGAAAGGTGTCTATGTACAGAGACGCAAGGCATCACCGTGTTTGTGTTTGAACAGGTTGCTCACACTGCAGCTCCTCTTGTGTACACACTCAAGAGAGCAGGTAACAAACACCACCAACACAGACACACACACACAATGCCATTAACTGGCAACAGCATCACACAAGACTTGGAACTAGAGCCATTGTATCTGTTTAAAAGTAATAGTTGCATGAGTCTAAAGTTGTAAAGATGAGGTTCTTTGACCTCTTAACCTTTTTTTGAATACATCTTCACAGCCTCCAACAGCTGCCAAGCATCAGTGACTGAAAGTAAAAATCCTAGCGAGCGACAGAGACGAAACATCTCTTACCTTCAGAGTGATCCTAGATGCAGAGGCAAGTCTTCCCACTCTGTCCGAGGAGGCTGCCGGCCAGCAGTCGGTCTCCTCCTTGTGAAATTAGAGGAAAGATTTCCAGCTGGTTGTCTCTACAGGAGCTGCTGCTTCAGATGTATAGATCCCTCTGATGTTCAGAGTCTGGGGTTAATCTATGTTGTCCAGCAGACCACTGAAGGAGGTACCACTCCAAGTCCGACTGTTTGTTTGGTCAAATCACAGCCCCATGGGGCTCTCCTCTCTCTCTCTCTCTCTCTCTCTCTCCACTCTGACACTCTGAGAAACCCTGCCCACTGCTCCCAAAAAAAGAGTTCCCAATGAGATATGCACACTCCTTCCCTGACAGATTCACACCAAGGGGAGTGTCAATGGTGTGGCTCTGCTGGAGCTCACAGAGCAGCGAGGAAGAGGAGGGAGGGAAATGTGGAGCCAGCAAGAGAGGGAAGTTTCAAAAACCAGAGCCAGCTCAGGAAGAAAAGAGGCAGAAGGAGAAAACTCCCAAGTCCAGGTTTGAATCAGCTCAATCTGAATTCTGCTTGTTGTTTTTAGGTAGCAGCTCAAGCTGGAGTGATTTGTTTATGAATAGAGCGGCAAGGAACTGGAGGTGAACTGAGAGAGTCTCTATTGGCAACAGCAACCTTGACCACATCTAACCGCTCCACGAAACAACAAACACAATACAAAAAAAAGGAAGAGAAAGAGTGAGAGAGTGAGTGAGAGGTCCAAGCAAAAGAGTAAAAAACAGCTCTTGGCAGAGCCTGTGGTGGCCTGCTTTGGAAACAAACATGAAAGTCCCTGTTTCTCAGGAAAAAGAGCTTCATTTATGAGACCACACTGTTAGAATTAAGGGTAAATTATTATATCCATAGTAGTTTTAGCTTGGGGGAACCAGTTTTTCTCACTCTGCTTTGCTGGTTTTTTTTGTTTTGTTTGTTTTTTTAATTCAACCCACATAAATAACTTCACACCTCCCTCTGTCCTCAACCGCTTCTGCCTCTTTTCACTCCTCTTTCAGCCGTTCTCTTCTAAGCACGTGCATACACACACTATGCAAATACGTCTGTTCCCTAGATTGGCTCTCTTCCCAATTTACTCCTTTCCCAGGATATGAGTGGATGGCTTGAAATTTAAAACCCAGAGCCTGCAGCTGAGGAAGATTCTGTTCTCTCTTCACAGCAGACATGGGTGGAGGGAACAAGGGCTAAACAGAACAGCAACCATTTACTCCTCTAATTGGGAAGGTAAATATAAAAGACTTTGCGAGCAGTAATTACAGAGTATTTTTTCAAAGGGCGCAACACTCGACAGGATTGTCCCTACATATTTTACATTGTGTCTGTGTAATTAGCACCTCTTGGTTATGAAAGTGTCCTAAATCCCTTAAAAGTATACAAATTAAAATGTTATTCTTAGTGCAGTGTCATTTTAATTAAAACCACAAAAGAAAAATACAAATTCAATGTAGAAATTTTCCAGCGCACGCAATCCTTTGTCAGCCGGAGATAAGACAACACACGCTGTCTAAACATCCTGTAGCAAACCACAGGTCCAACAGGACACACAAGGTGGGAGTTTTAATAGAGCAAAGACAGACATGGGAAACTTTGCATTTTGTTATCACCTATGAGTCGAACATGCCGTTCCAGTGAAGTGGAAAAAGGTAACACAGGGAAGGTGCGTAATATACAGGTTTAAATTTGGCAGCCGTCCTCGTTTATTCATATATCTTGACAGAATGGTCCACAACCTGACAAACTGGAAGCCAAGTCATTCTGCTACAACAATACCCAGCCTATTCAGCCTGTGTGAACAGCTACAGAGTGCTTTCTCTAACTGCTGATCTGGAATGTTGCCAAAACTGGAGAACAGCTAAAGTGCAAATACACCGTGAGCTGGACGCAGCGTTTTGTTTTCCCGTGATTTTGGACAAAGCAGGGAGTTTATCTCTCTGGCCTATAGATGCAACAGGGAGGGAAGGTAGATGCAGGAAGCTCCAGGGGCTGAGGCCTGCAGCCAGAGTTTAGCCCAACTCACCTCTGAATGAAGACGGATGAAGCCGCAGTTTGTGCCAATTCCAATTCCTATCTTAACCCTCAAGATCAACCCTTAATCTTAACTGGCCCTCAAAACCAAGTGTTGAGTGTTATTTTGTCACTTAGATATGGGACATCCCTTAAATGCCACAAGTCTTCAGACTGTAGGGGGCAGAATAACGTGAAAAGCTGCGTCCAGTCTGTCAACTCCAAAAAAGAAGAAGAAGAACACATTTACGTCACGATTATTTATTACGATCCGTTTGTCAGTCAAGTTATTAGGTTGTCAGTTAGTTATAAGATGATACTCATACAAATACCACAACCACAGACATATTCAGCTGACAGTTACCACACACCACGGCTTATTATAAGTATACGATATAAGTTTACTTATAAGTAAACGATCGCTTGTCCGCACCGGCCGGCTATTGACAAAAGATCGTAAAATAAAAATAAATGTTCCGCAACAATGACGTCAGTAATCCATAATATTGGCCTAAACTAAGATAATACAATGGTTTTCATAATTTTTAGATCTCTATTAACAAAGAAAATACTTCATTTGTAGCGTACTCGTTTCGCTGCTTTCGGCGCCATCTTTGTAATGTCAAAACACGCAATGCATTCTGGATAGCCCTTGCTCCCAAGGGTGGTCTCGGAAAATCTCAATATTGAGGGCGATACAGCCCTTAAACTTGCCCCTCAACTTAATTTTTCTCGGGACAGCACTTGCACTAGAGGGAGCGCGCATTTTTGAGATTGAGGATTAAGCAAGGAATTGGAATTCACCCTTTGTTTCATCTGGAGTCAAATCCATTTTTAAATCACACTGACGAGGGACGTATGAGTCAGACGCTCCCTGGTGGTATTGAAGCGATGTCATTCAGGATGAAACCTGAAAATTAGCCACAAAGAAATATATGTTTATATGCAACAGTGACAATTACTCTAACCTATCAGCCTGCAGGAATTCTGTCACTCAGTACACTCAGGTGAAATTATCCCATTCATCCATTAACTTCCGCTTTATCCCCCACAGGAGGCTCACGAGGGAGGGGTGTTGTGCCGATCTCAGCTGACACAGGGCGACATAGGCGGGTACACACTGGACAGTTCGCCAGTCCATCACAGGGCCACACACAGAGACACAGTTAGTGACCAATTTACCTAATCCCCATGTTTTTGGACTGTGGGAGGGCTTGAACCCGGGTCTTCTTGCTAGTATAATAATAATAATAATAGTCATTTATTTACAAAGTAATAGGCAACTACTTTGCTACTTAATTGTATTCTGAAGCACAGCCATGATGGAGTTCTGCTAATTTTCATTTTAGGACCTCACATTGGGAACTTGGGAGAAGGCCATCGAAATAACGAATTGCATATGGTGAGAAACTGTAGTGCGTACATACAGTATGAATGAAGAACAAACGCACACAAATGCTCTAAAAGATCTATTAATAGAAGAGAGACACTGAAATGATGGATTGGCAATAGATAGAGAGCATGTTGCAGTTGCATGTGTGACTTTTTTCCCATTCTGTCATCTGTTTTCATTTGTTGTTTGGTGAGAGTTGGGCTGGGCCACACTCGCACTAATCCCCTTCTTCTTAATGTCTTAATCTTAATCACGTTCCCATCTGGGTCTGAAAATGAGCTGCATGAAATAACAGCAACTGTGCTGCGTAATGGAATAATGCACGAATCGAACAATGTATGCTGTTGTATCTGTTAGAAGGCAAGTCTAAACACAGACATAGTAGTTAAAAGGAACCCCGGCTATAAGACTTGTAGTTCTTAAAAGATAAATGTTAGTATCAGTTATAATAAATTGATATAAAAAACCTTCTTGATGTCTTCGTTTTTATAAAATTTGTGAAAATAGTTTGACTCGTAGGTCCCCATTGTTGTTAACGTCGCAATGCACTCTGGGTAGTGACGTTAAAAGGTTGTACTGGGGGCTTCGGGACCCTGTTGTGACTGTTCAGCCTTTTCAATTTGAACCCTAGCGAAACATACAGGAGGAGGACAGCACTGACAATGGTTCACAAAACGAGCATCAAAATGAAGAGCAAGAAAGACGGGATGAGGCGAGAGTGGGACAAAACCTGCGGTGTATGTGCGGCAACTGCGTCTCCATGGTATATATGGATTATACAGTGAAGCGGCGACTGCAGAAGCGGGTTCCATCAACTAACATTATTTTGTTAGACAAACTTATAAGCTAGAGTTGTGCCAACTCAAAATTAAGTTTCCAACCAGTTTGGCTAACTAAGCTTGTTCAGATAATTAAATGGACAATATGTAGTATTTATGGGTTTATATTGCCCAAAATCCACTTTTTTATACATATGATGTGCTCCTGCATTGTCTAGTCGCTGTATAATATTCTTTGTTTCATTTTCGTAGTGTTTCAAAAAGTCATTTAAAATAACATGGTCGCGGGCCGCGGTCGCATAGCCACTGTTAGCAGCGAGACGCCATGTTTCTGCCAGAGCCTGTAAGGACAAACGCGAGAGAACAAATCAAGCGTCTCTTTACTTGTAGCAGAAGTCCCGCCTCCACTCTCTCCGCTTCGTCTGCTACGGCCGCGGTAGCTCGCCCTCTCCCTCGCCTCACGAACCTCATCTGCTGACACGAAGAAAGACAACGAGGACGACATTTGACCGGCTGCGGATACCGTATCGCTCAGGGAAGGGAGGGGGTGAGCAGAGCAGCAGGTCTTTGTTGTAAATTTCAGCCTCTCCTCTAGATGTCACTATAAACTACTTACTTCCCCTTTAAATAATTAAATTAAAACATTTTGAATTTTGAGTTGGCACAACTCTAACTTACAAATTTGTCTAAAAAAAACAATATTAGTTGATGAAACTTTTTTAAAAAGTCGCAATCTTTTGTTCTCAACTCAAAAATTGATTGCAGCAAGTTGCCTTGAAATGTTGAGTTTTCTTTTTACAGTGTAGCTGAATCTTCCTTGTTATATAAACCATTTCTATCAATCAATCCATGTTTATTTATATAGCACGCTACAATATCTGCAAGGTCAAAGTGCTTCACATAAAAAGAGAGAGGAAGAAAACCCTCAATAAATTAGCGAATAAAATTAGAATCAATAAAGTTTGAAAATGTACCATTAAGAACAGAGGGAAAGTGTCACCCTGCTACTGATATTTAAAAGCCATTCTAAATAAATAAGCATTGAGTTAACTTTTAAAAACTCCCAGGTCTGTGATGGAACGCAAATCAGGGGGTAACCTGTTCCAGAGGGTAGAAGCAGCAGCAGCAAAGGACCGACCGCCACACCGTTTTTGTCTTGACCCGAGTTAAAATCTCTGCTAAATAAGGTGGAGTGAGGCCGTTAATGGCTTTAAAAGCACAGTGTGTGAACTGTAACAGGTCTAATAAGAGACAGATGAAAGCTGCGGGTGTGTCCGCGCGCCCACAGCAGCTCTCTGGCTAACACATGTGAGCTGTTAAAAATGTTGGTGTAATTAAGCCTTTTGATTAGTTCCCTCCTGGATGAACTTGAACATCTGCACAGCTACACGGACACCTATGGGTACAATGTTTATGTTTCGCTGTTTGAATTGAACCACTTTAGACGCAGCCTCCCCTTTATTTAACCCCTCATTAAGATAAATATTGAAGATTTACACAGCCTGAAAATACCATCCTTTTTTTTTTGGCACACAACGGCAGACAAGTGTCCTAAATTTAAAGTATTGGATCTCTTCTGGGGTCGGAATGTCTGAAGACATTTTTAGTACTGATTCAGTGTAAAGTAAAGCAGAGTACAGTTTGTACAGCACATGAATAACAACTGCAATCCTTTACTTTTAGGTTTTACTTTGTTGCTGCAGAGCATATCCATCTTTTTGTCACGAATGTAAATATTTTATTTTTATGTTGCACTTGCTGCTCCTCTCTCCATTAACACTAAGCCCTCTCACTGCTGACATCTGACAGCTCTTATAGCTGATAATAAGTGCTCTGACCACGGAGCATGAATCTTTTATGACTCTTTGAGCAGACTGAGATGCACACGCACACAAACACACACAGTTGACGAGTGAAAAAAGGAATTAGAACATAATTAATGTGGAAAAAATATATAAACCCTGCAGAAAGTTGGATTAAAATTGTACTTCATGCACGTTGAAGGACTCAGCTCTATTACCTGCCAGTATTTAGGTCTTTGCTGCCCTCGTGTGGTTCATTTAGGCAATGATGCATTGGAAAAATAGACCAACTGAACCTGAAAGCTGTAAATATCATAGCAGACAGAAGAAACAGAGAGAGAATGAATGGTGTTGTTTGTGTTTAACAGCATGTATTTGTGTCAAGGCAAATAGGTGGCCTACTAATCTCTAAAAATTATGAGGTTCAACTTTTTTCTTACATATATAGAACCCCTATATAAAATAAAACAATATTTATGGGATCACCTAATGTATTTCGTTTTGAATTATGTGACAAATAGTTGCTAATTGAATTAAGTGTTTCCCAAAGGGAACCATACCTGACATTATAATAAAAACATTATAAATAAATACATTATTTAATTAATTAATGACTGAATGCAGAAATAAATGCATTAATGATTAAATAATAATAAACGAATTAATAGATAAAATACAGGAATACATTTATAAATAAATAGAAAATGTGGTAGCCGAGTTTCATTTATTTTTTATTTTTATTTATTTATGTATGCATTTATTTACAATTTTATCTATTCATTCATTTATTATTTTATTCATTATAATGTCATGTATGGTCTCTTTTTTTTATTCGCGTTTTAACGATGTATATTTATTTGAAAACACAGCATAGGGGTTACTCAATTATGTAATGATTATTGTAATCAATATTATTGTGCTCATTTTCTAATTTTGCGATATTTGTAAATATAATTGTGGCATTTGTGTGGTTGTATTAGAGTTTCAACCATGCGTGTGGTCCTATGTGAGGAAACGAAACAACAAAAAGGACATACATAAAACTAGATAGATAGATAGATAGATAGATAGATAGATAGATAGATAGATAGATAGATAGATAGATAGATAGATAGATAGATAGATAGATAGATAGATAGATAGATAGATAGATCTTAGGTCGATGACCTCACTTCGTCAGGCAGGCAGGTGGGTCGCAGGTACAACGTGACGTCACGGTGATACTTTTGAACTCGGTGGCAGTAAATCTATAAAGGTGTGTAGGCTGACTGCACAGGTATCCTGGACCTTAGACTGCAGTGGAAACACAGGAATAAACACGGAGGCCTAACATGCGCCAGGAGGTTTGAATCAACACGGTCTGCACCTGAGAGTCACACCTACCTGTCGGGACTACGACGACACCGGCATGTTCCCGAGCTCACAGCCGGCCAGACATCCAATAACTCAGACTCTGTCCATGAACAGCCAGTACATGCCGCCTGCGTATGACTTACCCGGCGGGTACCATCACGCCCCGGGAGTCGGTGACCCATCGACGACTGCCTGGAACTCCATCTACGCTCCCCGGGAGGAGTATCCCTACTGCTTCCCGGGGTCAAGCCCCAGCAGTGGCGGACAAGTGAGCTTCACCTCCGTGGACCTGAGTGGGGCCCCCACGGCGGCTGGGGGGGCGCCGTTCAACCCGTACAACTTCATCTCTGGACAGGAGACGTTCACCTGCAGGAGGAGAGCACCTGAACCCATCAGACCGTCCGTCTCAGGTGGGACAGACAATCAATCAATCAATCAATCAGATGAACAAACTTTATTAACCCTTTAAGGTACGCACCAAGAAAAAGCAAAGGAAAAAATATTTATTTGCATTTTTCATTATTTTATTATTTTATTGTATTTACTTATGATAACAATAGCGACAAACAATATATTTATCTATTTATTTATTTTTAAATTAGACCCTACAGTATTTCAGATACAGGCCTCTACCAAACGGTTGAGACGTCTGTTCATAATAAACCTGGTTTGCATAATTCATAAAGTACAACATTCAGAACAAGTCACATTAAGTGTTAGTGAGTTCAGCTTGATGCATTTCTCAATGAGATATAGTGACTTAAAGTGTCGTCAACCAAATGGTTGAGTAGTACCTTAAAGGGTTAAAACATATACTTATATATTTTATAGCACTTTTCTTGCACAGAAAATGTGACACAGTGTGATTCAAATGCAGACACACTCACCTGCCAATTTACAAGGTGTACATAATAAAGGTGCACCTGATCCGTGCCACATTCACAAGTCACTTAAATGACATTTTCCCCATTCTGATGCTCAGCTGATATTTGTGTCAACAAGCAGTTCAACAGTCACCAATGTGAGTGTATAACAAACATGTGAGAATAGAAGACATGAATGGGGCAATCACAATCTCACCTGTTTGCATATGAGGAACATTAGAGTAAATCTTTATAATTACATTCATATACAGACTGCATGGTGTAATTGAATACTGTACAGTCATAGGGCTGAAGAATTAATCAGAATTCTATCAAAATCACAATACAGCCTATTTTCAATATAGGAGCAATATTTGTTGAAGCCAAAATGTGCGTCAAAATGTCAATTTTGTCTTGATCCACACATCTTATTCTAAAGACTGAGGAGAACATATTTTGTTCTCACAGGTCTGCACAATTATCACACAGTTGTGTTTTTCAAATGAAAATTAGAATAATGATGTAAAAATGACCATTCCCTCCATCATAAAAAAATTGCAATTAGATATTTATTCAAAACCGTTCTGCCTTATACTGGTAGGGAAAAAAACTACTCTGAGGTCGTTTTGGTCACACTCTGAGGTCATGTTTAATGTAGATATTTGTGTACATATAGACTTCCTCTTATTTATTTGTGTATATATACTTCCTCTTCCACCACACACATAGGGTCAGAAACTACTAGAAACAGTTTTTTACAATAACTAAAACAAGCTTTCTGATTTTTTTTTTTTAAACTTCTTAAATATGAAATTTAAATTGTTTGCTTTCTGTGCCCCATATAACAAAGACATCATTAAAACCTATTTTGGGTTTGTTGACAATACAAGACACGTGAGAACAGCATTTTCAGGTTCGAGAAACACTGAGCCACATCTTTGTGCCATTTAACAGACTTGATTAATCAATATTGAGATTAATCGACTATCAAAATGCAGCCCTTCTTGACTCTTGCATACATTTATTTTAATAATCCATATAATTGACATACATTTATGTTAGAATCAGGGCATCACATCCTTATACTGGTCACATTGTAAAGGTTTAAATATACTATACGTGTCAAATTTATTTTCAAACATATTAATGAACACTTCTTTACAAACAGGAAGTGTCACGCCAAAAAGTGACGAGATAAGGTCTTTTACGTGACAAACTCAACCCTATCAGTTAAGTGGGAGGCAACATGTACACAGTCAAAGCAGACTGCACACACACACACACACACACATTCATCACTCTTTGCGCCTCTCCCTCCTGCCAAACACCATGTGAGATGTCAATGCAGAGTGAACAGTAAGTGTCGCTCCCCACCCTCTCTGTCCACTGGGTGGGTGCGAGAGGGTGACAAACTGGCGAGATAACATGGGCACCGCAGGAAGTCTGCAGAAGTCAAGCCTGAGCCTGAACACACATACAGGCGTGTGTGTGTGTGTGCCTAAATCGATGCTGTTACATATTTCAAATCAATAACACTGACTCACTCTTTCCCGTGTGTGTGTGTGTGTGTGTGTGCTTGTATGACACTTTCTGTCACACCTGCTATAGAATTCGGGTTAGAAGGGTAAGGGCAGGGGGGTCAAACAGAGTTGGCCCATTGAAAATAAGGCAGTATAATTAGAATCTAATTGTAAAGTTAAATACCATATTTTTCATTTCCAGATACCTGTGACTCAATGTTTTGTGGCTTTGTAGATCCGCTGTGATCTGTAGGTCGTCGTGCACATGTGTAAATGGTAAACTTAGACATAATATTGTTGAAATTGCAATTATCTTTCTCAAGAAATGTCTGGTTTGGAGTTATTGTTTATAGTTTATTTTAGAGAAGAATAGAAAAGGAATTGGACTTGCAAACTGGCAGTTCGCATAGTGCCAAGAGCTGAGGTGCCCTTGAGCAAGGCACCCAATCCCCCATTGCTACCTTGGCGCAGTTAGGTGCTGCCCACTGCTCCTGTGTCCAGCTTGTGTGTGTTCACTACTGGTGTGTAATAAGGATGCGTTAAATCAGTCCTTCTCCAATCGTAGGGGGGGGGGGGCCCTAAGGGGCGCGGTGTGATGCTGGGGAACATGCCGTTTTTTGCGGTACTACAATGAAGTGTAATTGCACATCCACATCCACAAATTGATGCACTTAAAATATTTTCTGTTACAGACTAAAAAACAATGTTAAACAAAGTTATTCTTTGTTGTAAGTTGATCTATATTTTGTTTTCTTTAATGTTAATAAGTATACAATGCTATGCAGAGGTGCACTTATGGGGGGGGGGGGCATCAAATGTTTTCTTCATCCTAAGGGGGGCATAACAGAAAATTATTGCACTGGGTTGAATGCAGATATGGACTATCACTAATTGGGGTGTGTGTGGAAATGAGCAAATGATTCTAATTCTAATAAAAAGAAATTTTCGAGAAATGCATGCGTTAACACCCGGCATTGCACTGTCGATGCCCTTACACATACACATGGAAAACTGACAATGGTAGCATGGTGACAAGAATGGGCTGTAAAAACATATCATTTGTTAAATATCCCACAACCAAATGTACGACAGCATGTGAGCTCACCTTGGCTGCAGTTGCTTCCTGGTCCAGGAGACTGAGATGGGTATTTGAGTCTGGAGTTGTCTGCAACAGACCACAACATAAACAGTCATTGCATGCGGTCCGCAAATGGACGTTTTAATAGTGAATACTGGCCAGTATTTCAGTTCAACATGTTTCCAGAATCAGTGATGACACATCATGGTCATTTTATGACTTACTATGATGCATTTCTTACTTAAAGCACCTTTAAGTTGAAGGCGTACAAGAATGTGTGTGTGCGTGCGCGTGTGAACGTGTGTGTTCTTGTGTTCTTTTACTGGCATAAACACTGACCTCGTCAGGACCAGTGGTTCTCATGGAGACCAAGACCTGGTCCTAATGAAGCAGGTTGAGGAAAATGAATGGACGTGTCAATGCACTGCCCTGAGAAGAATAAAGTGTGTGTGCGTGTGTGTGCGTGCGTGCGCACTGTGTAAACACCTATGTAAACACCACTTAGGGTGATAAAGAGAACCACTGATGCAATGCAGAGAGGAGTGGGAGTCTTAACACTGGTTATAGTTTAGCATGATTAATCGAGTTGATGATGTTTTAAGTGGCGCCTGAACTTGAACATGGCACCAGACATCTTCACATTAGTCGCCTGTTTGGCATCGACTCACGTTTCACATGACTCAAGAATGAGGACAATAATTGACTTGCATTCGAAACCTGTATCCATTGTTTCACCTATTCAGGATTTGTGCGTTTGTGTGTGTTTCAGGTGGGAAGACTCGCACAAAGGACAAGTACAGAGTGGTGTACACTGATCACCAACGTCTGGAGCTGGAAAAGGAGTTTCAGTACAACCGCTACATCACCATGAGGAGGAAGACTGAGCTTTCAATGGTGCTGGGCCTCTCTGAGAGACAGGTGAGAGGGCTGGAGCAGATGTAAAAAGGTTAGAGGTCGAGGAGAGCGAGGGCAGAGAGAATTGTGGCAGCTATGAGTCTGAGGCAAGTTGGTATAGTTAGTGTTATGTGTGTTTCTTTCGTTACTTTAAATGAAATAAAATACATGCATCTGCTGACAACTTCTCAATGAGGGAGTGACAGATACACAAATAGATACACAGACGAACATGTTGTCCTCACTACCCCAGCCTCGAAAATGGAGAAGTTGACTGGGGTCAACCATGGGTCAGCCATGACTTGACCCGATCATGTGGACGACAAGCTCCGTTTAAACTCTTACTTTAATTATTTTCAGTTTTACATCCTCAATTCCTTGTTCTACTTTTTGCAATGTGTTGTCTCTCATAAGTAATGCTGAAACTAAGCAAACAGCTGAGGAGACACATGAACTTCCTGTCTACACCAGTGTAACTTCATCATTACGTGACCACCAGCTTTGCTGTTGTAATGCTTGGCAAATTCTGGGATCATTGGCATTTGGATTGGAATAATGTGACTGAAAGTCAGTCTTATATATTAGCAACATGTGTATGTAATGCTCAAGCATGTCTGAATGAACCTGACATAATGAATCTGGAGAGTAACAGCTAACGTTTTAACGGCCTGCAAGACAGAACAACGTCTTTATTTAGGCTATATGTTGTGTATATTGTTCATGAAGCACCATAAAGCAACATGCTTATATTACATATCTCTCCAGTGCCCAATCCCTGCTATTAACTCGTCACTGATGTCACATATGTACACTGGGGGGTTTATGTGGAAGTATTCTGCTACTTCTCCTCATAATTTCATTTAAATGTTCATTTCTGAAAAAAAGAAATATATATTTTCGCCGTACTTTGTAAGGCCTGGTTAGAGGCGCAGCTTGTGAACAGGCAAGCCGATAGGGGGCCCCCGACACTCGGAGCCTGAGGGCTGTTTTTACTGAAATGTGCAGTCACCAGCCGCCTCCCTGTCCCCCTTAAACAACAATGGGCGATTTGCAATGACATCTCATTAGGAAACCTCCCTAAAGGGGCCCCACCTCACTTTAACCTGTGTGAAGTTATCGTTTATTATTATTTACAGTGTATTGCATAGATTTTTTACTCAGTTTATATATATTTGTTTTCAGTTATTTAGAGTATTTTATTGTTTTTACTATATTGTTTTATAATGTGGGTTCTTTACAGTGTAATGTTTTTTTTTACCAAGTTTATATAGTTTTTTTAAAAACTATTTACAGTATTTATTTTCACATACTTTTTAATTACAAGGTTTTTCCATGTTATTTTGAAAAAATATATATTTTGAACTCATACATTTTTCGTTAGATTTTATTTATAACATAATGGTGATGAACACTGGTTGGAAGGGCCCCCTGGGAATGTTTGCTTAGGGCCCCTACAGACTCTAGAATCGCCTCTGGGCCTGGTTTGCACTGGATGTGTCACATATGATGTGTGTCATATATGGATGTAGCCTCAGGGCTATAACAGTAAATCTAAAGCTGGGGACACGTACACTACACAACTTTCACAGTCTTTAACGATTTTTAAAAGACTTGGAGCACACATTTAACGGCTAAGCCTGATGAGGGATCACAGACTACATGGTTTGTCAAACCAACTGAAAAAAGTTCCTGTCTGCTCCCGTCCATGGGGTGATACGCAGGTAGGAGGGTGATGCAAATGGCAGCAATGGGCAGGAGGTTTGCCAGAATTTGACATCACTGATAGCAGCTTTAAATTAAGCCGCCATGTCGCTTTTCAGTATTAAAGGTGCCATATGTAAGAATGTGGCCAAAAATGGTTACTACCTTCAAATTCAAAATACCGAGGTCTTTTAGGTTCCGTTTTCTGACGTAACTGGCAACCCGTGGTTGCTCGGTAGCTGAGACTCTACTGACTGCAATGATTGGTAGACGGCGGTAGGTGGCGCCACATGCCAAAACATGATTTCAAAACATAAACATGATTTGCAGTCTGCAAAATATTTTTTTTTAATGCAAATATTTTGGCTGTACTGTTGTTGTTGGTGAGTTCAGTTTATCATTATTGTTATATGAACATTATTCCTGAGTCTCTGTGACATATTAGGAGGATTTTATGGCCAGTTGCTTTAGATTTATTACATAATGCACCTTTAAAGTTCATCCTTGATCCCAAAAAGTTTGCTCTCAAAAACATCCAGGCTACATTTCCTCAGCATTCCACCACATCTGTCAGAAGACGAGCGTCAGAAGCTCCTGTAGAAGTCAGTGAGTGGTGAACAGTTTCTTAATCAAATTAGGTTCATTCTTGCTGAACAGCAGACACCGTTGAGACGACACCAGTGCAAGTTACCGGAAACCCAGCAGTTACAGATCACTGACTTCTTATGTAGAGAAAGGATGTGGCAAAACTCTTAAGTGTGCTGGACTGTAAATACATTTGGTGAAAGAGACATGAATCCCTGTTGTAGTCAGAGCGCGTCACACTCTAAGTGGATCAAAACAGCAATGATTGACAGTGTCAGTGTGATAAATGTAATAAGGAAGGAAGACACCTGAGAAGAAAGTCTCTCTTTTTTTGCTGTTTCCTGGCAGGAATCATTTCTATTATCAGTCACCCTTAGCAACCTTAGCACCTCTCAACAAACTTAGTAAAGTTATGTCCAAATCGTAACATGTTGAGAACAGTTGCTGACACTTCTGCTGCACAAAGCAAGAGGCAAACCACCCACTGCACTCAGATAAGAAAGATATTTCCTCACATTATCTTTTTTCCATGAGTGACAATACTGTAATCAGATAATCTGAGGACAAGGCCTGGCATCGCTTTTTGTCTTATCTACTGACAGAGGATTTTCTTGGTAGATGACATGCAGCAAAAGCAAGTATTGGTGGTGTTATGAGAATGTGACAGGTCACAGTAGAAAAAGCACAGGTGTAAATAACCATTTAGTTTCCCCAGTTCCGTACTGACATACTGGTTCACTGTCACACTTAATATTATCAGCATCACCTGAGCTTTTCTTGCTAAGCTCTTCAAAGAAACCTGATCTATTGTGGGAAATCTTTACGCAGCTCAATGTTAGCTGGATAAGCAGATAAAACATTTCACATTAATAAAGCATATAGTAGTAATTCTCGCTTTCACGATAACATTATTATTGTGCCATGTGTTCACTCGTTAAACCACCAAGTGAGCGTGAACTCCTAAAGCCGTGGTCCTCAACATTAACCTCAAGAATCAGGAATCAAAACCGCAAATGTCAGCATTACTTCTCAGCGTTTCAAAGGTTTCGCTATTAAATGATTTCTGAGGAAAAGAAAGCTATGAAACTAACTCTCAGTTGTACTGCAGACTTCCTCAGTAATTTAGTAACGTCATTCAACAAGCAGACGACAGCGTTGCGCAAACGTCTCACAAGCTTTGTTGTTTCTATGTCTGCCAAATGATCTCATCGTTTGGATCGGAGTGCTGACTGGAAGCTGTGTACATTAACATTAGCTGTCAGTGAGGTGAACTCCGACAACATGTGCATGTCATGCTCAAGCATGTCTTGAATAAACCTGCCATAAAAGATATTTTTGGACAAGAGAGGGAGATTTTATCAGAAATATCAATTAGGGTTACACTATCTGGTTTAAGAACGACATGGTGGGTCACACTAAATACTTATGCTATAATAATATTTGTATTTATTTTTGAATATATTGTTGCTGTTAAACAACACATCTAATTATGTCATTTTACTTGAACTTGAAGTATTTTTATTTTACCTGGGTGTGTTTATCACAACCCCGTGTCTTGAGCAGCGAGAAGGTGTCTATACATTTAGAGTTGAAAATGAAACTTGATGAGCTGCGTTGTCTCCATTTTACGATCGCTGTGAGGGTCTGAAGAAACACAGGGTAACAAAAAAAAACAAAAAAAACTTGTGTGTTCCAAGAGCCACGTGCACAAGATCCATATCATAGGTGTGTAACAGCTTAAAGGGACACTGCGTAGTATTTATGGCTTTATATGACCCAAAATCCACTTTTTTTATACATATTATGTGCTCCTGCATTGTCTAGTCGCTGTATAATAGTTTTTGTTTCATTTTCGTAGTGTTTCAAAAGTTATGTAAAATAACATGGTCGTGGGCCGCTATTGCATTGCCACTGTTAGCAGCGAGACGCCATGTTTCTACTGGAGCCTGTAAGGACAAACCTGAGAGAACAAATCAAGCATCGCTTTACTTGTAGCAGAAGTCCCGAGCGGATCTTTTTACGCTTTTAGAATGGAGGACCACGCGTATTTTACAGCGGATAAACCTGACCGTACGCCCGCACCACGGAGAAAGACGACGAGGACGACATTTGACCGGCTGAGGATACCGTAGAGCTCAGGGAAGAGAGGGGGTGAGCAGAGGAGCAGTTCATTGTTGTAAATTTCAGCCTCTCCTCTAGATGTCACTATAAACTACTTACTTCACCTTTAATAAAATAATACAAATATTTGCTGTGCCTGGAGCCCCTTAGGCACAGCAAATATTTATGTGTATATGAATGTAATATATATATAATATAATAATATGAATGAATGAATGAATGAATGAATGAATAAATCGGAAAATAAAACAGACATTTATTATCACATACCAATTACATTTTTACCTCCTGGTCATGTTCATACGCAAACCTGCAAAAATAACATAGTGCTACAGATACGTGACAATGTAATCACTTGTTAAACCCACAGCTGAAAGCGAAGGTTATATCACATATAAAGTCATTCTGGTCACGCTGCAACTTATCAACCATCAGCAGCAGATGAGGACGGGCAAGAGAAAACCGCCGATGTCCATGTGAAGATAGCAGAGCTGCCAAACACACTGCAGTTACACACTCACTTACTGACACGCGCATGTTTGTGTTTATCTGTGCTTCAGGTGAAGATCTGGTTTCAGAACAGACGTGCCAAAGAGAGGAAAATCAACAGGAAGAAGCTGCAGCATTCCCAGCAGGCCTCCACAACTACACCCACCCCGCCTGCACTCGGTGGACCCACTGACGTCCACATCACCACCAGCCCCAGCAGTAACATTCTGTCTGATGCAATATCAGAGGAGTTTTAGGTGGACTTCACATGAAGACTATTTTTGTGTATACATGGAGTTTTGCGTATTAGTAAGTTCACCACAGAATCAAAGAAGATGATTCACATCAGCACGACGTCATTATGCTGCACCTTTTGTGTCATTTCGCAATAGCAAGCGCGCGACTTATCTTTCGTTGCGATCGGCTCGACTTCACGTTTGTTCACCACAGAACTTCATCTTGTCGTTTACCAAATGCGTGTTCCATGTTTATGAACTGTTGGTTAGGTTGACAGTGAAATAGCAGTATCAGAAGTTCCCTTTTTAACGTTAAAGGGATGTTATGCGACAATAATGGTTAACACGCCAACCATGCTTCAAGGCATGTATTTGCAATATGAAGACCAAAAGAGGAATAAAGTGAATGTGTTTGTTCAAACCACATGAGCAAAGCAGTTTAAGAGTACAAATTATAACTGCAGATTCTAACAGTTTAATCAAAAACAACCCCTTGTTTTTGGGAAGTAAAACCGATGGAGAGAAAGTTAATCCCAATGTTGAGCAACTTCAATGTTCTTTCTGTCGAAACATGAAAGATTGTTTTGAGAAAAGAAGGCAGCTATTTACACTGTAATGATGAATTTACAGATGTTTTAAATAACATAGGGAGTAAAAGTATGAAGCGAAATTCAGTATGAAAAAACGCAGTGGTTGAGAAGGTGAGAAATTAAACAAATAAAAAACAGATTTGGCGAAAGCATGTTTTTTGCTTTAACTTAAAATATAATGTATTTGTTTGACTGCAACACTGCAATTAAAGCACTGACACATTGAGACCAATGGGTTTAAAAAAAATAATAAATAAATAAAAAAGACTGCAGTTTTTCACCAGAAATAGCTTAACCACATGACTCAGGGGCTGCAGTCATTGTTCTGCACACACTCAGCTTCATTTTGAATCTGGGGGAAGGAAAAGGCTGTGGCTCTATGTCATTATTGATCTATGTACATATGAAGAAAATTGGATTTTGTTGCACATTTTATTAAAATAAAATTTAAAAAAAGGATCTACTCTCCACGTGTTAATTATTTAGGTTGTATTTTTGTTCACTAAAGTCACCAGCTGTGGGTTTGTCTGAGTTCACTGCACCGAAAAAAAACAATGAACCATTTCAACACGGCGCTTTGTATTTTCCGGTCACCAATGAAGAAATATATGAAGCTCTCCCTGCTTACAGAATTGCTCACCTTATATTATTAGAGTGTGAGATGAAAACAAAATCCTATAATATCCTGGAACCTATATGCATTTGTACTGTGTGACGCAGTAAAAACACAAATTCTGAATTCTGAAGTTTGTAAATTCTTTAAATGTTAAATTGTAAGTCATGTCTAACATTGACTGACAAAATGAGGAACTTGCACAACTCAAAACGTTTATTGCGTGCAGTTGCGAGTTGAGATCACATTGAAGTGACGTGGCAGTGTGATAGTCATCAGGTTTTTACGATGAAAAAAAAAGAAAAAAAATGCGTTGTTCGTATCATGAGTTCAGGTCTAATTATCCAACATAATGTCTTTGGATTTACTGTGTCATGCAGATAATAAAAAGTTAACAGCTGAAACACTCCTTAACTATTCTTTTTGATCATATTGGGCAAAGAAAGTGGTCACATGGCAAAAGGATACTGGATCCTTGCTGCCGGTTTATGACACTTCTCCTCTGCTGTAAATGATTTGCTCAGTTCAAATGTGCGAGTTCAGGATCTCAGGCAGTTGTTTAAGGACACGACGACTATCATGTGCCATAAACCCTCGATTTTATGGTGCCTTGATTTAGCTGAATAGCAGTTCATGATAGTCAACCTTTAACCCCAAACTATCAAATCAAATGTGTAACCTCTGTCTTCAATTAAAGCATGGGTTCTCAAAGTGCGGCCCACGGGCCAATGGCGGCCCGCAGAAACATTTCTGGCGGCCCGCAATGAATTGCAGTTGATAGTTTTAATCCAGGAGCTACTAAGCTTGTTGATTGTTTATTGGACATTACTGGATACAGACCAATAAGTGTAAACAAAAATTCTGGATATATACCTGGTTGCTACATGGTGAATTTTAGTGTATTATTGGGTTATAAGCAGGTAGCTACAGCCCCCAATTACTAGCTATTTACCCAGTGAATATAAGGTAACATAAATGTGTTACTAGGTATTAACCTGTAATTAGAAGGTAAGAACAATGGCCAATATACTGGGTAATTACCCTGTAAATGATAAAGCGTTATATATTATAAGCGCTTATATTACTTAACGCTAAACCGTAGAACTACAATCTGGTCATTAAAATTATTACAAATGAGATTTCTTTCTGGTTTTTTTTTTGTTTGTTTTTCCTTTGGCGGCCCTCAGTCCAATGTTGGGTTCCTAAATTGGCCCTCAGGTATCAAAACTTTGAGAACCCCTGAATTAAAGGCACAGTAAACAACTAAAGCCACTAAAGTGTTGTCCCTTAACTACAAAATAGAGATGTGATGCCTAAATTAAGACATACTGAATACGTCTATTTATAAGGGCGGACATAGCACCTTCGAAGAGAAGTTGCTAAGGTTTGACCGAACACTTACACTAACAGGATGTTGTTGAATATACTCCCCTTCATCCTACGTTCACAGCTTTTGCTTTACAACATTTCACACACTGCTTCATAACTTATACTGTCAAGAAATAAAAAAATGACATTATATTTCAAAAGTGAAAGCATATAAGTTTTTATTTTCCACAAGCTCAAACAATAAAACCTGTGCATCTTGAATGTGCAGACGAGTCACTAATGACTAGCAGGACTCATCTTGCTCGCGTCCACCCTGTCACTGAACTCAGTTGCAACAAAGACGGACAAATAGCTGTGTATTATTCAACGTTTTAGCTTTTTGCTCAGGAGGTTTTTCCTTTAACCGCAACAGATGTTGTAAAATCCTCTGCTGCTATGTCTCCATTTGAGTCCATAAGCTGTGAAAACCTTAAATTTTAGTTCTCTACCAGAAAATGATGACCCTGAAAGTAATGAACCACGATAAACCATTTGGTAAGACTGCAAAATCCCCACATTAAGAAAAGCAGAAGTTCTTCAATCATGGGAACAAATTCTTGTTAAAAGCAAATTTACATTTCTCTGATCTTCACACACACACACACACACACACACACAGACACACATATACACGACTCAGACCCTCAACTAATCCCTCCACATTTGTTTTACATTTACAGTAAATGCAAAAAGGGTATAAAAGATGATTGACCAACATAAATGTCCTGATGGCATCCAGAGGCACGTTTTAAACAAGGATTTCAAAATGCTTATACATTAATGGAGACATGAAAAGAAGAATGTGTAAAATTAGTGTCCTCTTTTATTCTTGACAACCACCTGAGCGTAGACGCAGTCGTCTGAAGGTAGTTCAACGACCCGCTGAGGTCGCTCTGAAATCCTGACTTGTCCGTACTCCACCTCCTCCTTGTCCCTCTGCTGTACCCCCCTCCCCTGCATAACCCTGACATCTGCATAGGTTAACTCCTGTTCATCCTCTTCCTCTGCAGAGTGGAAAGTAGAAGCATCGTCACTATTCTATTAGATATCACATGACTTTGCAGCTATAGACCACAGATACAGCTTAAAATATGTCTTTCACTTTTTACCTTTGACACTTTTTTTCTTTTTCCACTGAACACAAATGACAGTTACACCAAGCACTAAGAGAAGTACTAGTGCTGAAAATACACCAGCCATCAGTGGCAAATGATCTGTGAAAGACAGACAGAGTGAAATCAGTGACACACCAGGTGTTTTTATGGAGAAAGAAAAAGATAAAACAACTCATGGACCCAGTGCATTAAAGGGTTTTCACTTACTGATGAACCACGGGTAATCATCACCTCTGGAGGGAGTCACAGTTTGATTGGAGGATGTGATATTATTGGAGAGTGTGACTGACTCTGTCCCCTTACCAGTAGTAGAGTCTGTGACCGTGGTGGGCTCAACACACAGTGTGTTATTGGCTGCAAACACCCACTGTGATACGTGCGTCCCATTGGATAAGGTGCAGTTGATGAAGATGAAACCTACAGAAAGATTAAGCTCAACATGACTGATGCACAGAGTCATCATGGTCTTCACTGACAGCATCAGCATCTTCTCACATGTTCTCACTCACCACAGCTCAGTATCCTCATGTCTTTGGAGATGTGACTGACGTGATTACTGACTGAGCAGACCAGGAGTCCTGACACGCTCTGTCTCAGAACGATGATGTCACTGTTCTTATTTCCAGAAAGGAGGTCAAACTGTGTCAGTGTTTGTCCATCCAGAGTCCAACTGTACTGAGGACTGTCCCCCCCTCCCTCAGTGGTGCAGGACATCCTCATCTCTCCCTGGGACAAACAGTCATGCACCAACCGGACAGAGGACAAGGGAGCTGAAGGAGAAAACACTCGGATGATTATACTGAGATATATGATATTTATCTGTCAATATATGAGCTGTATTCATATTTATGAAGTAAACAGAAGGGAAACAGTTATTTACCTTGAATGGACAAGTGTAGAGCACGATTCTCTAGCAAGACTCCATTTGAGTTATAAATTAGAAGTGAATATTTGTCAATGTCATTTTTGTGCAGATTATTGATTCTCAATGTTCCATGACTGCGATCAAAGGAGGATCTGTTTTCCATCTCGTTATTAAGAAGTTTATTATTTTTCCAGAGCAAAATTGGTGTTTTGCTGTCCCTGAATTCAAATCTTGATGGGACTGTGTTCATCAGCTGAATGAACACAGTTCCTCCCACAGCTCCATAACACTGAGCTCCATCCTGTCTGCCATCACAGTGGGTCTCCACACCTGGACAATTTTGAGGCACAAGTTAAAAACAATTATTTTGTTCACAGAGAGAAAAATTATCCAGATTGCAGTTCTACAGTTTAGAGTTAAGTAATATAAGCGTTAATATAATGTAATTTAAGCATTAATATAATAACGCTTTATAATTTACTGGGTAATTATCCAGTATTTTGGCCATTGTTCTTACCTTCTAATTACAGGTTAATACCAAGTAACACATTGCTGTTACCATGTATTTACAGGGTAAATAGCTAGTTATTGGGGGCTGTAGCTACCTGCTTATTACCAGCTTATAACCCAATAAAACACTAAAATTCACCATATAGAAACCAGGTAAATACCCAGAATTTTTGTTTACACTTATTAGTCTGTTTCCAGTAATGTCCAATAAACATTTAACAAGCTTAGTACCTCCTGGATTAAAACTATCAACTGTAATTCATTGAGGGACACCAGAAATGTTTCTGTGGGCCGCCATTGGCCCCCGGGCCACACTTTGAGAACCAATGATATAAAGTTCCACATGCTTCAGGCCATTGGACATGTCTGCCTTAAGTGTACTAGTGATACTTTTCACCCCCTGCCCTTCCAAATGTGTCTGACTCTAAGATTTTTTTTCTTGTAAACGAAGGCTTTTTTTTTTTCCATTTTGACATGAAAAGCATAGTTCTGCTTCACTGCTTCAGTATCTGGGTGCTGGCACCGGCTCTCTGTACCATGTAATTACAGGGTACATACATGGTATGTACATACATGTCCTATGACATTCATATATGTCCTATGACATTCACATGTCATAGGACATGTGAATATAAGCATTGTTTTTCCTGCAACAATTCAAATAAGTCATTACAACTATTCCCAGGATTCCGAAATATATATAATATTCTTCACAATGCGTGAGACACATTATATAGATTTCACATTTTAAATAATTATGACCCTCATTAATGGAATGTAAAGACATATGAGATAATTTATTTGATTTATTAAAAGCTCACCGTGAGAGACTCCGAGCAGCATCAGCAACAGTCCAAACACAGCTTCCATGTTCTTCCACTGTTTAGCCTCCAATTTAATCCAGTTTGCAGATTTCACATGTACATCCTTGTCTTTGGGTGATCGTGTATTCATCTGTTTTCTTTAGTGGGCATAAAGGCAAGCAGGAAGTGAAATAATTTTCACTTCCCCTTTAACCTTTAAAAAGAAGGCCTTGTGTGTGTGTGTGTGCATGCGTGTGTGCGTGCGTGTGTGTATTACTAATGTTGTGGGGACCTAAAACGGTTTACACAGTCACATTGTGAGACTTGTCTATCTTGTGGGGACAAAAAGCAAGTCCCCATAATGTAAATTACTATATTTTAAAGTGAAGGTAAAGAAATGTTTTAAGGTTAGGTTGAGGTTAGGGTTATGATTAGGTCAGTAGTAAACATGGTTAAGCTTAGAGAAAATCTTCAGGAAATGAATGTAAGTCAATGCAATGTCCCCTGAAGTTATGAAAACCTCATGTGTGTGTGAGAGAGATAGAGAGAGACAGAGACAAACTTCCCTTCTCACTGAAAGAGGATTTAAGACGTACTATTCGTCCAGTTTTCCCTGAATTAACATTTACTAAATAGAAACAATGAAGTCCAGGTGTCAATTTGTGTCTCTCCACCTCATCGTCCAGAACAGTGGATCTTGGTGAATATTTCTCTTCTCTGAACATATAATATCAGAGTAAATGTCCAACACAAGCTCTCAAAATAAGCAGGAAGTCAGACAGACAGACAGACAGACAGACGTTCCAGGTCAGCACTACACAGGCCACCATTTTGGACCACTATGCTTACAACAACCCACAAGGGACAAAGTCAACGATTTTGAGATTGAATGCTAACTGAAGGCGACATAGGTCCTTCAACACACTTGGGAGGGAAGGGTGAGGTGAGATATAATCCAAGATTATTTAAAAAAAGATTTTTTTTTTAAATTTTGTTTAAATGACATGGTCGAGCATCTTTTTGTGTATGTTCATTTTATCTTCACGGAAACTTTAGGGGGTGATTCAGAGAAACATTGACACCACAGAATCAGGAAAAGTGACGCGATTGGAAACACGTTTTGAAATATAACAACTGAAATGTACGGAGGCCGACGGGCAAACGCACAGTAACGTCCCAAAACACATGCAGGAGGAGAAACAAGCTGCGTATTGACAAACTCTGCAGATTCAAAAACCCCAGCAAGTCTCAAAATATGTTGTCACTGCCTCATTTAAAATATAGTAGAGTATTGTCTTTAGCTGGTGTGTTCAATTGACTGTTACAATTTGAGGGATTAATAAAAATCTTCTGTATCTGTAAAAGAAAGGAATATTTCATTTCATCATTTCATCATCATTTTATTTTCTGAAAGTTTTGCATGTTCTGCACTCATTTGCATTCACTACATTTCCTCTAACTATCTTTGTTACTCGTCGTTACTACCAGATAAAATCAGAAGAAGAAGAGTTGGTATTATGGTCTGTATTTATTTGAGCAGAGTCAGGAATTGAGCCAGGAAAAGCTCTGATATCGAGCTGCTAAGACATCGACATAAAAGGCAGAAGAAGCTTTGAATCAAAAACAGCAAAGACACACGAGTCATCACAGAGAAGCAAAATAAAATGTTAAACTTCTGAGCTTCTCATTTCAACCATGCAGACAGAATTCTCCGGATCTTCAGTTTTCCTGGATTTCTTTTTCTTCCAAGCAAAATAGACCGTGATGCCAGTTAATAAAAGAACTGCCACAGCTGCTCGCAAACCACATATGAGGAGGTGATCTGTTTTAATAAAGAAACACAAACATTTGTGTCATATTAAGGGCTGCGACAGAAAAGTTGTTTTTTATAGACCATATACACTATATATAACATGGACACAGAAAACTGATAATACCACTCATGGACCCACCCATTGAACCCGAAGGTCCAATTTGGGGATACCAAGACCTTCTTCGCAAAGAATTCGTAAATGTGGGCGACAGTGCTGTATAAACCCATTTTAAATGTGACAAACACAGCTCAAATAACACTAAATTACGTATTATATATCACACTTCTTTATTTATGGATCCGGATCTTTTTTCTCGATCTAACACTCCAGTACTGTCCAAAACACACTCCCTACGGCTCACATGAAAGCTGAGACTCACTGTTTCAGCAGTCTATGACAAAGCATTACGGAGATACAAGCCAAAGAATAAAGACAATAGAAATCAGTTTGCCGAACGACAACTGTAAAATTAAACTTTGAAGTTTATGCGTGAAAAGTATTTTTTTTTCAGTCTAAACAAAACACAGGAAGTCAGACATACTTCCTGTGTTACATTCAAAACATTCCGGGCGTCTCCAGCTGACGTAACAACCCTAGGGGAAGCATTACCCTATACAGAGGCAGCAGCTAGTTGCGTCACATGCGGGTGCTCTGCTGCTTCTCATTGGCTAACAAAGCAGTCAATTGAAATTTCTAGAAAACAGCGTCCTTCTATTGGCTGTAAGGTAACCACAGAGGCGTCAATCATTCATATAGACCCATCCCTCCTGAGATACAGGCCAATAAAGAGAGAGACAGATCAATTGAGCCATCTGGTGTTTGGAATGGAAATTACATTGAATTATGCACGAACTTTGAAACAAAGATATAAACAATTTTAGTGAACACTAATCGTGATATAAAAGTGAAAAAAGAAAAAAATGCAAATGGCATAGATGTTTCTAAAATGTGACAAATGAGACCTTGCCTGTACTTTCTGTACTAAAACCTCTCTAATGTTGTTCTGCTTCACTTGATCAAACTTCATATATATATATATATATATATCGGCTACCTTGAGTGTCATGAAAGGCGCCTCCAAATATAATGCATTATTATTATTATTATTATTATATATGGATATATATTAAATATATATACACACACACATATATATATATATATATACACATCTATATGTATGTATATATATATATATATATATATATATATATATATGTATATATATATATATATGTATATATATATATATATATATATATATATATATATATATATATATATATATATATATATATATATATATATATATATATATATATATATATATATATATATTGTATTGGTGGTCTCGGTGTGTGTGATGAGAGTATTTTATAAATTATGACATTGCAAAAAATAAATAAATGCATATAAACAAATGTTTCTGCTAAGCTTTCACATGATGTCAGGCTGCAATTATCAAACCAAAGATTTTTACATGAAGTATATTGGAAATAATTCATTTATTGTTTTTTAGACCATAAAATGAAGGTGTATCAGGACAAAAACCTAATGAAGCAATTGAAGGGTAAAAAAAATAGTAAATTCATTAATATTGGATACGTATGGAAAGAACTGATGGTTTAAAACAATAAAAACTTTTTTATGAACACATTTTGGTTCTCTTTGTTAACATAATGTTTTTTAAGGTGCATCAAAGGTTTAAGGGTGTTTTCACTTATGAACCACGGGTCATCATCACCTCTGGAGGGAGTCACAGTTTGATTGGAGGATGTGATATTATTGGAGAGTGTGACTGACTCTGTCCTCTTACCAGTAGTAGAGTCTGTGACCGTGGTGGGCTCAACACACAGTGTGTTATTGGCTGCAAACACCCACTGTGATACGTGCATCCCATTGGATAAGGTGCAGTCGATGAAGATTAAACCTACAGAAAGATTAAGCTCAACATGACTGATGCACAGAGTCATCATGGTCTTCACTGACAGCATCAGCATCTTCTCAGATGTTCTCACTCACCACAGGTCGCTATCCTCATGTCTTTGGAGATGTGACTGATGTGATTACTGACTGAGCAGACCAGGAGTCCTGACACGCTCTGTCTCAGAACGATGATGTCACTGTCCTTATTTCCAGAGAAGAGGTCACACTGTGTCAGTGTTTGTCCATCCAGAGTCCAACTGTACTGAGGACTGTCCCCCCCTCCCTCAGTGGTGCAGGACATCCTCATCTCTCCCTGGGACAAACAGTCATGCACCAACCGGACAGAGGACAAGGGAGCTGAAGGAGAAAACACTCGGATGATTTTGTATGAGATATACTGAGATATATGAGATTTATCTGTCAATATATGAGCTGTATTCATATTTATGAAGTAAACAGCAGGGAAACAGTTATTTACCTTGAATGGACAAGTGTAGAGCACGTTTCTCTACCATGATTCCACTTGAACGTTGAATTTCAAGTGAATAGTTGTCACCGTCACTTTTGTGCAGATTATTGATTCTAAATGTTCCATTACTGCGAGAAAAGGAGGATCTGTTTTCCATCACATTAGTATGAAGTTTATTATTTTTCCAGCGCAAAATTGGTGTTTTGCTCTTCTGGAAATAAAATCTTGATGGGATTGTGTCCATCAGCTGAATGAACACAGTTCCTCCCACAGCTCCATAACACTGAGCTCCATCCTGTCTGCCATCACAGTGGGTCTCCACACCTGGACAATTTTGAGGCACAAGTTAAAAACAATTATTTTGTTCACAGAGAGAAAAACATGACAAAAAATGAGGGTTAGTAAAACCTAGAGAACTATTTCGGCTCCACATGTCTTAAGATTTCAATCATGAAACAATGAAATGTTCAAAAGTTAGTTTGTTGTTCCTGTTTTTGTTTTGTCAAACTATAAAAAGGAGGTTTTGAGACAGATTACAATCGGACGTTTGCAGAGTAATGGAAAATAAACTCAATAAAAACAAAAAAGGCATCTATAAATGGTTGCTGGTACATTTCTGAAGATGTGTAAGTTGCTCTTCCTTGTGTGTAATCATCTTACTGGCTCTGACTTCCTGGTTGTGTTGATTGTGTCTCTTCATATCACTGTAAAAACTGTATATATTCAGAAGATTTTTGTCTGTTTGATTCTCTATCTGTGAGTGCCTTATTTTTTGGACAATAAAACACATCAAAACTTCTTCATTTGTTGTCTTCAACATCTCCAACAACACTTTAGTGCTGTGGTTGGTTGGTCTCCCTTATAAAAGTGATTTATGATTTATGATCAATTACAGATTAAATAAATAAAACAAATAAACTCCAAATCTTGGAGTGTAGAGGTTATGCCACCAAAAAGTTATTTTTAAAAAGAAGGATTTTTGTTGATTTTTGTTTGGTCTGAGTCATTATATTCAGGTTGTTACAGTTACTTCTGTCCAAGTTATTCTGTTGCCTGGTTCAGTGCGGTTATCGTTAATAACTAATTCTGGAGAAACATGAAATACAAATCAAATATTAATGATAATGCAATAATGAAAAAGCTCACCATGAGTGATTCTGAGTAGCATCACCAACAGGCCAAACACAGCTTCCATGTTTCCTCAGTGTTCAGACTTCAGCTTTCAGAAAGACTCTTTCACCCCAAAGGCAAAAATGCACACATCACACTATTTTTGTTACTGTATATCACTCAGAGGCGGAAACCGTGGTCGGAGACTAAAAGTGAGCAGCCCGCATCATCAGAAGAACCCCCTCTATAGACGGTTTAACAAATAAAAAACAAACAGCAACATCCTGAATCAGCTGTCGTTGTTGGTTGCATATGCTCCAATGACACAGATGGGGCAGATCATGACATGCTAATTCTGATGGCCGACTTTAACACAAACAGAGAGAAACACATGGGTAGACATGGTCTGGGCAATATCACAGACACCGGAGAGCGCTTGACCAACATATGTGAAGAATTTGACCTGGCCATTGGAGGCACACTGTGTGAACACAAAAACATCCACAAACTTACATGGGCATCTCTAGATGGGAAAACAGAGATCCAAATAGACCATGTCATGCATGATAAACAATAAATGGAAGCGATCCATGTGCCAACATAGGAAGCCACCATAAACTTGCTGTGAGGATATCAAAACAAGAAAAGACTGTTTAGTCATATTATCCTTGAACGCATTCCTGCAGCCGTGGATGCCATATTAAAGGTCACATAGAATGGTCCTGTAGCACATATATGTGAGTTATGGAGGTCTACTTACATATATTAACTTGTTTTTGTGGTCAAAAACCTCCTAGTTGCTGGAAACGAGCCGATAGAAGTGACATTCGACACACCCGCTCTCAGAAGCACAGCTCCCCCCTCTGGAACGGTGGATGCACTGCTGCTCATTATCAAAACATTGTTTTATCAATGTTTAAAAATAGCTTCGCCACAGTCCCTTTTATGACTTTGACCCGGAGTCAGACCCAGAGTCAGAAGATACTGTCGCTCGTGAAACACCTCCACAACGGACGTTATTCTTCTTCTGCGGTTCAATGTACGCAACCGGATGTGCCCGGACTAGTGCCTGGAGCAGGAGGATCTGCTGTTCCGGAGAACCGCTGTTTACGCAACCGGACCGGGTTCAGAGTGAGATCTCGCTGAGCCCGAGATTACAATAAAACACAGCGTTCTCAGCAATGGCTGAACTGTTTGTTTAGAACCTTCAGGGCTTCGTAAACAAGGTAATGACACAGATACACACTAAAAAACGGCGTTAATTGGAACTTCCAGTCTAGGTCTGCTTTAAGAACAGAACAAGCTGGTTTTAGAAAAGGTCGTTCGTGCACCGACCACATATTAGAACAAACACAGGAATGGAACAGTTCTCTTTATGTGGATTTCGTCGACTTCGAGAAAGCATTCCATAGTCTGCACCGTGACTCACTTTGGAAGATCCTCAGACATTATGGAATCCTGACTAAAATTGTCAACATCATCAAATCCTTGATCCTGATTGCAAAGTCATACAAAACAATACATTGATGGATTTTTCAACGTAAACACCGGGGTCAAACAAGGATGCATACTGTCCCCATTACTCTTTTCTCTGGCAATTGACTGGCTAATGAAAAACATCACTCAAGACAAAAGAAGAGGCATACAGTGGACGATCAACTGTCTTAGAAGATCTTGATTATGCAGATGACCTCTGTCTTTTCTCAAGCAGACATGCCAAATTGCCAATGCACAAGAGAAATCAGAAAAGCTTAACAGGATATCCAACACCATCAGCGTTAAAATAAACAAAGGAAAGAGCCAAGTACTATGAAAAAAAAACACCACAAATAACAACCCCAACACGTTAAATGAAAAACCTCTGGAAGAAGTCAAGGAATTCACAGAAGCAGCAATGTAACTGACGACAGGGACTGTAGATAGGAAGTGGACGTAAGAATTAGTAAAGCAAACCAAGCTTTTGCAATCCTCAGGCCAGTGTGGAAAAGCAACAACATACGTACCAGCACAACAGAATACCTACAGAAGCAACGTGCTCTGTGTGCTTTTATATGGTGCACAATGTTGGAAGGAAACAGCTCACATGAAAATACAAACTGAATGTTTGTCAAAACAAGTGTTTACGCCAGATCTTGAGAATCTTTTGGCCAAATACAATCTCAAAAAAACAATACTTCACTCCCACTCTGTGGGGCGGAGTAACAAAAATCTACGTATCATGAAAAAAACTTGGCAATTTAAGGGTTAAAAACATCTGTAAATTCATTAATATTTGATACGTATGGAAAATGAAGGCATGAATACGTCTATTTATAAGAGCGCACATTGCACCTTAGAAGAGGAGTTGCTAAGCAATGACACTTCCGTCAGTCTGCTCCAGAGCAGCTGTGGCTACAGACGTAGACTTACCACCACGAGTGAGAATGTGCATGAATGAATAATGGTTTATGTACACGCTTGAGGTATCTAGAAAAGCGCTATATAAATGTAATAAATGATAATAATAATGAGGAGCTACCACAGGTCTTGAATACATCGAACACGTTTAGAAACATGAAAATCAATCAGTGAACTGTTGGTCATGTTGCAGTTACTGAAGAGTTTTAGTGGATGAAATTGGGCTGAGAAAATAAATGAGCCCTGCCTGAGAATCAAAGGTTTGACCGCACACTTGCCACATGAAAACCAACAGGATGTTGTTGAATGTATTCAACTCCATCCTACATCTGTTCACAGCTTTATGACAGTTCACATACTGCTTTGTGTCAAGAAATAAAATAGACGTTATATTTCAAAAGTGAAAGCATCTTGTGTTATTTTGGTCACATGTGATCTATACTTGCAGTTGCAAGCAGAGGTGCAGGTGTCTGCTGAGGAGACTGTAGTGATCGGCATCTGCACACCGGGTTCAACGTTTTTATTTTCCACAAGCTCAAACTATAAAACCTGTGAATCTTGAATGTGCAGACGAGTCACTAATGACTTGCTACAATAATCTTGATGATCGCGTCCACTGAAATCAGTTGTAGACAAATAGCTGTGTAATATTCAACTTTTTAGCTTCTTGGTCAAGAGGTTTTTTTCCTTTTACCGAAACAGTTGTTATAGATCCATATTATTTCTCCTCTACACGTTAAATTCAGAAAAGAATAAAACCAGAAATATTAAAGTGATGAAGTCAGTTTTCCACAATAGCTTTTAATATTTATATTTCTGTTGCACATAAGATTAAAGCTTCTAATTTTCATGAAATGATTGTTAATGTAAATTGATAAATACATATTGTGACCTAAAAAAGGTTGTTGGGTCCATTTTGTTTTGAAATAAACTTGAATTACATTGTGTTCCTCACAAACGTGAACTACCATGGCTTTTAAAAATCCTCTGCTGCTATATCACAGTTTTAAGTAATAGTAGAATGTCTCCATTTGAGTCCATAAGCTGTGAAAACCTTAAATTTTAGTTTTCTACCAGAAAATTATGACCCGGAAAGTGATCCAGAGACATGACCTTACACATTTTAACAAGGATTTCAAAATGCTTATACATTAAGGAGACATGAAAAGAAGAATGTTAAATTAATGCAACTGTCCTCTTTTATTCTTGACAACCACCTGAGCGTAGACGCAGTCGTCTGCAGTTTGTTCAACGACCCGCTGAGGTCACTCTGAAATCCTGACTTGTCCGTACTCCACCTCCTCCTCGTCCCTCTGCTGTACCCTCCTCTGCATAACCCTGACATCTGCATAGGTTAACTCCTGTTCATCCTCTTCCTCTGCAGAGTGGAAAGTAGAAGCATCTTCACTATTCTATTAGATATCACATGACTTTGCAGCTAAAGACCACAGATACAGCTTAAAAGATGTTTTTCTTTTTTACCTTTTTTCTTTTTCCACTGAACACAAATGACAGTTACACCAAGCACTAAGACAAGTACCAGTGCTGAAAATACACCAGCCATCAGTGGCAAATGATCTGTAAAAGACAGACAGAGTGAAATCAGTGACACATCAGATGTTTTGATGGAGAAAGAAAAAAGAAAAATGATAAAACAACTGATGGACCCAGTGCATTAAAGTGTGTTTTCACTTACTGATGAACCACGGGTCATCATCACCTCTGGAGGGAGTCACAGTTTGATTGGAGGATGTGATATTATTGGAGAGTGTGACTGACTCTGTCCTCTTACCAGTAGTAGAGTCTGTGACCGTGGTGGGCTCAACACACAGTGTGTTACTGGCTGCAAACACCCACTGTGATACGTGCGTCCCATTGGATAAGGTGCAGTCGATGAAGATGAAACCTACAGAAAGATTAAGCTCAACATGACTGATGCACAGAGTCATCATGGTCTTCACTGACAGCATCAGCATCTTCTCACATGTTCTCACTCACCACAGGTCAGTATCCTCATGTCTTTGGAGATGTGACTGATGTGATTACTGACTGAGCAGACCAGGAGTCCTGACACGCTCTGTCTCAGAACGATGATGTCACTGTCCTTATTTCCAGAGAGGAGCTCGTTCTGTGTCAGTGTTTGTCCATCCAGAGTCCAACTGTACTGAGGACTGTCCCCCCCTCCCTCAGTGGTGCAGGACATCCTCATCTCTCCCTGGGACAAACAGTCATGCACCAACCGGACAGAGGACAAGGGAGCTGAAGGAGAAAACACTCGGATGATTTTGTATGAGATATACTGAGATATATGAGATTTATCTGTCAATATATGAGCTGTATTCATATTTATGAATTCTTCAGCAGGGAAACAGTTATTTACCTTGAATGGACAAGTGTAGAGCACGTTTCTCTACCATGATTCCATCTGAATTTTGAATTTCAAGTGAATAGTTGTCACCGTCACTTTTGTGCAGATTATTGATTCTAAGTGTTCCATCACTGCAAGAAAATGAGGATCTGTTTTCCATCACATTAGTATGAAGGTTATTATTTTTCCAGCGCAAAATTGGTGTTTTTCTCTTCAAGAAATAAAACATTGATGGGATTGTGTCCATCAGCTGAATGAACACAGTTCCTCCCACAGCTCCATAACACTGAGCTCCATCCTGTCTGCCATCACAGTGGGTCTCCACACCTGGACAATTTTGAGGCACAAGACAATGAGGGTTAGTAAAACCTAGAGAACTATTTAGGCTCCACATGTCTTAAGATACCAATCATGAAACATTTAAATGTTCAAATGCTAGTTTGTTGTTCCTGTTTTTGTTTTGTCAAACTATGAAAAGGAGGTTTTGAGACAGATTACAATCGGACGTTTGCAACAGAGTAATGGAAAATAAATTCAATAAAAACAAAAAAGGCATCTATAAATGGTTGCTGGTACATTTCTGAAGATGTGTAAGTTGCTCTTCCTTGTGTATAATCATCTTACTGGCTGTGACTTCCTGGTTGTGTTGATTCAGTCTCTTCACTGTAAAAACTGTATATATTCAGAAGATCGTTGTCTGATTCTCTATCTGTGAGTGCCTAATTTTTTAGACAATAAAACACATCAAATCTTCATTTGTTGTCTTCAACATCTTCAACAACACGTTAGTGCTGTGGTTGTTATTCTGCACCACTCCTGCTCGCCCTTCATACTTCCTGATTCGGATTAGAGCCCTTTTAAGGTGAAATCATTTGCGGAGAACTTCAAAGCTGTGAACTGTATAATCTTTAATCTAGGTTTAAAGGCCTTGTAATAGAAAACTACATTTTTGACCATTATTTCTGCATTCTGTATGTGTTATGCATTATTTGTCTTGGCCAGGTCTCCCTCATAAAAGTGATTTATGATCTATGAAAGATCAAATAAATAAAACAAAGAAACTCCAAATCTTGGTGTGTAGAAGTTATGCCAACAAAAAGCTGTATTTAAAATGAAGGACTTTTGTTTGCTCTGACAATCAATTAATTTAAGTCCACTCATTATATTCAGGTTGTAACATCAAAACATTGTATTGGCAGACGCCCACAGATTTAACTAACTCTACATTACTTTTTGATTATATATGCATGGTCCATGGATGTGACACTATTTAATCAGTTCCTTCTTTCCAAGTTATTCTGTTGCCTGGTTCAGTTAATAACTAATTCTGGAGAAACATGAATCACAAATCAAATATTAATGATCATGAAATAATGAAAAAGCTCACCATGAGTGATTCTGAGTAGCATCACCAACAGTCCAAACACAGCTTTCATGTTTCCTCAGTGTTCAGACTTCAGCTTTCACACAGACTCTTTCACCCCAAAGGCAAAAATGCACACATCACACTGACCACTGTGACACAAGGGAATTGAAGAAACTCTTTGTTACTGTATATCACTCAGAGGCGGAAACTGTGGCTGGAGACTAAAAGTGAGCAGCTCATCAGTAGAACCCCCTCCATAGAGCACATCACCCCCATCCTCCAATAACTTCACTGGCTTCCTGTAACATAATGAATACAATATACCTTAAAACTCTACACAATCTTTCCCCAACCTTTATTTCTGACCTCCTTCATCTCCACATTCTCACTCGTTCCCTCAGATCATCAGCTGCTCTTTTTAGGTTTCAATTTCAAGAACATTTGATCCTTTTTTCATGCATATTGTTGAAAATGTATGCCAGGTTATGCATTTTTAAGTGTTCTCAGTGTTTTTCGATTTATTTTTTATTTGTAGTCTATAGTAAAGAAGGTTAACTAAAATACTCACACTAACACACCTACGGACAAAAATGTCCTCATTGAAACCTGGTGAAATCACCATTTTTGATGCATCATAACAGAAACTGTAACTACGGGTTAAAACATCTTCATGTTTGATATGTATGATGAGGACTGATGGTTTAACAAATAAAAAACAAACATCCTGAATCCTGACCAGGCTAAACATCAGCTCACGAAGGAGAAGGGTTAGGCATAGGGTCAGCAACCCAACCCTGTAAAAACGCAACATGCTACCGAAACAACAAGAAGTATACCTAGCCTACCTGGCGACAGGAATGATGCTACTCAGAAGGGTAGAATGACGACTGGAGGCCGCCATAGTTGAAAGAATGGCTTCAACTTGAGAGCAGATATCCTGTCACCAAAACACCACATCCGCGCGGAATGTTGGAATGTGAGAACTCTTTTTCAAATAGGGAAACTAGTGCAGACAGTTAAAGAGATGAATGAGCTCAATACTGCAAAAGTCATTGGTCTGGCAGAGCAGACGGCATACGTCAGGCAGGGGTCGCTACATCAACACAATAATCCAATGGACACCTGTCAATGAACGACTGAAATTTTCTATGTTGTCGGTGATGATAGAAAGAAAATGATCACCCTGAAAGTGATGAACCACGATAAACCATTTGGTAAGACTGCACAATTCACACACACACACTTAGAAAATCAGAAGTTCTTAAATCACGGGAACAAATTCTTGTTAAAAACATATTTACATTTCTGTGATCTTCACACACACATATACACGACTCAGATCCTCAACTAATCCCTCCACATTTGTTTTACATTTACAGAAAACAGCGTGGGTTAAAAGATGATTGACTAACATAAATGCCCTGATGGCATCCAGAGATATGACTTTACCCTTTTTTTGACAAGGATTTCAAAAATACTTAAACATTAAAGGAGACATATTATACCCTATTTCTACCAAGTTAACCTAGTTCCCTGGTGTCCTAATGAACATGTCTGTGACATGCTTTGGTCAAAATACCTTAAGGATGAAGCACCACAGCAGTTTAATCACTCTGCCAAAACAGCCCTGTTCAGAACGCTCGGTTTTGAGTGCCTGTCTCTTTAAATGCAAATGAGACACAGGAAACTCCGGCAGCTAACAGCTAGCAGTTAGCATTTGGAAAAGCATTAAGACAGGAGGCAAGACGAATGATTTAAGAGCTTTTTATTGTTCCTCTTGCAAAAACAAACAAAGTCACAGGAGCTCTTCGTCTCCAAAGTTGAAAAATAAAACAAAACTTAGCACTGAGCTAATAAAGAACAGAATGAGCGAGACTGACAAAATATTTTCTCTTGTAGCATAAATGACACACTGGCACACGACAGAGGGACTGGGAACACTATATAGGAAAGAGGGAATCAAGGGCAAGTGTGAGTGATTACTTAAGGTTCACCAGGTGAAGTGCATGAGGGAATTAGCGGAGATGTGTCAAGACAGACGAAGTGCCAGCGCGACAGGAAGACATGAATGTTTACCAAAATAAAAGGGGAAGTGAAAATCAAACTCGACACCAAACAGTGACATGAACTTAACTGAACTTGATTTTGCATAATATGTCCCCTTTAAAGGAGACATGGAAAGAAGAATGTGTTAAATTAATACAACTGTCCTCTTTTATTCTTGAAAACCACCTGAGCGTAGACGCAGTCATCTGCAGTTTGTTCAACGACCCGCTGAGGTCGCTCTGGAACCCTGACTTGTTCGTACTCCACCTCCTCCTCGTCCCTCTGCTGTACCCTCCTCCTCGGCACAAACCTGACATTTTCATAGATCACCTCCTGTTCATCCTCTTCCTCTGCAGAGTGGAAAGTAGAAGCATCGTCACTATTCTATTAGATATCACATGACTTTGCAGCTATAGACCACAGATACAGCTTAAAAGATGTTTTTCTTTTTTTTTTACCTTTGACACTTTTTTTCTTTTTCCACTGAACACAAATGACAGTTACACCAAGCACTAAGACAAGTACCAGTGCTGAAAACACACCAGCCATCACTGGCAAATGATCTGTGAAAGACAGACAGAGTGAAATCAGTGACACTCAGATGTTTTGATGGAGAAAGAAAAAAGAGAAATGATAAAACAACTCATGGACCCAGTGCATTAAAGTGTGTTTTCAATTACTGATGAACCACGGGTCATCATCACCTCTGGAGGGAGTCACAGTTTGATTGGAGGATGTGATATTATTGGAGAGTGTGACTGACTCTGTCCTCTTACCAGTAGTACAGTCTGTGACCGTGGTGGGCTCAACACACAGTGTGTTATTGGCTGCAAACACCCACTGTGATACGTGCATCCCATTGGATAAGGTGCAGTTGATGAAGATTAAACCTACAGAAAGATTAAGCTCAACATGACTGATGCACAGAGTCATCATGGTCTTCACTGACAGCATCAGCATCTTCTCACATGTTCTCACTCACCACAGGTCGCTATCCTCATGTCTTTGGAGATGTGACTGATGTGATTACTGACTGAGCAGACCAGGAGTCCTGACACGCTCTGTCTCAGAACGATGATGTCACTGTCCTTATTTCCAGAGAGGAGCTCGTTCTGTGTCAGTGTTTGTCCATCCAGAGTCCAACTGTACTGAGGACTGTCCCCCCCTCCCTCAGTGGTGCAGGACATCCTCATCTCTCCCTGGGACAAACAGTCATGCACCAACCGGACAGAGGACAAGGGAGCTGAAGGAGAAAAAACTCGGATGATTTTGTATGAGATATACTGAGATATATGAGATTTATCTGACAATATATGAGCTGTATTCATATTTATGAAGTAAACAGCAGAGAAACAGTTATTTACCTTGAATGGACAAGTGTAGAGCACGTTTCTCTACCATGATTCCATCTGAGTTATACATTCGAAGTGAATAGTTGTCAATGTCATTTTTGTGCAGATTATTCATTCTAAATGTTCCATGACTGCGATCAAAGGAGGATCTGTTTTCCATCTCATTATTATGAAGTTTATTATATTTCCAGAGCAAAATTACTTTTTTGCTGTCCCTGAATTCAAACATTGATGGGATTGTGTCCATCAGCTGAATGAACACAGTTCTTCCCACAGCTCCATAACACTGAGCTCCATCCTGTCTGCCATCACAGTGGGTCTCCACACCTGAAAAGAAGCAAAAAAAAAAAAAAAAAGGTTTTCACAGAAAACTAAATACACCACAAAATAAACAAATAAACAAACGTATTTGCAAAAAAATTACTTTTACCACACTGGACATGATATGACATTATCTAACAAGAGTAGATTAATTAATACAGTCAGTGTAGACTTCATCGGACCCAGTCTTCTTACTTGTGAAGAAACATTAAACGCTAAGTAAAACTGCATATTATGTTTCTTTAGTATATTAGATTATTTATTGTTAAATAATAATAATAGTAATAGTGCCATTACATCTCTAATGGCACTATTACTATTATTATTATTTAACAATAAATACATATATATTAAAGAAAACTAAGAACCAGCCTTCTTTGCTTTAATTTGTTGCCTCTTGGCATGACTTCATCCTACAATAATACAGTTTCAAATGAAAAGTATAATTAAAAGGAATAATATGAATAATAATAATTATTATTATTATAATAATTATTAAAATAATAATCTTGGAAGTGGCTGCCATTAATTTGCAGAAAAGAAAAAATATATATATATACGCCAGAAAACAACTGTTTTACTCGTCACTAGTTTGTGCTTATATAACAACATCGCGGCATCTTGGTGCAGCCGTGCTATTATGACCCCACCCATGTTACAGTAATGGAAAACGACCCAAACCGTGCGGAGCCGAGCCGTGCTACAACTGTATTGTGGCAAAAATGTCATTAGTGTGTTGCAGGTGGTTTGTTAAAAGTCAGGAAGACGGAGTCTCCACATTCTTGTTGTGATCAGGTTCTGCCCTAGACCTGATCCTAACAAGTGCTGGATAGAAAATGTCCATCTTTGTGATAGAAATGAAAGAAACAATTATGTGTGGAGGTCCATATAAAGGTCCACATGCTTCGGTCTGCCTTAAGCGTACTAGTGATACTTTTCACCCCTGCCCTTCCAAATGTGTGTGTATACCACTGTCTGACTCTAAGATTTTTTCTTGTAAACGTAGGCTTTTTTTTTTTCCATTTTGACATGAAAAGCATAGTTCTGCTTCACTGCTTCAGTGTCTGGGTGCTGGCACCGGCTCTCTGTAACACTGTCATAGGACATGTGAAGCACTGTTCATCCTGCAACAATTCAAATAGGTTATTACAACTATTCCCAGGAGTCCAATATATATATAATATTCTTCACAATGTGTGAGACACATTATTTAGAGTTCACATTTTAAATAATTAGTTTAGTTTAATAATAAGTTTTTAAGTTTGTTGTTTTCTGGAATGTGAAGACATATATCAGATCATTTCATGAATCAATTGAGGGTTATTAAATGTGAGAACTGTAAATGATGAAAACCTTCCATAATAGATACTAATAATAATAATAATAATAAGAGTAAAAGCAATAAAAAGAAGAAGGAATTATTACGCATGATTGGATTGCTCCAAAACATAGATATAGAAATGCAAGTGTGAAAAAAGCTCACCGTGAGAGACTCCGAGCAGCATCAGCAACAGTCCAAACACAGCTTCCATGTTCTTCCACTGTTCAGCCTCCGGTTTGATCCTGTTTGCAGATTTCAAATGTGCATCCTTGTCTTTGGGTGTTGTGTATTTATGTATTTTATTTATTGGGCAAAAAGGAAAGCTGGAAGTGAAATCATTTTCACTTCCCCTTTAACCTTTAATGTTAGGATGAGATAAGGGTCAGGCTATGGTTAGGGTTAGGGTTAGGGTTATGATTAGGTCAGTAGTGTGTGTGTGTGTGTGTGTGTGTGTGTGTGTGTGTGTGTGTGTGTGTGTGTGTGTGTGTGTGTGTGTGTGTGTGTGTGTGTGTGTGTGTGTGTGTGTGTGTGTGTGTGTGTGTGTGTGTGTGTGTGTGTGTGCGTGTGTGTGTGCATATGAGAGAGAGAGACAGCTTCCCTTCTTCTTCACTGGAAGAAGATTTAAGACGTACTATTTTAAGATGTCCAGTTTACCCTGAATTAACATTTACTATCTGGGCCACCGTTTTGGACCATTTTGTTTAAATGACATGGTCGAGCATCTTTTTTATGTTCATTTTAACTTCACAGCCACTTTAGGAGGTGATTCAGAGAAACATTAACACCACAGAATCAGGAAAAGTGACACGATTGGAAACACGTTTTGAAAAATAACTGAAATGAATAGTTTTAATATATATGAATATTTGTAGCTGGGTGTTAGAATGAGCACTAAAGCAGCTGAATGTTACAGTGAAAGGCAGTGAAAATGATCAACAGACATGGTGAGAGGGGTCAAAATAAGCCTTTGTTATGGTCTTATTTTCTTGTTGTTAGCCATTCCTATTTCAGAGTTTGTTTTTTAATATTAGTTTTAATAATATTTCTGCACTTTGATAGATTTCCACATACTACAGCATTTCCTCTGACATACGATCTGTCTTGTATTTATCTGGTGTGTTGACTGTTAAAATTTAAAGGATTAATAAAATCTTCTGTGTCTGTAAAAGAAAAGGATATTTATTTGTTTATGCTGTGGATCATTAAATGATCATGCAAAATGATCAATAACATTTTTATTGATCATTGTTTCTCCTGAGAGTTTTGCATGTTCTCGTAAAAATAAGGTACTTTTATTTGTTTACAAATACTTATGAGACAATTCCTGTTTTGTTTAAATTCAAGTTAAGTTACGACATTTCATTTATCATATTGTATCACTAAATGTGGATTTATATAGTTTTCACCTTACAGCAACTATAAGGAAAAACAATATAGAAATCAATAACTGTGTTTGCAAACACGATGTTCAATTCACAGGCAGTGTTGTCATGTGACAAAGTACAAATACTATGTTACTGTACTCAAGTAACAACAAGTTCTTATTGATTTTAAACTTCTATTAATTGGCCCCTCTGTATATTTCTGAGCTCCTGCGTCACCACACTCCAAACACAGCCTTAAGGACTTCTGACCAACTGCTGCTAGAGGTTCCTAAAACCAGACTTAAGTCTAGAGGAGACAGGGCCTTTGCCGCTCTGGAACAGTCTCCCCCTCTATATTAGAACGTCCCAGACCTTAGAGACTCTTAAATCCTCCCTTAAAACCCACTTCTTCTCTCTGGCGTTTCAAAATCTATTTATGATTTGACATATTTTAGTATGAAACCTGTGCCTCCATCTGCACAGAACTTTGGTCGACTGTTGTCGTTTTAACACTGGGCAAAAGGCTAAACCAGACACTGTGACCTTTTACAACAGCACCAAGTTCGGTGTGGATGTGCTGGATCTAATGGCGAGAAAGTATTCCGTCAAAGCACCCATGTGTTAGATATCCAGTGGCAGTTTTTTTTTTTACAATATCCTCGACCTGGCTGCAATAAATGTCTCAGTGCTGGACAAAAAATGTGTTGATGACACGGAAAAACTTCATCATGCGCCTCGAACTGCGTTCCGATCACATAAGCACAAAAGCACAAAAGCACGTCATGTCATTGTGCGCGAGGAGCGGATAGAGAAGTCAGCAAAAACTGCAAAAAATAGAACACACTTTCATTAAATGTGTCTGGAAGTTGCACAGGGAATGTAGAAGTAGGTGTTGCAAGAGTGCCAGGGTCATGTAGAGTTCCTGACTGAATAATAAGCAACGTCAGACAGACGTTCCAGGTCAGCACTACACAGGCCACCATTTTGGACCACTATGCTTACAACAACCCACAAGGGACAGAGTAAACAATTTTGAGATTGAATGCTAACTGAAGGCGACATAGGTCCTTCAACGCACTTGGGAGGGAAGGGTGAGCGATATTCAGCTGCATTTTACGCAACTGCACATTTAAATTGTGAAGTAATGGGTTGTTTTTATTTTGTTTAAAGGTGCATTATGTAATAAATCTCCTAATATGTCACAGAGACTCAGGAATAATGTTCATATAACAAACTGAACTCACCAACAACAACAGTACAGACAAAACATTCGCATTAAAAAAAATATTTTGCAGACTGCAAATCATGTTTATGTTTTGAAATCATGTTTTGGCATGTGGCGCCACCTACCGCCGTCTACCAATCATTGCAGTCAGTAGAGTCTAAGCTGCCGAGCAACCACGGGTTGCCAGTGACGTCTGAGCTATAAGGTTGGACAAAATGAAACCTAAAGAACCTCTGTATTTTGAATTTGAGTTTAGTAACCGTTTTTGGCCACATTCTTACATATGGCGCCTTTTAATGACATGGTCAAGCATCTTTTTGTGTATGTTCATTTTAAATTCACAGCCAATTTAGGAGGTGATTCAGAGAAACGTTGACACCACAGAATCGGAAAAGTGACGCGATTGGAAACACGTTTTGAAAAACTGAAATTAATAGTTTTAATATATATATGAATATTTGTAGCTGGGTGTTAGAATGAGCACTAAAGCAGCTGAATGTTACAGTGAAAATGATCAACAGACGATGGTGAGAGGGGTCAAAATTAGCCTTTGTTCCAAAAGAATCACAGCAGTAAAACACACACGAGCAATGATTGATCCTCAACACTGACCAGTAATAGCTTAAAGATATCGAGATATTATTTATATTCCATGTGTATCAGCCATTGTTCTTATATTCTGTATTGAGCATAGAGTATGTGTGTGTTTTATGTATTTTAAATGAAACTAGATGAAACCTTTTCATGATAAACGAAACTCTTCAGTCTTGTGAAAGAGATTCCAGACTGAAGGGAAAATTAATGAGGAAGTGGACTTCCTGGCTACATTACAGTTTTTCTTCCTTGTTTTGACTAATTTCTTGAAACAGAAATGACATTCTCAAAACTCTAAGATACTTTGGCACAACAGTCTTACAGTTCAGCACAACACCATGGTTCACCTGCAAAAGCTCATATCTCTCCCAAAATTGTTCACTGTCACTGTCAAAACTAAATGTATTTCTCCTATAAATAGTCAGGGCCCCCAAAATCCATTGGCATTGGCATTGTGTAAGCACTGCAAGTCAAAATGTTTAGATGTTTTGTCGCCATGTCAGAGGACCACTGAAATGTCCCTCATGTCCACCTCTCAGTCTTAGCCCAGTTCTTCATTGACAATGGTTACTGCACTAGTTTGTTTTGTCCAGCTAACAGAATACAATTGTTTAGAATATTGTTTTTGTTTTTTGGGATTTTATGGCAAGAGTGCCCTCAAAGTTTGACATCACACATTGCACTCATACTGCCAATGAAAGTGTAACCATTTTTATTCATAGATATAAACTAACTTCCATACATCAGAGTAAAAAAAACTGTAATATAAACACATAAACAAAAAACAAGGAAAATTATATGTAGCCTATGGTGCTGTAAATAAAGCTGGAGATTCAAAACTAACATTTATTGAGGACATTTCTGTCCTCATCCTCACTCTCCTGGCCAGGGCCGGCAAAAGCCTCCATGGGGCCCTAAGCAAAATTGATTTTGGGGCCCTCTGTTACTGCCAATAATATATGGAGTAAGACAACTGTCAAAAAGACGTATCCATAATTCTAAACATTCGTATTCGTAATGATAAACATTTGTATGTAAATAAAAAAGTTGTACCCAAAATTCTGCTCTCATACACATGAGTCTGAGAAATTGTTCGGTTAGGATTGTTTTTATGTGAGTATGAATCTAAAAGCTGTGAGTGCAAAGTCTTGTGAGTACAACTCTAATTTCTACGACTACGAAATCTTCTCTGTGAAGACGAATTGAAGTTTACGGGTACGAGTCGAAAAGTGTTGAAATGACGTCACATAGGTCACAGGCAGGTCACAGACGAAAGTAATCGAACGCCGATTTGCACCAAACGTGCATGCTCCAAAGCCGGCTGAGGAGTGCAACTATGGACACCGCGAGGAAAGCATCGCAGCTAAAGTCAATAACACATCCAATATTTGTTTATTTTTATTAAGTTATTTATTTCATGAAATTGTACTGTTTTAAATGGGGCCGTACCTATGTTCCCCGGGTCCTATGTTTCCTGCTTTGTGTGTGACCAGGGAACATCGAACCCTTTTTTTGTGAACAAACCGGGGAAACTCGCTCTCTGCTGACAGATGTGCAGCTGACAGTTTTCCTCTCGTCTCTGAACAATCTGATTGTATAAATGTTGAATCGAAATGTTTATTATTAGTATTATTATTATGATGATAATTATTATTATTATTATTATTATTGTTATTATTATTATTATTAATAATAATAATAACAATACGAATAATAATCTATATTAACAAAAATATTGTTCATGTTTTCTCATTTTTACCTGTAACCGCCATGTTCGTTTGTGGACGACCAGAGAATTCACAGATTTGCGCTGACATTATTTGTCTTACTGCGCTCTTAACCAGTCTGTCTGGCTACTTCACACACCAACGCACGCCGCAGAAACTATTTTCCAGACTGGTAAAAATAATGTGGAAGAGGTGTAGCTACATGTAGGGGAAACATAACAATATATTTTTCAGTTTTTAGGAGCAAACTAGTGACTAGACCAGGGGTCAGCAACCTTTACTCTCCCCCAATTCATCTGGAGCTGCAAAACCTATTGGACCCTTAAAATGAAGATAACACAGTGTATAGTTTTATATATAGTTATACTATTGTTACGTTCCTTACTTCTTTTTCCAGGGGAACAGGAACAGCAACACGACAAACCCAGGAGTCAGACAAGACAAAGTTGATGGGTATTGAAAAATGGTTTTATTTTTTATCTTAAACCCAAACTTAAACTCACAGCTTAGTTTACAAAATGTGGTGGAGGAAAGGAAGGAGGTGGAGTGCCAAAGAAATGAAATCAATAAAACAAAACATGGCCTATTCTAACTCTTAGTCTTTAAACAAAAGAAAACCCTGTCCTCTCTAAAAAAAAGAGTTCAAAACAACTGCCAAAGTACACGGGTGGCAATGCTCCACTGCTGACCTAGTGTATATAGACAAAGTTAACTAGGTGATGACATGTATAGGGTACCCAAACTTACCTAACTTCCTTCCCCACCACACACATTTTACCATCTGCTCAAGATTCTGTCAAGATACCAAATGAGAGAGCGAACTCTTCAGCAGGCTCCATTTTATTGGGCCTCCAGTCAGGTGATTGGACATGGCAGAAGTTCAGGCCAAAGGAGGTGGTGGCTTCATTTAATCTCAGGTGCAGCTTATCCTGATCAGCCACTGGTGGAATGCTAGAGGAGGGAGAGACAAGAGCAAAAAAACAAACAACAATCCTGATGCCCCTGCTGGGCATGTAACACCCCCACCCATACAAGTCCAAACACCTCGTGTTTGGAACAAGACAAAAAAAATCTACAACCCGGCCAATTATGCTGCACGTGATAGTGCGTCAGCTATAATGTTTTCAGATCCCTTCTTATGATTGATTTCCAGATTGTAATTGTGAACAATTAGGGACCAACGCATAAGACGATGGTTGTGATTGTACATGCGATGAAGGAATACCAGGGGGTTATGATCTGTAAAAACCTTGATAGGCTTTTCACTTGACCCGAGGTAAACCTCAAAATGCTGCAGAGCAAGCAAAAGTGCAAGAGTTTCCTTTTCAATGGTGGAATACTTAAGTTGGTGTTTATCAAATTTGCGAGAGAAGTAGCTCACCGGGTGGTCGATGCCCTGGTCATCCTCTTGCAGTAGCACTGCCCCAGCCCCAACTGCACAGGCATCTACTTCCAGCTTAAAGGGGGAGTTGAAATCTGGTGCAGACAGAACTGGGGAGCAACAAAGAAGACCTTTAAGGCTGTCAAATGACTGTTGACACTCACCAGACCAGACGAAGGGCTTGGAAGGACTAGTTAAAGTGGTCAGTGGAGCTGCCACAGAGGAAAAGTTTCTGCAAAACCTGCGATAATAACCAGCCATCCCAAGGAAGCGGCGCAGCTCTCTTCTGGTAGTCGGTACGGTAAACTCAGAAATGGCAGTGGTTTTCACATTTGCTGGACACACTTTTCCTTGACCAACCTGCTCACCCAGATAAAGAACAGTACCTTTCCCAAACTCACATTTGGCAAGGTTCAGTGTTAGAGATGCGGCAGATAACCGCCTAAAAACCTCCCTCAGTGTGGTTAGGTGTCCAGCCCAGTCATCCGAATACACCACAATGTCATCTAAATAGGCCTTACAGTTTGAAACATCACCTAAAATTTTATTTACTAGCCTTTGAAAAGTAGCCGGAGCATTGCATAGTCCAAAAGGCATAACTGTGTATTGTAGGAAGTTATCAGGGGTTACAAAGGCTGAAATTTCAGAAGCCTGGCGGGTTAAAGGAACTTGCCAATATCCCTTTAACATATCAAGTTTGCTAACAAACTTTGCAGGTCCAATCTCATCTATGCAATCATCAATACGAGGTAATGGATGTGCGTCAGGGACAGTGATTGAGTTTACCCTTCGGAAGTCAGTACAGAATCTCGGACTCCCATCAGACTTGACATCGAGGAGACAAGGGGAACTCCAGGAACTGCAACTTGGTACTGCAAATCCATTCAGCAATAAATATTCAACCTCCTTCTTCATCACCTCTCTCTTAGCTGGACTAACCCGATAGGCCCGCTGTTTAATTGGCATAGGATTTGTTAGAATAATGTCATGTGTAATGACAGATGTCTGTGAGGGAATATCTCTGAAAAGACTTGGAAAGTAATCTATGAGGTTTGTGATGTCAATACTCTGGTCACCATGGAGATGAGACAAATAGTGAGGCAAATCAGACAATACCTCAGTGATGCTAAGTCTCGCCCCCTGTGGTGTAGCGTTGCGCATGACCAAGCCATCAGCAGCAGCAGAAGTTGTCACTTCAGAGAGTGAAGCCATTGGTGAAACAGTTTTGGGTGGAGGTGGCACCTTTTCATCCTCTCTTCGGTGGTACAGTTTCATCATATTGACATGACATACTCTGGTCTGTCGCCGGCGGTCAGGGGTTTTGATGCTGTAGTTTGTATCACTCAGTTTGCTCTCCACCACATAAGGACCTGAAAATCTTGTTGAAAGAGCAGAACCAGGTACAGGTAAAAGAATCAATACTTGGTCTCCTGGTTGAAACAGACAAGCAACTGCTCTCTGATCGTGATGTTTTTTCATCTTCCTTTGGGAAGAGGTCAGTGCGTTCCTAGCCAAAGAGCAAGCCAACTGGAGGCGCTCTTTGAGCTTGGCCACATAATCAGCTTTTTTCTTTTAATTCAGGGCTGACCAAATGCTCTTTAAGGACCTTTAAAGGACCCCTAACCTCACGTCCAAATACTAGTTCAGCTGGACTGAAACCTAGTGATTCCTGGACTGCTTCACGGGCAGCAAACAGAACTAGGGGAACACCCTCATCCCAATCCTTCTGGGAGTCAATACAGTATTTCCTCAGCATGGATTTCATAGTCTGATGAAATCGTTCAAGTGCCCCCTGGTTTTCAGGGTGGTAAGGGCTAGATGTTGTGTGTTTAACACCTAAGGATTTCAGGGCCTGAGCAAACAGCTTAGATTTGAAATTGGTTCCTTGGTCAGTTTGAACCATTTTTGGCAGACCAAACAACGAAAAAAACTTCACCAGGGCTTTGGTGATTACTGGAGCTGTAATTTTTCGCAACGGCACAGCTTCTGGGAACCTAGTGGAAGCGCACATGATGGTTAAGAGAAACTGATTCCCAGCTTTAGTTTTCGGCAGTGGCCCCACACAATCTACAATAACCCTATCGAATGGTTCACCTGTTACTGGAATGGGACAGAGGGGAGCAGGGGGAATGACTTGATTTGGTTTACCAACCACTTGACACACATGACAAGAACGACAGTACTGTACCACATCAGATTTAAGTCCTGGCCAAAAGAAATGTTTAAGGACTCTGTTATAGGTCTTTGTGACCCCCAGGTGTCCTGACCATGAGTGGTCATGAGCTAAGGACAATACCTGGGAACGAAAAACCATAGGCACAACAACCTGATAAACACCCCCCCACTCCCCACTCTCAGAAACCCCACTAGTCCAGCGGCGCATCAACAGGCCGTTATCAAGGACATAGGCTACTCTCTTCTGCCTAGCGGTTTCCTGGCTAACAACTGTGGAGTGGCATTTTAAGAGCGTTAAATCAGCTTGTTGCGCTACAATGAACTCTTCCCTAGTAGCGGGCAAGTCTCCAACTCCTGGACCAGGGAGGGACGATCTCGTATCATCTTGCTGGGCCACAAGTTGATGGTTGGACCCAGTCACCACATCAGGAAGCTGTTCTGAACTCAGAAAAGAATCAGCAAGGTCAATGCCATATCTTTTTGACTGAGCTCTTGTTACCACACAAGCAGGAAAAACCTCAGAAGGTGGTTGTGTGATGCTCACTGACTCTAAATTTAAATCAGGACTGTCCAGTACTTCAGGGACTGGCATTACCTTGCCCCCTGCTAGATCATTACCCACAATAATATCTACACCATGAATGGGCAAAGCAGGGCGCACAGCAACTTTAAAGAACCCATTGATCAAGGAAGAACAAATATGTATGTGATGTAAAGGGACAGATATAAACTTCATCCCAACACCCTGAATGATTGCGCTTGAGTGACAGGATGATTCATGGGACAAAGGTAATATGCCTTCTCTAATAATGGACTGAGAACCTCCTGTGTCGCGCAACATTTTAACTTGCTGCTGATCTTTTGGATCCCCTGTAACTGAAACAAAGCCCTCCAAAATGAAGGGTTTAAAGCAGGGATCAGGGTCTCTGGTAGTTTGTGAGTTATCAATTTCAGGAAAGTTACTCTTAATCAGGCCCATGCTTTTCGGCTGGGCCGTGTGAGGCTGCAACTGTTTACGCTTCAGCGATAAACAATCAACAAGAACGTGACCTTTCTTATGGCAGTAGAAACATTCTCGAGTCTCTCGTGGTGGAGACTGAGCCTTCTCAAAAGGAGCATAGCCAGGATTAGGTCTCACAGGACCCGATACCGGAATCCTTTCTGGACGGGAGGACACAAACACATTTTTGTGGGTTAAAACAGATTCATCAGCTATGACAGCAGCTTTAGACAAGGTGGTCACTTTTTGCTCATTCAAGAACACTACCAGTTTCTCTGGCAAAGTATTCTTAATATCCTCCATTAACATTAACTGACGTAGGGACTCAAAATTATTTTTAACCCCACTAGCAGTGCACCATTTATCAAACAGAACCCCCTTTTCTCGTGCAAACTCTACAAAGGTATGTCCACTAGGCTTCTTATGGACCCTGAACTTCTGCCGGTAAGCTTCTGGCACAAGCTCATATGCACGTAATATAGATTCTTTTAGCATGTCATATTTCAGGCTTTCTTCTAAGGAAAGAGATGCTACTACTTCTTGTGCTTTGCCTACCAGCTTGCAGTGAAGCAAGATGGGCCACATGTCTTTAGGCCAATCTAATGCAGTAGCAATTCTCTCAAATGCATTGAAATAGGAGTCAACCTCTGACTCCCGAAATGTTGGCACCAAAGCTACATTTTTACCAACATTGAAAACTTGCTTGGTATGGGTTGCTTGCTTATACGTTTCTGACTGTGGTAATGTAAGGCCAGAAGAAATTCTCTGGGCCTCCACTTCAAGCTGCCGCAATTTAACTTCCTTCTCAGCTTCTATTTCAAGCTTGCGTACTTGTAATCGGAGGTCGTACTCTGCCTTACGCATGTTTTCCTTTTCTTGTGCCTCTAGCCGAAGACGAGCTAGGCGAACTCTGAGTTTGGCATCCATACTGGATCCATGGGATTCTGGGGAGAAAGGCACAAAACGAGGCAAAGTAGGAGGAGCAGCCCCACCTTCAGCCATTTCGGCAGGAGGTGTAGTCAGTGTATCTGCCTCCACATTGTCAGCTTTATAAGACAACATTCTTTCAGTAGAAGGATCATCACCAGAAGACACAGACATTGAGAGTACATTCAGCTCAAGTAACCTCTCCAATACTTTGTTTTTGATCTCCCTTTTAACACCATATTTTTGCACTGGAATATTAAAGTGTGCTGCAATAGCCAGTAAATCATCTTTGCGGCATAAGTCCAGCTTATTAAAGCTTGGATTTTCAACAAAGTCATCTAACTCAAAACCCATGGTCAAATATGGTAACAAAACAATGACTCATCAAACCTCTGGATTGTCTTTTAGCTCAGGAAACAAAAGTATCTCGGACGAGCCCCCATTTGTTTTACGTTCCTTAGTTCTTTTTCCAGGGGAACAGGAACAGCAACACGACAAACCCAGGAAGACAAGACAAAGTTGATGGGTATTGAAAAATGGTTTTATTTTTTATCTTAAACCCAAACTTAAACTCACAGCTTAGTTTACAAAATGTGGTGGAGGAAAGGAAGGAGGTGGAGTGCCAAAGAAATGAAATCAATAAAACAAAACATGGCCTATTCTAACTCTTAGTCTTTAAACAAAAGAAAACCCTGTCCTCTCTAAAAAAAAGAGTTCAAAACAACTGCCAAAGTACACGGGTGGCAATGCTCCACTGCTGACCTAGTGTATATAGACAAAGTTAACTAGGTGATGACATGTATAGGGTACCCAAACTTACCTAACTTCCTTCCCCACCACACACATTTTACCATCTGCTCAAGATTCTGTCAAGATACCAAATGAGAGAGCGAACTCTTCAGCAGGCTCCATTTTATTGGGCCTCCAGTCAGGTGATTGGACATGGCAGAAGTTCAGGCCAAAGGAGGTGGTGGCTTCATTTAATCTCAGGTGCAGCTTATCCTGATCAGCCACTGGTGGAATGCTAGAGGAGGGAGAGACAAGAGCAAAAAAACAAACAACAATCCTGATGCCCCTGCTGGGCATGTAACACTATATTCAGAGGGATTTGAATCTATCCAAAAGGTTATTTCTAGTATGTTTGACAGAAGTTTTTTAATACAAAAGGGGGTCATACAAGATACTTATTTACATTTTTGTTTCCAAGGTTTTTGTCATCCACTGTTAGCAAACTATAGTTTGTTGCATTTATGAAATTATAGAACAAAATGAAAACTGTTGACATTTTATTGTTGTTTCAAAAAAGGCATGCCTGACATCTGTTCAATTTAACATGAGACAGGAGTCCCAAACACTTTTATTGAAAACTTTCCCATGAAAGTCATCAGAATTAAATTTGTGACTTTTCAACCTTTCCCAGCACATCTGAAGTTCCAATAAGCGAGTAGCCTCTGGTCCCTGTAAACAACAAAATGCAGGTTTGATGCATTAAATGCCACTGTTAACATAGTCATTTATGAACATACAGTACTCTATCAATTCCATATAGGCTGGACAGACATCCAAAATAATGTTGTATTTTTAGCTATATAATATGTATGCCAATCATTAGCATGCAAGTTAATACAACAAATATCAATGATTATATTATTTATTATTCAGGGTTCGTACACTTTTTAGCAATAGTTTTCAATGACTTTTCAATGACTTTTCCATAACCTTTCATTGACTTTCCAAGACTGAAAATCGGTTCCATCCCAGTCTTACATGAATGTCCATTTGTTTTGACTGCAAAACTTTGTCCGTGGTCTGCATCTTTCAGTAGCCAAAGTTTAAAGCTCTCCTTAAAAAGCCACTCTGTTGTAACTTTATTTCATACTTATTGATTTTAATTATTATTTGAGTAATGCTTTAAAGTAATGGTTAAAAGAGAGGAAGTGGTTGTATTCTGTAAGGGCTTTTTTGTTCTTCACGTTTTGGTTCACGCCTGCAGTATACACTTGCAGCCACTGTGTGGCATTGTTTGCATGTGAATTGTCGTTCCCTTTTTTTTTTTTAACCTCCGAGTAAGAACGCCCCCGGAAGTGTGTTGCCTTTTGTTTTTAGCTTCTCTGTTAGCTTTTGTGTTAGCCGGCGAAACCCACACGCCAGGACTGAACGATCGTCTCCGTACGCCTTATTTGCAGAGACGCAGTTAAATCATATCACACTCGTTGAAACTACACTTTCCTGGCATTTTGTCGTTGAATAGAGCTCAAACTCCATGTGAGGACTGGAGGGTCGCTAAGCACGGTGATCTGCTTGTTTCCGCTTGACACTTCTGTGTCAATTTAAATTTTAATCGCACATTACATCATTTTATTTAGGTTTTACGCATCCAAAATATTATCCATGCAATATTTCCATGACTTTTCCAAAACCTTACAGGACCTAGAAAATGCATTTACAATTTCCAAAACTTTTCCAGGTTTTTCATGACCGTACAACCCTGATTATTACTATTATTATTATCATTATTACTACAATCTGGACCCATGCAAACCACACTTGTGCGCCTGATCTCAAGCAAATGACTGCAGGCAAATAATAATTCTTATAGGGCTTTATTGAGTGTTATCAATGTTTGTGTCATCAATTGTTTACCTTGATTCAACCGCTTCAGAGTAATAGTGCTGGTTAAATAAACGACCCAGCTCTCGTCTCTGCAGCACCGCAACACAAATGCGCCCCGTAACCTCTTGTTTATGACAGATAAGACTACACAAATATACACATGGTGATGTTTATGCTTCGTTTTGTTCGCATTTTGCAGGTCAATGCTAATTAACTAGCACTTAAACCAACTTCTAATGCTAGTAATGCAATCACTAAGTGTCACCGGCATGTCGTTAGCTTGCAAGCTAACGCAGTATGTCTGTACGTCCTTAAACTGTATATTATTTAAAACAGTACAATTTCATGAAATAAATAACTTAATAAAAATAAACAAATATTGGATGTGTCATTGACTTTACCTGCGATGCTTTCCTCGCGGTGTCCATAGTTGCACTCGCCAGCCGGCTTTGGAGCATGCAAATTTGGTGCAATCGGCGTTCGATTACTTTCCTCTGTGACCTGCCTGTGACCTATGTGACGTCATTTCAACACTTTTCGACTCGTACCCGTAAACTTCAATTCGTCTTCACAGAGAAGATTTCGTAGTCGTAGAAATTAGAGTTGTACTCACAAGACTTTGCACTCACAGCTTTTAGATTCATACTCACATAAAAACAATCCTAACCGAACAATTTCTCAGACTCATGTGTATGAGAGCAGAATTTTGGGTACAACTTTTTTATTTACATACAAATGTTTATCATTACGAATACGAATGTTTAGAATTGTGGATACGTCTTTTTGACAGTTGTCTTACTCCATAATTATGAATGATTATGGATCATTCACACACCTTCTATACTAAAGGTATTCTACTTATTCTACTCTGTCACAAATACAAATACACTTGTAATACTAAATGTGAGAACTTGTTGTTGCACAGAAGCAGACACCAGATTTGTAAACTTACAGAAAAATATTTCAAACTCAGCAGCTCCCCCTACTGGCGACACATAGAATCAATACATAAAACCAAACAGCTTATAAATAAAATATTAAGATATTAAGGTCTGAAAATCTAAAAATGTGCACAATATTTGAGGCTGATTCAAAATACACTCCTGTAATACAAAGATTTGACTTTTATATGTAAAAAAAAAAAACATGTTTTGCAGAGAACAACCATTAGACTGAGAATCATCAATCAGTTTAGATCAACAAGATCTATTCACTTGGAAACTGTGCTAAATGTAGGCTAAATGTAGGCTAACTGTGTGCTACAAGTACTAAATCATTTGCAAAGATGTACTAAGACAATTGCAATTTCATAAATGAATGAGAAATGCAATTCTGATGTGGACAATTGCAAAGTAGTTTGGAGATTTGTCCATGTTGTTTTGAACATGTAATTTCTGCTTCAAGAAATGAGCCAAACCAATGGAGAAAAACTGTAGCAGAATAATGTACAATTTTAAGTTGTTGTTTTTTTTGTTTGTTTTTTTAAACAAAAAGTGAAAGTGAAAAAAGTACAGTGACAAGTGACTGACTGTGGGACAAAAAAGTTATATTCTGGTTTGTAGTTTAACACAAGACTATTATCATTTTCAGCAGTGGACATCTACATCCAACAAGCCAATGTTTTTGTGTAGATGTTGGTTCATATAATTTTGTTGTATCTGTTGTCACTGCCTCATTTAAAATACAGTAGATTATTGTCTTTAGCTGGTTACGTCAGCTTGGACTGAAGCATAGTAATTGTGTTATGTCGCCCTCCACTGGTGACCCAATTTAAATACACAAGAGGACCAGACACTTATTTCAAGAATGAATGCACCTGATAAATTACACCTGAGAGTTGACATCATGCACTCATTTAGCATGAATCTTTGTACTGTCATTTCAATTCACAGGCAGTGTTGTTTGTGACAAAGTACAAATACTTTGTTACTGTACTCAAGTACAAAAATCACATATCTGTAGTTTATTTTGTTATTTATATTTCCGGCAACTTTAACTTTTACTCCACTACATTTCCTCTAACTATCTTTGTTACTCGTCGTTACTACCAGATAAAATCAGAAGAAGAAGAGTTGGTATTATGGTCTGTATTTATTTGAGCAGAGTCAGGAATTGAGCCAGGAAAAGCTCTGATATCGAGCTGCTAAGACATCGACATAAAAGGCAGAAGAAGTTTTGAATCAAAACCAGCAAAGACACACGAGTCATCACAGAGAAGCAAAATAAAATGTTAAACTTCTGAGCTTCTCATTTCAAATCATGCAGACAGAATTCTCCGGGTCTTCAGTTTTCCTGGATTTCTTTTTCTTCCAAGCAAAATAGACCGTGATGCCAGTTAATAAAAGAACTGCCACAGCTGCTCGCAAACCACATATAAGGAGGTGATCTGTTTTAATAAAGAAACACAAACATTTGTGTCATATTAAGGGCTGCGACAGAAAAGTTGTTTTTAATAGACCATATACACTGATAATTCCACTCATGGACCCACCCCTTGAACCTGTTAATTAATTAATATTTGATACTATGGAAAAAACTGATGTTGGTTTAAAACAACATCACCTTTTGGTTCTCTGTGTTAACATAATGTTTTTTAAGGCGCATCAACAGTTACTTACTGATGAACCACGGGTCATCATCACCTCTGGAGGGAGTCACAGTTTGATTGGAGGATGTGATATTATTGGAGAGTGTGACTGACTCTGTCCTCTTACCAGTAGTAGAGTCTGTGACCGTGGTGGGCTCAACACACAGTGTGTTATTGGCTGCAAACACCCACTGTGATACGTGCATCCCATTGGATAAGGTGCAGTTGATGAAGATGAAACCTACAGAAAGATTAAGCTCAACATGACTGATGCACAGAGTCATCATGGTCTTCACTGACAGCATCAGCATCTTCTCACATGTTCTCACTCACCACAGAAAACACTCGGATGATTTTGTATGAGATATACTGAGATATATGAGATTTATCTGACAATATATGAGCTGTATTCATATTTATGAAGTAAACAGAAGGGAAACAGTTATTTACCTTGAATGGACAAGTGTAGAGCACGTTTCTCTAGGAATTCTCCATTTGAGTTATAAATTAGAAGTGAATATTTGTCAATGTCATTTTTGTGCAGATTATTGATTCTAAATGTTCCATGACTGTGATCAAAGGAGGATCTGTTTTCCATCTCATTATTAAGAAGTTTATTATTTCTCCAGCGCAAAATTTTTATTTTGCTGTCACTGAATTCAAATCTGTATGGGATTGTGTTCATCAGCTGAATGAACACAGTTCCTCCCACAGCTCCATAACACTGAGCTCCATCCTGTCTGCCATCACAGTGGGTCTCCACACCTGGACAATTTTGAGGCACAAGTTAAAAACAATTATTTTGTTCACAGAGAGAAAAACACTGACAATGAGGGTTAGTAAAACCTAGAGAACTATTTAGGCTCCACATGTCTTAAGATTTCAATCATGAAACAATTAAATGTTCAAAAGTTAGTTTGTTGTTCCTGTTTTTGTTTTGTCAAATTATAAAAAGGAGGTTTTGAGACAGATTACAATCGGACGTTTGCAGAGTAATGGAAAATAAACTCAATAAAAACAAAAAAAAAAGGCATCTATAAATGGTTGCTGGTACATTTCTGAAGATGTGCAAGTTCCTCTTCCTTGTGTATAATCATCTTACTGGCTGTGACTTCCTGGTTGTGTTGATTCAGTCTCTTCACTGTAAAAACTGTATATATTCAGAAGATGTTTGTCTGTTTGATTCTCTATCTGTGAGTGCCTCGGTTTTTTTTGGACAATAAAACACATAAAATCTTCTTCATTTGTTGTCTTCAACATCTCCAACAACACGTAAGTGCTGTGGTTGTTATTCTGCACCACTCTTGCTCGCCCTTCATACTTCCTGATTCGGATTAGAGACCTTTTAAAGTGAAATAATTTGCAGAGCACTTTAAAGCTGTGTACTGTATAAACTTTAATCTAGGTTTAAAGGCCTTATAATAGAAAAATAAAAACCTAACCCATATTTCTGCATTCTGTATGCGTTATGCGTTATTTTAAGTCTTGGCCATGTCTCCCTCATAAAAGGGATTCATGATCTATGAAATATCAAATAAATAAAACAAAGAAACTCCAAATCATGGAAAAAGGAAGGATTTTTGTTTGGTCTCACAAACTATTAATTTAAGTCCACTCATTACATTCAGGATGTTACATCAAAACATTGCATTAGCAGACGCCCACAGATAACCTTAATTTATTCTGTTGCCTGGTTCAGTGCACTTTTCGTGAATAATTAATTCTGGAGAAACATGAAATAATAAAAAAAGCTCACCATGAGCGATTCCGAGTAGCATCACCAACAGTCCAAACACAGCTTCCATGTTTCTGACCACTGTGACACAAGGGAATTGAAGAAACTCTGAAAGAACTGTTTTTGTTATAATCACTCAGAGGAGGAAACTGTGGTCAGAGCTGTGAAGACTAAACGTTGCAGGTTAACACACACAGTATTTAAATCAAGTTATTATGCAGTACTGCTGTTATTCACTACATACATGATAAGTGTAATTCAAGAGATTCCAATGCAAATACATGATTAAATCTTTTAATGTGAGCTGGGTATAGGTTCATATATGTTTGATTGTATGCACTTAAAGTCTCCGGTTTATCATCAGATCACCTCAGGTCCTCAATGGTCGCAATGTTGTACAATTTGTATAGAAAGTCTGTACTGAAAGAGGAATGCACAGAAAACTGTTGACAACAGAGGGTCCTCTGTATAACGGACATTTTGACATGGTTTAGTCCGAAGGTGTTACTGGTGTGACTGTGATCACAGTTAACCATAGCACCTGTGGTATTCCTGCTGTGTCATGTCAAAATGTCTTCTGTCCAAAGGACCCGTTGAGGGCTCGTGCGTGCACAGTATTAAATCTTCATTTAGTCAATGTCAAAGTCAACGATGTCCACATGATGAGACACCTATGATCATAGATTTGATTTATAATTCAAGTTTTACACTGATTAACTTAAAGCTTGCTCAGAAAAATAACATATTATTGGAATCAGCCGCCTCCATAGCTGAAAATGTCCACCACACACACATTTACCTTTGAAAGTTACATATAAAGTAAGCAACTGTTACTTAACTACGAGGGTATGTATATATACAGTATATTTAAATCTATATGTATGTGTGAGTGTATGAGAGAGAGTGTAAAACCGGATTACATCACAACACTACATTAGTATAAACTAATTTCAGCTGGAAAGGCTAACTTTGCAAGTAGAGTACTTTGCTGTTGTCACTTTAAAACTTAGACTAAGCAGTAAGCTTGTACTAAAAGTGAACATAATTCATAACTCCATGTATGTGTCAAACAGCAGTGATGGTTTACATTGTAAACAGATCACAAATCAGACAAGAAAAATGTATTTGAGATTGAATCAGAACTCTGGAAATGAAATTCCAGTCTTTTCCAGCTCTCATGTTGTGCTTTATAATCCCATTTGTTGTTGGTTTTTGAGGTCCTTAGTTGAGTCCAACGTCATAATGAATGTTTTTATTCCAGTTATATAGTTGATTCTACAGAAGAAAGAAGAAGAAGAAAATGTAAGTGTTGAGCATTAAAGCAGAATGAAAGGGGGTGGACTGATACACCGTCACTATTTATTGACCTTCTGATCATGAGCAATCCTGTTTTGTCTCACCTGACTTCTTTTTACGCCGGCACACAAAGCAGCAAGCACAAATCAGCAGGAGGAGGAGCAGAGCGCCCACGCCAGCAGCGACTGGGATCAGGAAGAAAGAAATGCTTTCTGGAGAGAGGAGACACGAGAAGAAATAGTTTAACCTCTATATTCAGAAGTTCAATTAAATGCTTCCTTAATGAGGTGTAAACAGTGCCCACAACACAGATTAACATTTTCTCAGGTAATAATGTGCACACAATACTGCATTACTTTGAGCAACCGACACGCTGTGAATGAGGCAATGATTCTAAAAGATGCTGCAAACAGCTGCAGTGAACCAAACACTATTCTTCAAAATGAAATGAAATCTCTCACAATCGGTGTTGTAATGTAACAAAGAACAAATGCTTTGTTACTGTACGTAAATACATGACATACATTCACATATCTGTACTTTACTGTACTGTAGCAACGTTTACTTTCACTCCACTACCTTTCCTCTAACTATTTTTGTTACTCGTTACTACCAAATAAAATCAGAAAAAGAATAGTATAGAGCCTTGATGGGACTGGTGATCTTTCATATCCATCCACACGCTGCAACAGTGAGGCCTAAGTGTCTTGCTCAAGGACACATATAAACTAGAAGAGCCAGGAATTGAACCCACAATCTTCCAATTGAAAGACAACTCACACTACCAGTGAGCCACCATACTTTTACTTCTAAAACTAGACCATTTTCCTAATCAGAAAATTATTTTTGATACTGAAGTACAGTGAATGTCATACTTTAAGTCTTTTACTGAAGTAATATTATTAAAAAGTAACTTCAACTTCTACAAAAGACATTTTCTGGTAAGATACTCGTACTTTTACTCAAGTCTCCCTTTTTGATACAAGACTACAGACAATGACGTGCAAACATCAAAACAAACACTACCAGCATGGAGTTTCCACTCTTTGCTTGCTTTGCTTTAAAAAATTAAAAATACCAACTACTTCTTCCTCACAGATTTTGTTGTAGCCAAGTAACAGTTCCGTATACAATAAGTGATTACTGACCCCTCAATAAAGTGAGGTCATAGAAGCAGATTTTAAAGAAACAGCCATAAATATAGCAAAATGATGCCATGTAAACACAGAGACCGCTCATTCTCTGTGAATAGTCTGAAGAAAAAGTTGTGTTTCGTTCAAATTGGTGCACGGTGTTTTCACAGGTTCATGCAGACAGGGTGAATAAATGTTTTAATACTCGCCTTGAACGTCCACGTGAACCTCAACATTTCTCACGAGGACCCCATCTGGATCAAAAGCCTCTATGATGTAATGTCCTGAATCGTTCCTTTCCACGTTAGAGATCTTGAACGTCCCGTTGTTGATGAAGAACTCAGTCCTGTTTCTCAAGGGTTCGTATTGTATCGTCAGCTTCTGCCTCTTCAGGGTGAACACATTGATGAATCCACGAGGATCCTGTTTCTTACACAGTACCAGATGGCCACTTGCATTGGTCATCACTTGTATATACACAGTTCCTCCAGGAGAAACGGAGCACAGTGAGGTGTTCTGGGTCTCGCTACATTTATTCTCATGAGCTGGAATGAAAAAGTGAGAAAGATGAATAACATGTAAATCAGATCTTTGCACATTTATTCTGGTTTCTTTGATGATGAGGATCTTACCATGAGTTGCAGCAGCTAACATCACAAGTAGGATTAGAACTTTATTTGCAGTCATCATTACCTTGACAGAAGGGATTATGAACTCAACACAGCTCATAATATAAATCAATGAGCAACCGCAGGTGAACGGCTGTGACAGGAAATGGCAGATAGGAGGAGTCGAAAGACAGGAAATCAGTTTTGTCTCACTTCACTTTTTTTTGCCACTGCAGACTTTACTGTAGTAACCAAGTGATTGTTGCTCAGTATTTTGCCACCGTTCTCTGTTGAAACCTATGAATTGCATCATAACTAACACTGAACACAATCATATAGTTGCAGCAGGTTTTAACCACCGAGACCATTCTGGTGTTTGCTTTGAGTTTTTATTCCTCTTCCCAACAACAACATCACATTTTTATGTAGCACCGATCTGAGCACCCTTCCTAGGGCTTCTTCGGGCAGCCGATATTGCTCTTACTGACTAATACATCTCCACTGTAATAGCAGTCTACTGAGGTGGAAACACACATTTACTTACATCCGAAACAACTGCCAAGTGCTTAGATTAATACACTGACCGCATTCATTTGACTGTTACCTGTAAATATAGACAGTGACGGTCATTTGGTCACACCGAGTCAAACATCAGCCTACAACAGTGAACAACACACACACCGCAAGATTCAGTACAGACTCAAAAACATTAACTCATAGAAAAATTATTTCACATTGTTCAAAAGACGATCTTAAAATGTGGCATAAGATTAAAATCTATCTATCTATCTATCTATCTATCTATCTATCTATCTATCTATCTATCTATCTATCTATCTATCTATCTATCTATCGCAACTAGAGTTAGCTTATTCTGACTTCCTGGTAATATAGAGGTAGTTGCCATTTATAATATTATTGATTGATTGGTTGATTGGTTGATTGATCGATTTGTTTTTGTCACTTTGTCAACATGTAACTCATGTCATCTAAAACTCATCAACTGCAACAAGGATCTTGCATAACTCAATCCTCCTGTGAAACTCAAAACACCGGAACATTGTCTTTCCGAAGTGTGTTTTCTGAATGGTTCTCAGTCATGCCCACTCTATATCCTGTTGGACATCATCCTAGCGTTGAGTCTCCTGAAAAATGACCTGGTTTTGGACAGTTTAAGCTTTGTCTTCCAATCTTTGTTCTTTTTCTGGTAAAAACTGCCCAAAATGTCCTCCTCTTCATCATCTCCCACCCAGGGGACCCAGGCACCTCCATTTAGGTGAGGGTCAGCCCGAGGGTCTTCCGATGGATACCTTACTGGCACGGCAGTGCGGTTGTAGTACACCAGCCTGGCTAGAAGTTCTTTGACAACATCGGGCCTCTGCTCGGAAAGGTCAAAGCGTTCGTAGGGATCTCCAGAGATGTTGAAAAGCCACACAGATTTCCGGGGCTGAGTGTGGCGCTCGAGGTTCCACCAACCATTGGGAAATCCTGGAAGAATCGGTGCTGGGATCCAGTCTCCATAACCAGGGTCTCCTGTCAGGAGTTTCCAGTCTCCAGCTCGTATGGAGGCCTGAACGGCTGTATTCCAAATCCCATATCCTTTCTGCAGCGAGCCACAGCGTGCATGGTTATACAGCGGGTCAATGTTATGAAGGATCTCTAATCTGGGCGACTCTTTACCCTCACTGATGGCTTTCCAAACATTATATCCATCCACACCCTCAGTCAATGACTCATTGCCACCTGCTAGACCAACCAGTGTGGGGTACCAGTCAGTAATATGTACCAAGGCTTTACTCACCCTCCTCTTCCTCCTCAGTAGAGGACTGTGGACAAATCCCAGACCCCGCACGCCACCTTCCCAGTAGGTGCCTTTACGTCCCCTGAGAGGCCAGTTACTGCCACCAGACAGCGGCTGGCCACCATTGTCAGTGGAGAAGATAATGACACTGTTCTGGTAATAACCATACTTGCGAAGAGCATACGTTATATTCCGAACTGCCTCATCTACAACTGAGACCATGGCAGCATACTTCCTGCGTGCCACGTTTCCCAGCTCGCGGTAAGGGTGAATGTACTCCTGTGGAGGCTGCAGTGGTGTGTGAACAGCCTGGAAAGAGAGGAAGATGAACAGCGGCTGGGACTGAGGATCGTGGGTTGCCAAGATCTTGCGAACTCTCTGCGTGTACAAATGTGTGGAGTATTTTCCTCTCTGGCTCCATGCAACCGACTCCCCCTCATGGAGGTCAAAGCCACACAGTCCAGGGCCGTCACAAGAGTCGTAGGTGTAGTAATTGACACTGCCCGTTAAGGAGCCAAGGTACGTGTCGAAGCCTCGGCGAGTGGGCAAACACTCCTTCTTGTAAAATCCCAGGTGCCACTTGCCAACCATGTGAGTGGAGTAGCCCAACTCCTGCAGCCGCTGGGGGAGGGTGACCTGGTCAAAGGGCAGGCAGTTCGGCTGGCGTGGCCGGATAATGGAGTGCTGCAAGCCAGTATGAATTTGGTATCTGTAGAATTGAGAACAGTTGAGAAAACTGTCAGGCGACCAAATGTGAGATTTCATTTTCTGACGGATAGAAATGTGGGTAAGAGGGTAAAAAATAAATGAAAAAAAAAAGAAAGACATTACTGTTCAGTCAACAATGTTGTCGTAGACTTGGAGGAGAGGCCACATAAGTCGGTCTTTGTTATTCATGTACTTGATACCTTACCCCATACCTTATATACCACCATCACTGTCCAGAAGTGTGAGGAATATTTAGTCTTCATATCTTATATTCAGGTTGATTGCATCGCTTTGAAAACTTTGATTTCAAACCTTTAATAGGTTTTTGCTTTTGCTTATTCAAAGAACAGAATTAAACTCCTCAGAAAAGTTTATTCCAGTGTGAAAATATTTTGGAAAAATAAAATAGATGTAAATACGAGGTCAGCTCTAAAGGCAAAATCTTCAAATTTCTTTGACGTTGACAGAAAATAAATATATAAGAGAACACTTTTAATAGCATTTGGGGTTTTTTGAGACACAGGTTGTTTAATTAATGCATAACATATTTTGACATTCTGAGAAACATGACATACCCATGACATATTTTGTCCCTGCATATCCATAATCCATTTACATAGCTTTATAGCTTACAAAAATAAATGTTGGTGCTTTTTTATTTACACAATAAAAATTCACGCCAAACTTGGTAAAAAAAGATCTTCAGATCTGAAGACAGTCACTTTACCTGCCGGTGAGGAGTTGACTTCGGGATGGGGTGCAGATAGGTTGGATGTAATAGTTCTCCAGCTTTACTCCGTCTGCAGCCAGTTTGTCCAGCACTGGTGTCTTGATGTCAGAGTTGTGATAGCCAATGTCATTGAACCCTTGATCATCTGTCAGGATAAAAATTATGTGAGGAGGCTGTGGAGTAGGAGACCTGTCTCCAAAAGTTTGCTCTGGCTCATTTTCCACCTGGTTAGGACTCATTAAATCCCAGGTCAGGTACCCGAGGCTGAGCAGGCTCATCATGGAGAAACCAGTCAAGGCTGTCGTTGCCATAGTGACACCCTACAGCAGTCAAACTAGCTTGTATAATATTATCAAATCATTGCGAAGTGGAGATTCAGATGAAAATGTCCTCTCTGCAGTTTAGATAATCCTAGACTTTAAAGAGCACTACACCTCCATCCTGTCTCTCCAAACTGTTTCAGTCTCCTTGGAAAGCTTTTCACTTCCCCTAGTGGTCCCATTAACTCCACCCATTTGCTGCCTCACTAAAAATAACATCAGCCCCACCACCACCCAGAAACTCACAGAAATGTTACATTACATCCAGTAGTGTGTTTACAATGACTTTACACCTCATGTTAGTATAAGCACTGCCATTTTTGCTGATGCTGGATATGATTCAACAAAATACTCATCATGATGAATGCAGTTCTGTTGCACAATTTCAAATTTAATGCAAATATAAGGTTGAAATGCAACTTTTAACACAAAAGCAGCCAATTCATGTTGCTAACTTTGCAAATTATTTGATTTATTTATTATTCAAAAATATTACTGTATCCCCATTCGACCTGGTTTAGCTGAGACTGACAGAGGCACCACAAATACACCCTCACACAGAAAACACATGTAGCATGGGGGAGACTTGAGACTCTGGGCTGCACAATCGCAATCACTGTTCCCCACTCTACTCAACTGCACTCACAAGCACCGTATTATTTTTCCTGCTGTTTTACGGGCACTGCAGACCTGAGGAGAGAGGCCGAGCAGACTGCCCGGTCTCTGATAACATCTCCAACCAGGCATCACAGACCCACTTTACACATCATACACAGGGTCAACAGAAAGCAGCAGCACTACACAGCTTCAGCTACGGCCCCTCAGAATTTCAATACAGCAGATTTGACCGGGACTCAGTGAAGGTCTGTGAAGATTTTGCACTAAGTACAACTGTGGAAGAGAGAAAAACATCCATCCATCAATTTTCAACTGCTTTATCCTCCGCATGTACCAATCTCAGCTGACATAGGGCGATAGGCAGAGTACACCCTGTACAGTTCACCAGTCCATCACAGGGTCACGTAGGGAAAAACAACCATCCACTCTCATACTCACACCTACGGTCAATTTTGAGTGTCCAGTTTTTGCTCTAGAGGCGTGGCTTCAAAGGGAAGTCTGAAGAACGGGGTTTCTCCAGGTTCTCCGACCCTACCTTAACAAAACAACAACCTATGACTGAAGGTCAATATGCAAATGATGATCACCATCAACCGGCATGAAAGCTTGTTCTGTGGCAGAGAAAACAATGTCCATCACCCGCTGGAGTATAGAGACATCTTTGAGTTTGCAGTTTCATCCTCTGAATGACATGACAACAGCGATCACAGCATTTAATTTGTTTTTGAAATAGGTAAGAAAAGGCAAAACAAATTTGAGTCATGGAAGTCTTTCCACTGTTGGGACATGGGAAAATACATTTACTCAAATAGAAGTGGGACAAAATTGTTGTATTCCATGTAAATATTAATTTCAAATGCCAGTTAGTTGGGCATGCTTAAGGCTGATATTATTCCATATATAAAATACTGTTCTGATTGTGCCCAATATTTTCATTTTCCTGTTTATTCATTCTGGGATGTTTCCAAAGCGTTTCACAGTTTGAAAGCTAAAATTGTTTAGTGGTTCCAGGTCATCGAGGTAAAGCTCATAAAAAGGAGATTGGTCGAAGGTAAAACATCACACCTTGAAATGTTGATATTGCCACTTGTGGGCACGGAGGTCGCCGGGCAGCCAAAGGAAGTTTGAACCTCCCGTAAAGAGCATGGAGCTGTGGCTGGGGATGTTTGCATAGGAGCTGCAGCTGCAGCACAGGCATCTATGGAGCAAAACCTCTGAGTTTAAGGCAGGTCAAGCCAGGAAGCAAGCGAAAACGTGAAGAAAAAAACGTTCAGGTGCTTCTGAAGTTTGACACCCTCTTGTTTATTTGTATGGTTTTCCGAGATGGAGCGCAAGGAAGAAGCTGTTCACAGAAATACCACCAAAAAAACTGAGCGCAGTTGCACAACCGTGATGTGTTTGCACATGCACGTGTGTCTGTGTACTTGTATTTGTTACCTTTTTGTTACCAGTTAGGCATTTACCAGAGGTGGAAAAAGTACTAAAATATTGTACTCAAGTAAAAGTACCAATACTTTGATGAAATATTACTCAAGTAGAAGTAAAAGTAGTCATCTGAAAATGTACTCAAGCTGAAGTAAAAAGTAGTTCATTTGAAATGTACTTTAAGTAAAAGTTACTTAGTTACTTTGAGTGGGGTGTGAGGGTAGTAGAAATATGACAAGGGGTCAGAAAACCAAAACTATTTTGGAGCTCAGGATATTACATCACGATCTATGTTCACGCGCCAGTGCTGGTGCTAATCACATCATCATTCGTCTGGTTCTGGTGTATATTTTCCCCCTGTAGATCTTCATTGTGCTGAATTTTTATTCTTACTCAGTAACGGAAAGGATTTATAAAGTTACTAAGTACTATACTTGAGTAAATACGTACTCAAGTAAAATACAAAATCCTGATTTTAAATTGTACTTAAAAAATACAAAATACACAAAAAAAAGTATTCAATACAGTAACTTGAGTATTATTTAGTTACTTTCCACCTGGCATTTACCGGTTATGGTTGAGGTTAGAGATAATGCTTTATTTAGCTTGTCTAAACGAATGGAGGTGTGCGTGTGTGATTTGCCAGGAAAGTAAGTAACTTCAAGTAAATGATGACACGTGAGTCATTTGTTTGGCAGCAGTTCCACTCACCGCTAAGACCACAACACAAACACAAACACATACGCTGACACACATCGACTCATACGCACAAATATTAGCATAAGCATGTGGCAGCTCTGAAACCTGGAAGACGTTGATAGGTAGACACCGCAGAGCACATCACACATTTGCTAACCCTGTTCTGAACCGTCATTTTGCCAATGTAAAGAAATTCAACCATTTACCAAGAGATTGTAGATGGTTGAAAGGTTTATTGGCAGTATTTATAGAAGCACTTGCCTTACAAGAAACCACCAATATTAAAAAAAATACTGGCAAACACTGTATTTAGTTTCTGGAGGTTATTTCCAACTCATAACTTGGTTTTCGAGCTGTTGCGATTATGTTAACTTATCAGCACGTCTTGTAAACCACAGCTGTCCAACTGCAAAAGTGGCACAACACAAACACACTCAGTGGTTGAGTATGGTCAGGTAAGTTTAGAATTGAAGCACTCACCTAATGGACCTGTGAGTTATCTTTGACTCAAATGTGGTTCAGGGGTAATTAAAGTCTGATTTACAGGGCACACATTCTCAGACTCTGAGTCCACTGCCACATTCATCTCTACACCACTTTCATGCCTTTCTCCTGCTCTTAAATGCCCCTACATGATGAATGTTTGGAGGCCATTTTCATTACTGCTCACTTCCTTATGGTATCAGTGGGATATGCATAAAGCATTAGGATTTATCGTTCTCTGAAATCAGTCAATCATAAAATTGAGATACTAGTCTCAGAGTAGGGTGCATTTTTACCGTGGACATCAGTGGTATGTGTTTGCAGGTTGTTCGTCAACATCCCGATTTATCCGCTTTATAGTTTTCACTTCTCCTCACATCAGCTCACACAGAGAAGTACAGATTGACAACATCTTCTCACTTTCTGAGAAACCATGAAATGCAATAATGATATGAAAGCGTAGCAGAGACTCGGTGCCGCTGCCTCTACTACTGCCGACACTGTTCTGTGTCCGTTGGCACCAGATGTTGGCTTTGGCTAAAGGAAGAGGCCCTGTTACTGAATACGACAGCGCCCCTTCACCATGAACACTACCCCCTTTCTAATCAACGCAGCCCTGCCAGTAAAGCTGCTCACTTCTCCCCCTCTTACCCCAATTTTCTAATCTGAGTAAGACTTGATGGCGGTTTTCTTTCTTCCTGTATTGCAAACCTGAGCCAAAACCCTAACATTCAGCTTGTCAACCCGTTATGCACAAAGCTACCTTTGTTCCAGAGTCTGCTCTTTTTATCTGGTTACTAATATTCAACACTATTTAATGAAATCAGAAGTCATCTTAGGGCAAAAATGTAAAATTTTTCCCTTGATTGCTTGATATCAAAATTGCTATTACGGTCAATTTGTGACTGATAATAAGAAACTTCCAAAAAAACCTAGAAACACAAAATTGTTTTTCTGTTTAAATATAAACTTAAGTTTGGATCTTGGATGGATGGATCATAGATCTTGTAAGAGGGATAAATCAGTAAAATAATTGTGAATAGATAAATTAAAGTACACCGCACGTCACTAAAGATTCTGGTAGATTAACACATCCACCCTTCCCCCAAGCCAATCATTAGCTTTTAACAGACTGTTGCACTGACCAAATGTCCAAATGTATATGATCATGAAGAACGTTCTTAAGGCCTGTTCTGTCATGATATGTTTATTTGCGTTATTGTCAGTGTGTTGTGAGGTCATGGTTAATCTTTGACCTTTAATGACCCACATTTAATTAAATTATCCATCCAAGAGAAAATCTGAAGGCATTCCCTCACTGTGTGAGACAGATGTACGGACGGAGATAAAACCAAATAATGTCTCCAACTACAACTGTTGCCAATGCAGAGTCCTTAAAAAGCCCCTTTAACCTCATTCTGGGGTAAAGTCAACAAACCAAATGGATCTTTTTAGTTTTTCTCGTTGACCAAAAATACTGCACAGGAGAATTAAATAGAAGGCTGTGGTGACACTTACAAGGACTTTGTTTTTGGTTCTTAGTTCCTGAGATAAATGTTTATGTCTATATGTTCATCCAGAATTTTTTTGTTGTTGTTGTCCACTTTATTTTTTTGTACTTACTGATAATCTAAACATTTGATTTCACTAAAAGCATGATCGTCCTTGTATAAAGCACCAAAAAGGGATATTTGAGTAAAAGTACAAGTATCCTACCAGAAAATGACTTTGGTAGAAGTTGAAGTCACTTTTTATAATATTACTTAAGTAAAAAGTCTTAACGTATATATGGCATTTACTCAGTGTGCGAAATACTCATTAATAATTGGGGGGTCCCGCCTCCCATTTGTTGGACATTTTCCACAGCGTCATTTGGAAAGCAATTCATTAAAACATTAAAATACAAAATTCCAATTAAAATCATTTACATTTATGTAAGATAAGAAAGCATGCAAAATGTATTATGTATGTAGATCATATTATGTCAAACTGAAATTACAAAAATCTTTAGGAAAAAAACATGTTTTCCAATTACACTGTAACATGTTCAGACCCCCCTCAAATTTAGCTTTTGAGGCTTTCAGGGGGTCTCGAATGTTAATCAGGGGGGTCTACCCCCCCAAGACCCCCCTGTATTTCGCACAGTGCATTTACTGTACTTAGGTATCGGTCTACATGTGTCCTTGAGCAAGACAGTTAACCCCATGTTGCAGCGTGTGAATGGGAATGAAAGATCATCTGTCTCATCAAGACTAGAAAAGCTCTATTTAAATACAGTCCACTACCAACTCTTCTTCTTTGTAGCAACGTGTAACAAAGATAGTTAGAGGAAATGTAGTGGAGTCAAAGTAAAAGTTGCTAGGAATACAAATAACAAAGTAAAGTACAAATGCGTGAATTGTGTACTTAAGTACAGTAACAAAGTATTTGTACTTCGCTACGTTGCAACACTGATCACCTAAGCCAAAATATTTAATGCAGGTCATCTACACATAGCATGAAAGTGATTGAAATCAGTTTTGTTTTTTTACAGGAGTGCTTAAATAATCTGTAAATAATGCAACATCTCCTCCCTCTCTTTGTGGCAGTTGTACACATCATGTCTTATCAGGTGGGACCTCACAGGTAAGGCGACAGTAGTTCAGAACTCCAGCACTGGGCTCAGCCTCAGACTGTAGCCGTGTTTGATTTGGCTCGAGTGGAGCTGCAGCAGCACCTGCATGAGCACTTCATTACTATCTCTCCAGCAAAGCTACCTGGACGCACATCTGAGAGAGACTCAATTACTGTTGTACACACTGTGTCAGTGTATTTGCCTTTTCTTTTTTTTTGTCTTGCTTCATTTTTTTTTTGTTTAAGGACGATTTAAGAGACTGTTTAATCACTTTTACAACTGTGCCAGCAGTCACACCTAGTGATACGTTATAGTTCCAGCAATAACAAAGCTGTAGCGGTAGATAATTACTGCCGAGTGAGCACAGATGTGAGCAGCTAAATATGAGGAATGTGGACTGGATTTATTTCCTGTGAATCAGACTGCCATTTACAGGCGCACCCTGTACAAATATCCCACTCAGTGTTACTACAACGTGTCACCAAAGCCAAGGGAAATACCCAGGTTATTTTTTATTATTATTCAAGGATGTTCAGTTATTAGGACCTCTCTATTGCCAGTAACTTTACCTCACTCTCTTAACTGCTATTTAGCACATGCCAAATTCAATTCATTGTGGTGTTTTCGAGGAAATATAGCATTTCCTATTTTACGAATACTTTTTCGTCCATACAATTTTGGTGGTCTGTCCCATCAGTGTGAAAATGGGCAGCTGAGCTCCCTACGCTGAACTTTTGTGTCAGATGGAAATCAGGCTTGGTGAGAGCCGCTGAGCACTGACTTTACATTTGGAGTAAACACTGTTTTCCTGGTTTTGCCTCATGAATGGAGCTCTTTCAGTCGTTTTGCACATGCTGACCGTCTACTTACCTAATACTCTCTTCTAGTTTGACTCAAGGTCTCCCCAATAGATCGCTCTTTCTCAGAACTACTCCCTGGCAGCGTATTTGGCAAGACTCATTTACTGTCCTGAGGCTGTGCTTTTATCCAAATAAATGCGTTTGGCATTCCCGGTTTGTCCGTTCAATTGGTCATCTGGCTCTGACTGTGGTTGGTGGATGTTTTTTTAAAATGGTCAGATATGATGAGAAGTGCTGTGTCCAAAAAATGCAATGTTGAATGTTTTTTTTTGTAATTTACAGTTAGTGGCGAGTTTTTTGTGAGTAATGTCATGTGATATTTAAATTTTTAACAGAAATATTGTTTAAAAGGACGTGTAGTCTACAAAAGATAATATGATGACTGAATTTCAGTGTCTATTCATCCACTCGTATAGTATCGGGTAGTAATGCAATTGATATTATTACTTAACCCAGAAACAAAGTAGTGAAAGACGTTTCAAAAACTATTAAAACATTAGAATTACTGAGCAAAGTAATTAATGCTTTACTAGTAGTTGTAGTTTTTTCTTCCCTTTAGTGGCTACGGTATCTTATAATTATTAGTACCTCATGGTGAGTTGCATCAGAAGGAATAAGCAGAAAATAGAAAAAGTAGTGAAAGAAAAAAAAACAACCACAAGGGGGATGCTTTTCATTTCTTATATTTTGCCTGAAGCTGAACCCGGCCAGGGGTCATGCTGGGTTATTTGAGGTCACCTGTCATTTTACTCAGGTGTAGTAAATAAAGAGTGGTGAAGAGCTCTTTGTCAGTTGGTATAAATGTTTGGTCAATGTTACATTCTTGTTAAAAGGGGCAAAAAAAATTACAACTTAACTGAAACATCTGTGTATGTCCAGATATAACAGATACCACACACTGACATGAAACTGCAGTACTACAGAAGGTCTTTAAAAAATGCAGTGATTTTATGTTATAACATCTTATAACATAAAATCACTGCATTTTTTTGTATGATTTCCCTCAGTGTATCAGTATAAATTTATGAAGATTATCTGCGCGATAATTACAGCACTTTTTCATTGTTAAATGTTTATATTGTTGTCAATAACTATTTAATATTCTTACTTTTAAATTTTTTCTATTGCTTCTTAGAATCATATATTGTACTTGTCACTTATCTGCATCTGACCAATATTGCTGCTGTGCTCGCTTGCCATGGGGTCAAAAAAGTTAATTCTGAGCTAGTTTAAAGCGCGGTTGTGGGCTTTGCACTGCGGGGAGAACTCCATCTCGTTTAAATCCCCGTGTGTGTTGTGTGCACATTCTGAACTACACCACCAGGTGTCGCTCCGCTGTTATGAAGTGTGTTGTCGTACTAGAGGGGAAGTAGAAGAAGACGGGTAGAGATAAACAAGGAAGCTAGATCTACCTGACTGTGTTGCGTGTTTACAACCTTCGTATTCAATATACTTACCTGCACCATAAAGTCGGTCACCTGTGCTTTCTACTGCTGGCAACGTAACAAATTGGCGACGAGGAACTTCCTCACGTAACGGGTTTTCTTTTCTTTTTTTTTTAACATGACTGCTGTAACGCCTTTCCCGGATTTTTTTCTGCCTGCGCCGGGTGAGCCCGCCATTCCATTCAAGATTTGGGAACATATATTCAAAAACTATTGCTTGGTTATCGACGTGGAAGGACAAAAATGGACTGAGCCAAGACAACGTGCCCTCTTACTTCACTGTCTAGGGACGGAGGGACAGAGGATATTTTACACATTACCGGAGACTGGTGATACTTTGGCAACTGCGCTAACTGCCCTGCATGGCTACTTCACGCCAAAGGTAAACGTGGTCGATTTGTGAAACCTTTATATTATTTGTGATAACGCAATAAAGGCACATGTCACTGTTTGTTCAGCATATAGACCACTTTGGACTAGGTCCTAATCTAGTCCAGATTTGAGAAGTCTAGTTACAGTGGTGTAAAGGTTTCACATATCAGAGAGTTATTGTGCCATCTCTACACATTTGCACGTCTTGGCTGCAGCCAAATCAGCTCACTGTGGCTCACAATGATGCAGTGTGTGTCCACTGGTGTCCCTGCACATGACTTTGAGTCATTCAGGTCTTTTTCCAGAAGAAAACATTATTTTGAGATCAAGATCCAGGTTGAACCACATTAAAATAAATCTGGTAATTTGTCATTACTTGTGGCTACTTTAAGCATGTAAAATAGTTGTATTCCTTACTTGTGTTCATTCGTTTGTGTATTTCCACCCGTGTAGGACATAATCCAGAACGCATCAAAGCACGAGCTGATCCCGATCATCCACCGCTACTTGAAGGAGCAGGGTTTCACTTCAGCTGCAGATGAGCTGGAGAAACACAGCCCACAGGTTCAAACACACACACACACCGACACACAAGTAATGATCAGATATTAGGATCAGGGTTGAATGACATTAAAAGTAAATCTGTTGTACATAACAAACTGTCTAACTACATATTATTTTATTTGTCTTCAGGGGGACACGGTCAGTAATGTGTCATTACAGGACATGTACAGCTCATGGTTAAAGTGAGTTTTTCCAGATCCATCTGCCTTATCTGTACGTCTTTGACTGTTACAGATTTAATCCAAGTTTTTGTTTGTACGTTTTTTTGTTCCCAACAGTGACGGGAAAAATAAAAGGCCGTCGGACTCAACCAAGCACTCCAGGTCACCAAAAACAGCAAAAGGTGCAGCTGCTTATTTCACCCAAATTGGCTCTAAATATGCAGGCGTGAAAGTTAAATATTTATTTATAGCCTAATAATGAATATTCATATTATGGTAACATTACAATTTTAACTGTTTCTATGTATATATCTTGTGTAAGACGTGGACCCATATTTGGCCCAAAGACATTTAAAAAAGTATATTATGCAAGGACTCCTCTGTTTATGCTAATAAATCTTCTTCAGCAGACTTGGTTAGACATTTAAATACATGACCCTTTCAACACTCTTATGTCCAGCCACGACAAAGAGAAAACAGGATAAACTGGGGAAAAAAACAGAGTCGCAGAAAAAGAAGGTGAGTTAAAAATAAACAAAAACGATTTCATATCGGCTCCTTAATTTTGTTAAGCACAGATTCCTTTTGTTGTTGTTTTTGTAGTCTGTGTCAGCAAAAAGGAAAAAGGACGGAAAATCTGCAGAAAATGACTCCAAGGATAAGAAATCGAAGACACAGACTGAGGATGATTCAGATTCTGACAGCAGCCTGGACATAGAGAAATGGAAGCAAATGGCACGGCTATTCACAGGTGTGTGTATGTGTATGGGAGAATCAGAGAGAAAGAAACAAACGGATCGATACACCACGACAATATTTCAAATTACATCCGTTAATTCAACTTGAATGTCATCAAAATGACCAATTTGCAAAAGGATAACCATCGAGAAATTCTCCCACCAAAGTTGTGTGTCGTTGGGTTTTCACACTGGAAAGAGACATGGAAAATGCAGTAAATGGCAAGAGATGAGAAGACGGGGACAGCTGCAGACACCACCCTTAGGGATAGTGCCCTTGTTTCACTCAGAGCTGTGTACTTTAGCTATCATCACTGATGTTTTCTTTTTAAAGTGCTCACCTCGTTTACCTTGTCCGCAGAGGTCGACATTCCCATCATGGACTCCATCAACACTCTGGATTCCTCTGCACCATAACCTGTGTAAAAGCAAGTCAGGAAATCTCAAGCAAAGCCTCCAGCGAACACTGACCCTCCCATACAACAGGGTGACGGGACGGTTGAGAAGAATGAAAAGGTGGAGGAAAATAAAGCTACGACAAAGTCGCCAAAAGAAAACAATGAACACAAGAAGAGCTGCGCAATTAAGACTTTGTTCTCCCACGGAGGAAGAATCTGGTCGTGATGTATAACCGAGTGCAAGTAACGACGACACCTACCAGCAAACAGTCAGTAGCCAGTAGCACCACAGTATATGACTCGGTCACTACAGAATGATTCTTTCTCAGAGGCTGCTGTTGCAGTTCTGCAAATTTTTCTTTAAATAATTTGGACTCCCTCCCTAAAGAAACTTGTCGTATATCAATTGCAGAAAAGTAAAGCAGATACCGATGAAACTGATCCGAATCATGCAATTCTTGTCTGGCTTAACTCGTCTCTTCAGAGGTATTACGTTCCCTTCCTGGGATAAGATGTACAGCTGAGCTGAAACTGGAAATCATGAAGCAAAATCGGAGGAAAGTTGTCGTAAATGAAGAGATGGCGGGTGAAGAGCTCTTTGTCAGTTGGTATAAATGTTTGGTCAATGTTACATTCTGGTTAAATTGGGCAAAAATGTGAAAACTTAACTGAAACATCTGTGTATGTCCAGATATAACAGATACCACACACTGACATGAAACTGCAAAGTACTACAGAAGGTCTTATAACTTTTTCATTATTATGTGGTTATATTGATTTGTCAAGAACTATTTAATATTCTTACTTTTTAATTTTTTTATTGCTTCTTAGAGTCATATGTTGTACTTGTCACTTATCTGCATCTGACCCTTATTGCTGCTGTTACCATGGGATCAATAAAGTCAAATCTGGTTTTAAATTGTGGTTGTGGGTTTTGCACAAAACGATGTGTTCTCAAAAGTACCAGAGGAGATAGGCAGGTCACTTTTTGCAGATGATGGGGCTTTGTGGAAAAGAGGAAGGAATGTGGCACATGTTATGGAAAAAGTACAAGGGGCTATTGATGATGAGGTGGTGGTGTGGGGTTATGATTGGGGATTGTCAGTGGAAAAAAGCCAAACAGTTTATTTTGGGAGGAAACAAATAGAGGAAGGAATGAAACTGAAAATGTATGCGAATGAGTTGGAAAGAGTTGGGACATTTAGATGTTTGGGTGTGGTGTTTGATTCACATTTAACATGGGCAGGTCATATTGATGGATTCCAAAAGAAATGCAAAAAATGATAAATGTGTTGAGATGTCTGACAGTTGACAGGGACTTGGGAGCTAGTTGCTCGGCACTGACAAGAGTGTATGTGGCCTCTAGATTAGATCAGTGGTTGATAATGACAGTATTGCCTATAGATCAGCTGCTAGGTCAAGGCTCAAGAAGATGGATGTGATTCAGGCACAGGCACTGAGAGTCTGCAGTGGGACTTTTAAGACAACCCCAGTACCTGCTTTACAGGTAGAGATGTGAGAGATGCCTCTGGAGCTGAGAAGGAAGCAGATGATGGTGAATTTGAAGGGACACGGTGATTCTCACCTGACGACAGCGGTGCTGCAGGAGTGCTGGGAGAATGTGAAGAGTCAGAGGGAACATTTTGGGAGAATGGGAAATCAATTAGCAAATGAACTGGGAGTCTTTGCAATGAGAATAATCTCTACAATAGTTTATCCAGTGATACCATTATGGATGCTTGAGGGCCCAGAAATGGATTGGCATTTACTAGAGCTTAAAAGAAAAGGACAAATAGATTTGGTATGTGCTTTTAAATTTCATGTAATGGGAGAGAATAGTGAATCTATACTGATAAGGAACCTGAAACAGGAGTGACAGGATTTGAGATGGCTGTACCAGTGAAGAGAATTGGGTTAAGTAAGAGAACATCAAATATGTTTGGGGTCTATACGGTGGAGATGCTGGTAGTGTTGGTAGCACTAAGATGGGTGGAAGAGGCTCGGCACAACAAGGTACTGAGTCGCTCTGATTCATCATCAGTTCTGTCGAGCGTGATTTCATGTCATTCTAATAGCCGACGGGACGTGTTGTATGAAAATCTGCAGTCAGTGAATAGAATAATGAAGAGATAATGAGGTAATGAGGTTATGGCTCGGGCACTGTGCACTTAATATGTCACTTAAATTTGTAGGGAAGCATCAGACAAGACTGTGAGAGATGTCAGGAACATGTACTTTTGAGGGGGAAGGGCATATGAGGCACATAGTGAGGTGATGAAAAATAATCTAAGGAAATTAGGGGATCAAGAATTTAACTTGAAGGGAGTAATATAAATGAGGGAGAAAGCACAAGTCATAATAGTAATGGATTTCTTAAGGGATACAGGGCTGTTTTATAGGGTATAAGGTAGGATATAATTGGGGATGTTGTGTTGGTGGCCTATTTGTGGTTCACACTCCAGAGCAGAAGGGGGCGGTAATGCACCTATAGTTGGATGCCAACCACCGGCGGGAAAAAAACGAACAAAAATAAACTTCATCTCCCATGGTGCATTGTAGTGGCAAACGAAAGAGCTTCCTCAGTTCAGGGTGCAACACTTTAACATGCGTGTAGTCGAGCTTGCAACGCCTTTAAGAACTATGTGGCTACTTTAAGCGTGTAAATAGTCGCGTTCCTTACTTGTGTTCGTTCGTTTGTGTATTTCCACCCGCGTAGGACATGTCCGCGAACGCATCGAAGCACGAGCTGATCCCGATCATCCACCGCTACTTGAAGGAGCATGGTTTCACTTCAGCTGCAGAAGAGCTGGAGAAACACAGCCCACAGGTAAACACACACACACACACAGACACAGAGAGAGAGACACACACTCACACACCGCTTGAGTGTTTATACTAGAAGGGGTCAGAAAAAGCAACAAAAATTAGTACACAACTACACGTAGGTATTGATTTCCCCCATTCAAGAACATCTCAATTCTGAAAACGAGCTACAATCTAACCGTTTGTTTGTGCTTTTTGTTTTATCGCTTTGCATATAAAATACAGTAAATCCTATGTATTGCTCCATCCCTACACCTTTGCACGTCTTGGCTGCAGTCAAATCACCTCATTGTGGCTCACAATGATGCAGTGCGTGTCCCTGTACATCATATATTTTCTTCATTCAGGTATTTTTCCAGAGGAAAATATATGATTTTGAGATCAGGATTGAACCACATTAAAATAAATCTGGGGGTCACAGTCAGTAATGTGTCATCACTCGTGGCTACTTTAAGCGTGTAAATGGTCTTGTTCTTTACTCTTGTTCATTTGTAGGACATGTCCGAGAACGCATCAAAGCACGAGCTGATCCCGATCATCCACCGCTACTTGAAGGAGCAGGGTTTCACTTCAGCTGCAGATGAGCTGGAGAAAGACAGCCCACAGGTCAACACACACACACACACACACACACACAGAGAGACACACAACAGACACACAAGTAAGGATCAGGGATGATTGACATTAAAAGTAAATCTGTTGAACTTAAACTGTCTAACTACATATTTGTATTGTCTTCAGGGGGACGCGGTTAGTAATGTGTCATTACAGGACATATACAGCTCATGGTTAAAGTGAGTTTGATTCATCATTAATCCTTTTTCCAGATCCATCTGCCTTAACTGTACGTCTTTGACTGTTACAGATTTATTCCAAGTGTTTGTACGTTGTCTTGTTCCCAACAGTGACAGGAAAAATAAAAGGCCGTCGGACTCAACCAAGCACTCCAGGTCACCAAAAACAGCAAAAGGTGCAGCTGCTTATTTCACCCAAATCGGCTCTAAATGTGCAGAAGTAAAAGTTATATACAAGTAAAATTTACACAAAACATTACATTTTTATTTTTTATATATAGCTTGTGTATGATGTGGACCCATATTTATCCCAAAGACGTTTTTTTTTTAAATACATTACGCAAGGACTCCTCTGTTTATGCTAATAAATCTTCTTCAGCAGACTTGGTAAGACATTTAAATACATGACCCTTTCCACACTCTTTTATGTCCAGCCACGACAAAGAGAAAACAGGATAAACTGGGGAAAAAACCAGAGTCGCAGAAAAAGAAGGTGAGTTATTTAAAAATAAACAAAAAAGATTTCACATCAGCTCCTTAATTTTGTTAAGCACAGATTCCGTTTGTTGTTGTTTTTGTAGTCTGTGTCAGCAAAAAGGAAAAAGGACGGAAAATCTGCAGAAAATGACTCCAAAGCTAAGAAATCAAAGACACAGACGGAGGACGATTCAGACTCTGACAGCAGCCTGGACATAGAGAAATGGAAGCAAATGGCACGGCTATTCACAGGTGTTTGTTTTTTGTTTGTTTGTTTGTGTGTGTGTGGGAGAATCAGAGAGAAAGAAAGAAACGGATCAATACACCACAACATTATGATGTGCTTTCATATTTCCAAATACATCCGTTAATTCAACTTGAATGTCATCAAAATGACCAATTTACAAAAGGATAACCATCGAGAAATTCTCCCACTTCAAAGTTGCGTGCTGTGGTTTTCACACCACCCTCAGGTGTAGTGCCATTATTTCACTCATAGCTGTGTACTGTAGCTATGTGGTCATCACAGATGTTTTCTTTTAAGCTTTAGTGCCACATAGCAGTTTGTAATTGTTTGTTCAAAGTGCTCACCTTGTTTACTTTGTCCGCAGCGGCCGACGTTACCAAGATGAACTCCATCAACGCTCTGGATTCCAATGCGCCACAACCCGTGAAAAAGCAAGTCAGGAAATCTCGAGCTAAGCCTCCTGCGAAAAAAACTGTCCCTCCCATACAACAGGGTGACGGGACTGTTGAGAAGAATAAAAAGCTGGAGGAAAATAAAGCTACTACAAAGTCGCCGACAGTAAACGATGAACACAAGAAGAGCCGCACAAAAAAGGCTTTGTTCACCGTGACCCCGTCTATCTTCATGAACCAAGAGGAAAACGAAGCGACGACGACCTCCGTCTCTCCTTCCAAACCAGAGAAACAGAAAATTGCGACAAATACCAGTGAGCCAACGTCTGAGCTCAAGAAGAAGAAGAAGTCTGTAGACGAGGTGGAAGGAAATGCAGGAGAGACTGGTGAAGATGGAAAAGAAAGGGAGAGTAAAGAGAAAGAAAAGCCTGAAGTGTGTGTTGGTAAACCTGTGAAGGAAAAGAACAAAAAGAATGACGATGAAGAGGAAGTGATGGAGAAAAACAAAAATACAGATGCTGGTAATGAGGACACTTCAGAGACGATAGTACAAGCAAAGAAACACAAGAAGAAGAAAAGGGAGAAAAGAGATGTTGAGGAAACTTCAGAGCAGACAGCTGAGCCAAACGTTAAGAAGAAGAAGAAGAAAACGATGGCAGAGGAAAATACAGAGCTGGTAACTGGAGAAGAAAAAGACAACACAGAACAGGGAGAGGATACAAATAAAGTAAAGAAGACAGTGGGGAGTGAGGAGACGCTGGAGACGGACATTTCAGAGCAGGCCGCAGAAAAACAGGTGAAGAAGAAGAAAAAGGGAGCAGAGGTAAACAAAGAGCTGGTAACTGTAGAAAAACGGGTGAAGAAGAAAAAGAAAATGGAGGCTGCTAACGGCGAGGAAAATTTAGAGCAAACGGTCAAAGAAAAGAAAAGGGGAAATTCTGGTGAAGAAAACTTAGAACAGATAATTGAAGAAAATGAAAACGGAGACAAAGTCGATCGTAACACATCAGCGCAAATCACTGAAGGTAAAACAGAGGAACAGAAAGAGCAAACTAATAAAGTGAAGAAAAAGAAAAGGGCGTCATCGGTTAACAAAACTCTGGGTGATGCAGCTCCACCACTACCTCCACCCAACCTCGAGACAACGAGTCCTCCAAAAGAGAAGAAGAAAAGTAAATAGACAAATCTCAACAATCATGGCAAAAAAAATCCCAAATTTCCCTACATTTTTTCCCTTTGTCGTTGTCTCAGAGAAAAGCATGTTGGTGTCAAATGAGGTCCCGGAACTGCCAACTGATTCCATCCAAGACGGCACAGAAACGCAATGCTCGCACAAAAAGGTATCACAATACTGTGGCGTATCCTCATAATTGTTTCAGCGTCACATGATCAAGCGTTATTTACTCATTTGTCATCATTCTTCACAGAAGAAGAAATCCTCCAAGAGCCATGGAGAGGTTTGACGTTTGACAACACATCCTTATTTCTAATCATTTTTAAATGGTCTTAATCTGTAAAGATGGATTCTGGATTTTCTTTCTTTTTTTTTTAATCTGTTGTATGTTTACAATATGCAGAAGGGGTTGCAAAGGTTTCTTGAAATGTGCCATCTAATGAATTTTTCCCATAAACTAAACCAGTTGTCTTCATCATGATCCCAGAGGCAAAGACAAACCCTCGTCTGGCTCGTGTTTCCACTGAGGGATGCGTAGACCAAATAGCAATTCAGGTGTCGGCTTTGTAAACAGCTAAAGAGTGCAACATTTCCCCAGTGTGACACGGTGTAACCCACCAACACTGCTGCACAGAAGTGTTGACACTCCATCGATCAGTCAGTGGGCTACGTTGTGTTTTTGCTTAGGTGCCAGACCACTGTGTTAACGTTCCAAAAAGTATTTATTTTTTTTACACTTCACAACTTAATAGTTAATACACAAGAAGTATTGGACTTCTGGGTTTGTTTGACATCCGGACACAAGGCACATGTCAGATTTTTATAGTGAATGAATGACTAGAAATGAATATAAGTCACACACAAAAAAACGGTTTTTGTTACAAAATAACATGGATACTGTTTTAATAGCCTCTTTAGGTATTGGTGACTGTTCTATGTTTTTGATAAGCATGTTTTTATGTTTTAATTGTGTGCACTCTAAGTAGTGCTTTTATACAAATTAAACAATATAGTTTTTGTAATTCCGAGGTGTTGTGAGGTAATGTGAACAAAAAAATGATCATAATTTGTATTTTCTGTCACAGAGAAGTTTATTAAGAACAAATTATTTGAGAGGTTTGTGTGACTCCTGGACTTCACTGTTCTGAAATGTGAGCAAAATTAATGTGTTTTTGCTGTCAAGCAGAAGTGGAGATTGTTAATCGGAATATAGCACATATAATAAATATAAATGTAGCTATGATGCAAAGTAGTGACATTAGGCGTGTTGTACATAGTCTCTATTTCTGCATAGTCATACATCTGTTACTTACCTATCTTTTATACTGCTACATGTTTTCACTTTGAATCTTACAGTTATTATATAAATGTACTACGAGCTAAATTTATAAAAGGCATTTGAAAAAAACTATTAATTTGTATGATACTGCAACTAAATACAGTATTATTATTCATATACTGCCTAATGTAGAGAAAACGTGTCAAACTGAATTCTGCAAGTAACTTCCACAATTTTAATCACATGCAGTCCAGTTTGATGGTAGAAGCAGAAGCCACCAATAAACTGCTATGCATTTTTTTATCTTTACCACTCAAAGAACACAGTGTTCACACTGCAAAACTGAATTCACACAACAGTTATTTAATAGATATTAAATATAGAAGTAAAATGACACCTCAAGGTAGGGAATGAGTAAGGCACGTCGATTCCACGTACAAAGTACAGAATAGTGAGCACTCTCCACTTCCCCATCCCCACTTCAGGATGACCCATGGCTGAAGAGGCTTCTGGGTGATTCACCTAAGACATTAACAGCATAGAAATAGATTTTTGGACAAAATCAACAAACAACGTTTTATAATTACATAAAAACCACAGTGATGTCACCTCTGTACTGTTCATCTGAGCCATTTCAACTTTTGCTAGGGGTCATTTTTAAAATATTATCTTACAGCTACTCCAATAACATTCATCACTGTAACACAGTAGTTTTCTTAGGACATTCACAATCCTTAATCGACTGCAGGCACTAGGCAACAGCAACAAAAATAACAACAGTGTTTGACTGGGAATGACATTCAATAAGAGAAAAACCTGCCTTCATTACACATTAACTTTATGCATGATGTGTAAGTTAGGAAATGAGGTTGTTCTGTCGAGTGCATGCTGACAGAGGTGTGTGCAGAAACCTTACCTGTGAACGCACGATGACTTTCTGCTCCACTTTGAAAGCCCTTTCACTCCTTCTATCTTCTGCAAATACCGCGCCTTCGCGTTCAATTTCTCTCGGTATGTGCCGCTCCATTAGCCTTTGCCCGTTCCATTTATTGTCCTTTCTCGTGTTTGTGTTCGTTTGTGTGCGTCCTCAGCAGCTAAACAAACAAGTAAACAGCCAAAATACCGGCATCTTACTTTTAGCCCCCCATAATGCATTGCGTCACGTGGTCTGGCGAGCGCTACTAGCCAATAGTATCCAGCTATTAAATCCATGTGCTCTCCTTAACCGGATGTACACTAAAACCACAAGATGGCGGCATTTCACACTGATAAAAAACATTTGTGTTGCATTAATTTAATCCTTAATGGATCTTGAATGTGTACATTTAACTTTTAAACAGTATTCAAGCGTTATTTAGTCTCCCTAACGATATTATATGAATGTAATATCGCCAAAGAAATTAATTTTTTTGATGGAAAAACGCCAGCCAAGACACATTCAATGTGAAGTGAATTCCATGAGTGACCGCGAGAGGTCGCTGCACCGGCTGTTGAACGACACACTGACGACGACGACGACGAAGAAGAAGAAGGATAAACCTCTCCACCATGACACAAGCTTGTATGTAAACCAAGAAACCAGTGTTTAGGAGGCAAACATGTGGAGATTGAACAGAGTCCGTCATAAAAGTGTTGGACAGAGCAGCAAAAGCTCAGAGGAGCTGCGTGTGAAGAGACGGGAGCAAGAAAAAGGTCCGTTTCTATGCATTTAACAAGTGTGTTGCTTGTAGTTTTCATCATGTTTATCTTTTGAGGTCGGTTTGTGTATATTCGGTATAGGAATCGGCAATTAAATGTTTATTATTTTCATTATTATTATTATTATTATTATTATTATTATTATTATTATTATTATTAAAAACTCAAACTAATCATCTGTATTTTATATAGCAATAGATCACAAGGCAACAATGTATATCTGCACATGTTTTCAACACTATGATATTCATGACACTGTGATAATCAATAATAATAACAGCTTTGTTCATTATGTTTATGGTTTGGGACACATTTAGCAGTTAAGTATATGCTGCTTTGGTATTACTGAAGCAGAAATAAATATTTTGTTTGTTGCTACAGCTCTGAGACAGGCGCGCAGAGACAGACAGCTGGTGAGCAAGAGACTGTTGCTGAATGAAGATGAGGAGGTCACCATGGAAACTACCTCAGGAGAACAGGTGAGTAAAACACAGGATGAAAAAAATGTGTTGAAATGTCGGCATGTTCACTAAATGCAGGATGTTGACATTTGAACCTGTTGCTTGATTTCTCAGGACGTGGTCAGCTTGCTGTACAAAGTTCAGCACAGCGGCTCTGAGCGGGAGACGCACATGAAGGATCTGAGTAAAGCTCTCCGTGACCCATCAGCACAACTCACCTTCATCAAGTATAGTGCTGTCACCAGGTTTAATGAGTTTTGTTGGGTTCTTTGTTTGTTACATTTGCCTGCTTTGAATCTGTCTCCCCTCTAGGCAGGAGAATAGTATGCATCTGCTGGTCAGTCTCCTCACTGGCTCTAATACTCAATGCCGTTTTCATGCTGTCCGGTGCCTTCATGAGCTATCTCACTCTGGCCACACCAATGTGGCCCCAGTGTGTCTGCCTGCCACCCCCTACCTGCTCACCTACCTGTCTGGACAGAGCACCAAGTTCACTGTTAGTGGCCACTCAATATCAGTGTATAATAAAATCACCTCATCATACATAAGATATTTGACTCTATCTGTGATGTACATGTCTGTGTTCACAGGAGCTGTGTCTCTACACACTGGGTAATTTAATTCCAGACAGTGATGTTGTAAAGGAGAAACTTCTGGCCCAGGGAATTATACCAGCTCTGGCCAGTTGTATGGAGGTAATCTGACAAGATTCATGGTCTTCAACATTGTTGAATAGCACTTCAGTGATAATAGAAAAAATCGCAGTGTATATATTTGTTAAGTGCTGATTTTTGTGTATGTCCAGAACCAGAGGCACAATCTTGCAGTGGTGGAAGCTGTGGGGTTCACCCTCTCTCAGCTTCTCCAGACCAAAGATGCAGCAGAGAAAATAATCCCGTATGTACACCAGATCAATAGATTACTGTTGGTTTTTCATATAGGGCTGATATACTGTATCTTAAAATTATTTTATTTTGCAGTTCAAAACAGTTTAAAGACCATATCAACAATGTAAAGCAACTCTAACCAGTGTATCTTGATTGAATGCAAAGAAAGTTACTCTATTAACTTGACTTTCAGAATTATTTCAACTTGAGAAATGGTAATTACCATATTTTTAAAAGCAAGCTTAATTTAGAATGTCCAGTTAACGTAATCACCACCAATCTGCATGTTTTTGGACAGTGAGAGAAAGGCACAGCACCCACGCACATACACAGGGAGAACATAGGATCAGAACTGGTGCCCTTGTTGTGTAGGTTCTGTCCTCTAATCAAACTCTATGTAGAACATAACAAGTGCATATGTTCAGCCCTAAATTAATAGCGATTCATGTGTCAGCCCTAATTTGTTTTTGTGATCTTCTTCTCTGTCTCCAGGACCGTCCTGACCTCCTATTTACCTTCACAACTGTTATCAGTTCTGACTCCTGACCCAAAGTTTGGCCTGGCACCTGCTATAGAGTGTGCATGGTGTCTGCACTACCTGGCGTGCAGGTAAGACCTCTAGTGACTAACAGTCATTGCATCACACACAGTGTGGTTTTACAGATTATAATAATTCTTATATGTTGTTGTTGTTGTTATCTTTACTGGTTGCAGTAAGGATGGCAGAGAACTGTTGGCTCAGGGAGCCTTGTTACAGTGCAGTTCACTGTTATCATCTCTAGATGGTGCTGAAGGACGCAAAGACGGGATGGAGTTGGTAGGTTTTTTTTTTATTAGTCTTGTTTATCCCTTCAAAACAAATCAACTGTCAAATCAAGACACACATAATAGTTAGAGATGGCTTTTCCCTTTAAAAAAAAGTAAGTTCCCCAAAAGGACCAAGCTTAAAGTCGTGTGGTGTGTTTTGCTTGTTCCCTGCATTATGAATGTTGTCCCTTTCTCAGCTCGTGTGTCCTCTGCTGCGTTGTGTGGGGAACCTTCTGTCCTTCTGTCCAGTCAACAGCCTGAGCAGCCAAGTAGGTGACATCCGACTTGTGGTTGCACTGTGTGCATTTCTCCAGGCTTACCTTCACACCCAGCCAGCTTTGGCCAGAGAGAGTGCCTGGGTCCTCAACAACCTCACAGGTTTGACTGGACTTGATCATTAATGATACATATTACTTCGTTTGTAAACTAGCTGAATGTGTTTGGAGGCTACAATCTGTCTTGCAACTTTAATGTTTGTATGAATGTTTAGTGAGAGTTAAAACTGTTTAATGATTGACGTATGTTTTGTGGACGATTGCATCTAATATGGTTTGTTCCAATGCTTTCTCCATCCAGCTCAATCCAGTGATTTCTGCTCTGCTCTGCTCACTTTTAACTTGGTCCCTGGACTGATGCAGCTTCTGCTTTTCTCTCAAGGCATCAATACAATGGTCAGTGCAAACAAGTCACTGTCATTTAAGCCGTGTTTCTATCGAGTGGTAAGGTTTCGGGTTCGGTACAGTATGTATCTTTTTTTTGCAAGAAGTTTATTGCAGTCTATTCTCATATAGAGCTGCTTGATATCCTCCATTGTTGTGTTGTTGTCTGCTGTGTTGTGTTTGTTGTCGTCGCACCGGTACAGCATCACGCTATGTGTCTTGCTGATGCAGCCATTGGGCACAGCCGACACCCTGTTCTGTTCTCAGTCAAACGTAAGCCTGACCCAGGGCTTCACCATTCCAAACAGTGCCGTGCTCTACCAAACTGAACTGTACCGTGATTGAAACATGGCTTTACAAGACAGTCAGACATTATTTTTATTATGGTCCACATTATGTCAACTGCCTTGAATACTCCCTGTAGCAAATTATAATTGGATAACTTGATGTCCTGCGCATGTCCACAAAGAGTAATCTGCATGTCTTAATCTGGTTGTTACTTATTCCATACTTTATATGATTTAATCTGGATTATGGTAATCAGAAAATGCATAGGCTCATTCAGACTTTTGACTTGATCTGCATAATATCAAAACACTGTTTTCCTTGATGTAACTAATGGTAATGATTACATTAATCAGGCAGATATGTCCTCTGTCTCACTGTCTACGAATCAGATCCTCAGGATTCTCGCAAATGTTGCCCACAAGAAAAAGGAGTTCTGTGTCCAGCTGGTCCACCTCGGTCTTCTGTCTACACTCTGCTCAACGCTCAAAATGGCTGACCAAGAAATGGTGACCCTGAGTCTGGAGGTCCTCTTCATGTTGGTTGTTAGCGGGCCGCAGGTAAACGAGGCTTCATCCGTTACCTTAGCAAACTTCGCTTGTAGCCTTTTCTTTAGCAGGTTGTCTCAGAGGCTCCTCTTTCCCTTCAGGTGGTTGACAAGTTTGTGAGGCTAAATGGAGTTTCCCTGTTGGAAGCAATTCAGTACAATAGTGAAGGAGAGATGAGGCAAAGAGCAGTATGCCTTTTGGAGCGCCACCTACTGTCGGATTCATCATCTGCCTGCACAGTAAGGAGATTACTCTTGACAAATTTAGAATGATTCACAACTACGTTACATGACCGTTATGATGTGTTGTGCTGCAGGTCGACAGCAGCGTCCCATGTTCCTGAGCCAGTGTGAAGTCACAGCGTGTCACCAAACATGGTTAAATATGGTTTTTATATTTAAAAAGTGTAATATGATATATTTTTCTACCATTATTTGTTGCAATTAATGGCATGGAAAGATAAAGTAATGTTTTTAATGTCTAGTCTTATTCACAAAGCTTACATGACATTTGTTGTGTGCTATAAAATGAATACATGTTGTGTACATTCAGATGTAGAGGCCTTTTTTAAATGGAAAATGAATTAAAACATCAAAGAGGACTATGATGAAGACCACATTATTTGAAATGGTGATGGATTTTAGATCTGTTTCGGGGGAAGAAATGCAATAGCATTAATGATCATGCATTCATCAGATATACAGTATTAATAAATTTGCAACAAAGATAGTCAGTTATTCATTGTCTGAAGCTTTATCCACCACATGAGTGTCGTGGGGCCACTGGTGCCAATCCTAAAGAAACAAACATATTTCTGATTTGAAAATCACTCCTACTTTACATTAAAGGTACAGCGTATAGGAGTTAGCAACATCTATTGGTGAAGTTTCATGTTGAAGATAAATATTTCTCACCTCCACCCTGGTTCATCATGGCTGCCTCTGTAGATGAGATGAGGTGAAAATAATTCATAGGTTCAGGTGATTTTACATTTAATGGTAATAATGTCATCTAAATCCTACAAACTTGAACCAAACATGCGTTTTCTACAATTACCGACACCAGATATTTGCTTATTCACCTAAATGGGTGGACAGAAAGGGTGCAGATGATTGTTGTTTACTGTAGATGTAATTACAAAAAAATTACAATAATTAACCACCGTATATAATTAACCAGTCCTATTTATCCCACCAATGAGATGTCAAAACTCAAAATGTTCTCTTTTCAAAAGGCAACACTTTTGTATTTGAATGTTATCAGTTTCAAGAGATAATTATTCAACATAATGAGAGAAATAGACCTTTGTGTTCAGACTTAAAATATCTGAAATTTTGTTTATTCATCATGACCATGATATGTAATCAGAGCATAAGGAATTAATTCACAATTTAAGTTATACTCATTAATAGCCTGCAAACACTTGAAGTTGTGGAAAAGGTTTATAAATGTTTTTATATGTTTTTGTAGATTTGTCTTACAATTCATACAGGGTTTGGTAAATATCATCCCACTTACATATAAATAAATGTCCATGATACATTATTAAGACCATTGTCAAATGAGTTTACAAAATGCTGATGAAGCCTATCAGCTTCACACAATTCTTTCTGAGTTCATCAGTGTTGCACTGCGTGTTCCTTGCCTGGCCCTGGGACACTTCTGCGCTGCACACAGGAAGTATGTCGGTATATCTGACGGAATCTGTTTTCAGATGAAGATGCATTAAGAAAATAAATTCAATATCAATATCAACAACAATCATGAAAGATTGCACACACTGCAACTTTAAAACTAGTTCAAGTGTCTTTTTTCCCCCTTCATTTCAGCAGAGATGGTTCTGAACACATTTAGTTTTTATACTGCCCACATGAAAACTGTCTTCTACTCTCTGGATTTCCCAGTAGATCTCAGTGGGATTTCCTTTGGATGTAGTGACTGAGTGGACATTGTGCTGCATGTTGAACTGACTCCCTCTGTGACTCCCCGAAGTATTCAGCTCCTCCCCTAAATGAAAAACAGAAGAGAAAGTCTCAGATTTCTTGACTTCCTCTTTCCACCCTCAACATTGTTTTCCCGTTATCTTTCACAATCCTTCTCTGCACCGAGTCCTAAAACCTAAAACAAGGTGGGTCACTTCACGTTTTTGCTGTTTGTCTTTTTGCATCTTTAGCAGTTAGACCTATCTGGAGTTATTTCTTCACTCACAACAGCTGTTCTGTCTCTTTTATCCTATAAGCACTTGAGGAGGGGAGCATTCATCTGGTTTTTGTCCTTTCCAGGCTCAGCAAGTTTTTTTTTGTTTTTTTTTAACTGGAAATGGAGGGCGCTGAGCCAACAGCCAGACCGAGAACAACAGGACTTGGTGAGAACCAGGAGGCGGACAACACGGTTGTGATGTCCAGCAAGCCCCTGCACCGCTTTGTCCAGAAAGAGCCCAGAAGTCTTGGGGTGAGACTTTGAACAATGTCAGGGTGCATGTGGCATACTCTTTTTTTGGTCCTACATGTTGTGAGTGATATATAGAAACAGATTTATACATAAATGTCACTCCTCCTTTTCCTCCTTCCCAGATTGCCATTATGATGTTTGGCTTTGCAGAGCTGCTGATGGGACTTCAGCTGGTCAGGGAGACTTTTGAAACCTCCAGTCAGATCTACATCCCCTTCTGGCAGGGAGCTCTGGTACATAAGAGATCATAGCGAAATGTGTTTTCACTGGTGGTACATCCACTAATGCAGGGGTTCTCAAAGTTGTGATACCTGAGGGCCAATTTAGGAACCCAACATTGGACTGAGGGTCGCCAAAGGAAAAAAAAAACAGAAAGAAATCCCATTTGTAATAATTGTAATGACCAGATCTACAGTTTACACTTATTGGTCTGTATCCAATAATGTCCAATAACAAGCTTAGTAGTTCCTGGATTAAAACTATCAACTGTAATTCATTGCGGCCCGCCAGAAATGTTTCTGCGGGCCGCCATTGGCCCGCGGGCCGCACTTTGAGAACCAACGAGTGATTACAATTTGCACTTATAAAAGCACTTACAACGTTTTAGGTTGTTAAGTCAAAAGAAAGAAGTGTGATAACCTCAACGCTTTGTTTGTCAAAAATCCTACAGCAGTTGGAGAAAGTAGTGGAAAGAAACAATTGTCATTCGACCCCTTAATCTGCATCCACACCCATTTGTTTTTTTAATTAACTCAACAGAAGCAATAAAACACAAACACAATTCAGAATATTACAACACAACTGGCCCAAATGGTGACCAGCTTTAGATGAAGAAAAATGAGATAAAAAAATGAGATTAGATAATACTATATTGTCCATTCACACATAAATGTATTGCATCACATGCTCCAACAATCCAGACTCCTGCTTTGATAAAAGGCCATTATTTGTCTTTGCAATACGTCCTTTGAAAATAAAGACCGACTTTGTTGGAAATCTGTTCGGTCATTTTTCATGGAATCCTGTCAGCGAGTAAACAAACCAATAAACACTCACAGGTGAAACCTTCTTGGCAGAGGTAGAATCTGTCCACCAGTCGCTCTAAAACTCACTTCATGACTTTATTATTCTGACAAACTAACAACTATTCAAATGTTTTATTCCTCTTAATTAATCTCATTTACTTAATTCTTTGTTTTGAAAAGTGTGTGTGTGTGTTATTTATTTTTTTCTAGTTTGTTCTGTGTGGAAATCTTTCCATCTACACTGGGATCAATCCCTCCAAGAAGATGGTAGGCATATCTATGATTTTACATTCTAGTCATGTTTCTTTAAGTTTTATTTATCACCTGTCTGGTTGATTTGTTTTGTGTTTTGTGTGTGTGTGTGTGTGTGTGTGTGTGTGTTTTTTTTTTTTTTACTGTGTTGCGCTCCTCGTCTGCAGGTGACGGTGTGTTTGGCCGTGTACGTGGTTTCGCTCATTGGAACCATCATTTCCGTCGGGTACAGGATAATAGCATGCTTTAGCTTTTATGGTCATCTTGCACACGAAGAAATGGAGGTTGACTGGGCCAACGTCAGATTAGTGAGTTACAGCATACACATTCGTTTTTTGTGTATTTTTCACCAAATAAAAGATTTTATTTTCTTGACACAGGAATAACTCCCACTTTCTTTCCCTTTCTGTCACTATAGAACCAGATCATATGTGTTGAAGGTTTTCTGTTTGCATCCTCCCTGTGTGTGGCGGTGCTTCTCATCTTCCTGAGCACCACTGCACGTTTAGCACTGAAGTCCACACACTCTCAGGTAATACACTAGGGTTATAGTAGTAGTAGCAGCAGCAGTGGTTGTAGTAACAAGTATTTATTTATTGTATCTTCTCTTCAAAGGTTAACATTTTAAAATAGATAGTCGGTTGTGGGACAAAGGTTAGCACCAATATTTATTTTATCTACTATGTATTAATTCACATTTAAGGACTATCTCAGATTCCTTAAATTAATCAGTACATAACACATAAGCATTCAATGTGCGTCTACCTCATACATTTATATATATACAATTTTTTTGGGATACATTTTTAAATAAATTGACAAATATATATACAGTATGTATTTATATTGTATGTGTGTGTGTGTGTGTGTGTGTGTGTGTGTGTGTGTGTGTGTGTGTGGGTGTGTGTGGGTGTGTGTTTGTGTGTGTGCGCATATATATGTGTGTTTATATATGTAGGTATATGTGTGTATATGTGTATATGTATGTATGTATACATGTATATGTATATATGTATATATGTACAGTATATATATGTGTATAGAATATATATATAATGTATATAGAATAATTCCACTACAATACTTGGGAGGAAATGTTTTTGTTTGTTTGTTTGTTTGTTTGTTTGTTTGTTTGTTTGTTTAAACAAGCATAGAATTTCACAAGGAAAATGTAAACACTGAAGCTATGTTTTTCGATCTGGTTGATTGTGTGAAAATGAGCTGTAATCACTAACTCTCCGGGCTCATGCATCTACATTATAAACCAACAGCAAATTACCAATCTTGTGCATTTATTAATAACATTTTACTGAAGAAATAAACTATTTTACACCGTAAACAAGCACAAATGTGAAAATATTAAACCAAGACCAGCAATTAACTCAGATTAAATACAAATATAAATAGATACCAGCAGCCGAATGTCATAACAGTATGTTATTTTGCTTTTTAAAATCACCTCTTCTCTGTTTCCCTCGTCTCTGTCTGTCCTCGTCCACATCTGCAGCAGGTTGTTGTTCAGTGGAACCCAGCGCCAGCGCCGACTAACACGACTTCAAACTAACACAAGTTTTTTTTTTTTTTTTTTATCAATTCTTCTTCTCAAGTGTGTAACACTGTTTTCCTAAACTTCACCTAAACTTCACGCCTTTGCAGCAGTCTTGAAAGACAGAAACAGGCATCACTGAACCAGATTTGTTTGGGAAATGAAAAATGATTTCTGTCTCTGTCACTCATGTGAGATAAATAATGTACGTGCACTTGGAGCTAATATATCTCTAACGGGTTGTGTGTATTTACTGTAAACCCTAAAATAAATCACTTTATTCATAATACTCATTATGCCTAAGCTTAACAGGTTTGGCTCAATGTTATATCACCTACTCTTGTGTGAAACTTTCATCATATACTAACTCTAAAAAAACTGTGTTTTATTTACACGTCAGCTTATCCACATGTGAATGCCACTTCAGAATAATGATATAGAAATATTTGTATAGATTAATCCAAAAAATGTTACCTATAAACTTCTTTTTTCACTTATGAGTTTTGGTAAATTGTGTTTTTATATTATTGTCTGTAAATGTTTACATGATGAATGAAACAAGGGACATGAAGAGCCTACATGGAAATGTGTCGCCTGTGAATGTGTGAAAAGATTTGGGCAGGGATCGTCGTTCAACTCTCTCTCTTTAACTTTTGAGTATATTTAGTGCAATTAGTGTCTTTTGTATTTGTTGAATAAAGAATAGATATATGAATTCTCTGATTGTTCACTCTTGTAAATCTGTTTTTTTATAGACATTTAGCTGACACTTTTATCCAAAGAGACTTACAAGTAGAGCTGGGCGATATGGCCTCGAATCAATATCATGATATATTGAGCAGCTCACCTCGAGAACGATAAATGTTCGATAAGTTTGAAGTTGCTAAATGATGTCATCGCCTAATTTGCATAATTGACAATTTGCCTGATATAAGTCTCAGAGTGTCTTAAAGGGACATGAACATACAGGCAGCCTGCCTACCTACACACACAGTCAAAAACAACTTTTATTTTGTTTATTTTTTTTTTGAATTATCGAATGTATCCATAACAGCAAAATGACGCCGATTATCGTCGTAAATTTCGATAAATTCTCGATATATCGCCCAGCCCTACTTACAAGAGAGGAATAAGCTACATGATGATTCATGAAACATGGGATGTGATGGTTGTGCCAATAGATGGACGTAATATGAGGTTTGCCTCGAATTTGAGAGTGGTGTGGGAGCTGTATCTCAGCCATGGGAAGGATGTCAATTTGGGACACATCATCAGTCGTGTACCTTTGAATCAGTGGGTGTTTTGGCCTTTCAACACCCTCATCAAAAGTGGCCAGCTACAGGGTGATCGAGCCTGAGCTTGTGTCCCATGCCCAATCATAGTAGAGTATTGCCTGGTTATTTCAATGGCCCAGCCCATGGGACTATGCAAGGCAGGGGCGTCCTCTACCCTGAGTCAAGCCTAAAGCTGACCGCACCTTTTTTCTCCTCCTGGAGGGATCTGTGTTGGGAGTTTAGTGAGCAGGTCCTTCCGCTTGACCCATATCCACTGGCTGCTTCTTTCGGCCGCTTCAGAGACTGATCTAACTGTCTGTGGCAGAGTTTGTCCATGGATACCGAGGTCTTTTAGCAGCCTGATGGTGGAAGAAGCCACAAAACCTCTGCATCCCACTTTAACCGCATAGACTTTCATCTTCCATGCTCGTTGTGGTGCCTCTGCTATGAGGTGCAGTTTGTAAAACAGCACACGCTGAAAATAACTGCAACGTTTTGTCACATTGAGCTTCAAACAATGTTTGGAAAAAGTGGTGTGAATTTTTGAAAGTCACTTTTTTAGCACATTTACAACAATAATCTAAATGCTAAATGCAAAATTTAAATCTAAATTTAGATTAAATTTTTTTATTGCTCCTTTATCTATCTTTTTCATTGTTTTAATAAGAATGTGTGATATGTCCAACATTATTTTTTTTGGTAACAAAGACATGGTGGTTATACTACAACTTTTCTAATCTTCTGAGTATAAGGCTGGGAATTGACTAAATATTTTCGGTAACGCTTTCTTTTACAGTCCCCTAATTACCTGGTATTTAGCTGGTAAATTCATGGTAACACTAAAGTGTTGCTAGGTAATTACCAAGGGTAATAAGATCAGTAAATACAGTGAAACCGTTGCCAAAATACTGGGTAATGCACGGTAATGTACTCGGTAAGTAAAGTAAAACTGTACTGTAAAAGAAAGCCAAGCTTGTTTCCATGTAATTACACACATTTTTAGGGTTAGGTTTGTTAGATTACCCCTTGGGTAAATAGCTAGTAATTAGGGGACTGTAGGTTCCTGCTTATTACCAGTTTATAACCCAATAATACACTTACATTTACCATAGTTTTGCCATAGTTTAGCTGTACATACCTTCTTATTAACAGCAGTAATAACACGCTATAATTAACTATATAGTTACCAGGTAAATGCCCAGTATTTTGGCAACAGTTTCACTGTATTTACTTTCTTATTACCATTGGTAATTACCTAGTAACACTTTGGTGTTACCATGAATTTACCAGCTAAATACCAGGTAATTAGGGGACTGTAAAAGAAAGCGTTACCATATTTTCTATACAGTATCAATATCAGCATCTGGACTTTGATAGGGTTATCCTGAACAGATCATTTGCTTCACACTTCAACTTTATATTCTTTTATACAGTTTCATGTACAGTTTTATTATTTTAGAATCTTATTTATTCTCATTCTTTGATAGTTTTCTTTATATTCTTATCTACTTCACTTTTTATTTGATGTACCTTTATTTAAATGTTTATCTGTTTTAGCACAATAGGGACGTTTCGCAATTTTAATTTCACCAAAATGTACCTTGTACAATCTCGTGTAACAATAAACAAGTCTTGAGTGATACTTTTATTTGGATACAAATTTAATCCAGATTAATGATCAAATCTATTTTAATGAAAGAAAAAATGTATTGTGATAACAGATTTTAGATATAGTGTGAATGATTTTGATGATGTGGTGAAAAATACCTCCCAATAACCGTCTCATAAAAACAACAACTTTGGTCACTTAATTTATTTCCAGTCATTTCACTGAGTAAACAAACATAACAGGAAGAAGGAAACATGTTTGGTCGTCTCACATGTTTGGATAGCGCTCACAGTTTTTAATAGATATAGCTGGCCGTGTACAGAGACTGCATGGAGGCCTGGTCAGCTGAGCCGCTGGGCTTGTACTCTCCTTTGGAAGCCAGGCCATTGATCTAGACGTGAGCAGCAGAGGAGACGCATTAGGAGCAAAGTCACATCGGTGTGTTAATCATCAACCACATCAGTGCAAAACAACAACCTTTAACAAATCGATCAATCATCGACTAGTCAGGGTAAAGTTGTGTAATGTTCAGATTAAAAGTCATGTCGTAATCCAGTCGTCCTGTGCACAGTTCACAACTACACAGCGATAAGTGTGGATTATTAGTGTTTATCATCGTTGGTAACAATGACCCCCGGTGACCTGCGAGGCTCACCTTGGCCCTGCTGCAGAAGGCTTCCTGTGCAGCTGCCTTGTTTTCAGGTTTACCCTGCCAGGCTGCCAGAGCAGAGGCCTGCAGCGCACGGCCGTAAGAGAAGGTCAGCTTCCACGGGCGCTGGAGCGGCACCTGGTTGATGGCGCTCAGGTTGCGAGAAGCCTCCTCCTCGCTCTGGCCTCCAGACAGGAAGCAGATGCCTAATAAAAGATACAGACACAGCATGTTGCACAGATTTAATGCTTATGTTTTTAATCCTTGAATATATGTTGTAGTTCATGTTTTGATTGTGTTATGTTGATGTGCATGATTGTGTATGACTTGCTCAGTGTGGGATGAACTGGCCTGACACTCACCTGGCACAGCAGGAGGCACAGTGCGCAGCAGAGCAGTCACTGTAGCCATGGCAACCTGCTGATTGGTGTACTTTGTGGTGCAGGCGTGTCCCGCAGTGACCATGTTGGGCTTGAGCAGAGTGCCCTCCAGGTACACGTGGTGGTCAGACAGAGCCTTGTACACAGCAGCCAGCACCTGATGAGCAAGCATTAGTTCAGTTTTTTTGGGATCAGGTCTGAGAGAAAAATCCGAGACTGATACTGTGACGACAAAACCAGAGATGAATATCCAACCTTTTCTGTCACATACTGGCAGCGCTTCAGGTCATGGTCTCCGTCAGGCAGGATCTCTGGCTCCACAATGGGCACCAGGCCGTTCTGATAAAGAACATACATGTCAGGTTAAAAAGGATCTCCTCTTAAACATAAATACACTATACACACTGATTTCCACTGTTTTCTGTGCTCCACACACGCACCTGTTGGCAGATACTGGCATATCTGGCGAGAACATTGGCGTTCTCTGCGATGGCGAGAGCTGTTGGGCAGCTTTCAGAGATCTTCAGCACACACCTCCACTTGGCAAAGTCACAGCCATCCTTTTTGTACTGAGCACAGCGCTCCGAGAGGCCGTCGAGTCCTGCACGAGAGGTTTACACAAGCGTCCAAGATTACCACATCCATCACGTCTTCTTTCCATTTGCCAAAACAATGATCTACCAAGAAAAAGGTTTGTTCAGCCATGCGTGACTGATTTGGTTTACCTTGTGTCGTGGTCTCTCCATCTGTTCCGTTCAGAGCAGCTGTACCTTTGTCGACCTGGAGAAAGACAAAACAAACATCTGTTAATTTCTGTGAAAACCTCACAATGAAAGTGAGCATTTGTGACTCAAACACTCCTCACCTTGATGCCAGCAACGATGCCCTTGTCCTTGATGACTTGGGGGAAGAGTTTACCGCAGTCTGCTTTCTGGTAGAGGGTCTCGTGGAATAAAATGACTCCGCCCACACAGTTGGAGATGGACGGGTCAGCGGAGAAGAGGATGTTACGGAAGCAGCGTCGGTTCTCCTCGCTGTTCTCCACGTTGATTTTCTGCAGTCGCTTTGCCATGGTTCCTTGAGAGAAGGAAAATTCAAATTTCAGATGCCAATCAAGGTGACATGGTGGTGATGACGCTCAACCACTTGAATCTATGATCCTCACCTGTTGATTCATCTGCAGCCAGGATTCCTTTTCCTGGAGCCACGATCCTCTGAGCAATGTCAGAGAGCTCCTTCTTCTGCTCCGGAGAGAGGGATGGGAACTGATGAGTCATCCTAGGAGAAGAGATAAACAAGTTGATTCACAAACTCTTCAGCAAGTATGAGGAAGTCTCCGCTCCTTTTTTCTTTTTGTCAGACGTAAATAATTCTGCACACACACTTCTCTTGCATCACTTCAGTCAATATTTGCCTGACTATAGTTGAACCTTGGCCTTCAAATGTGGGTCCTGCCTCCCTTTAAGCAACTAAAGTACACAGTTGATTAAAAGTTGTAGTTTACGTGCTTCCAACACTGTATGCAGACAACAGCTGAAGAATTAAGAGTGTGGCCATAACTTTGCACAACTTCATGTAGTATTTCAACAAACAAAGCAAAAGTTGTGCAGCAGCAGCCATGGAGACTTATTTCACCAGCACATAAGAAACAGTCAAATCCATTAATCGAGTCCAGCAAATTTCGGCCTACTGAAAACCTGCAGCTTCAATCCATAAACACACGCAACTTCGATTTTTCACGCACACTTTCTAACATGTTAACATGATGATGCAGGTTAATCCTGCAAAAAAAAAATGTCGCGTGCGCAACATTTAGCGCCATCGTGTGAAAACAGTGCGAGGGTTTGAGGAAAAACGCCCTACCTGACGGTTGTTTGTGAGTAAGTAGCGACGAAAAAAGGGACAGAAATGCAGTTGCACCAGCTTCTCAGAGAATGCGGAGGCCGAGCTCTGTACAACACACTATTTATCTGCTGTAAGTGGCTGAGCAGCAGGAGGAGGAGCTCGTGATGTGGCGGCGGGGCGTGGGTGGTGACGTTAAACGCAATTGGCCCCTTCACACAGTCAGGGGCGGGTTTTTGCGCAGATGGAAGGGCACCGATACATTCTTTTGAGGAAGATAAAGTCCATGTGAGAGAAAACAGGGAAGGAACATAGTGTGTCCTCTTCTGCAAACTGTAGCTTGTTGTTGATGACAGTGGCAATGTTGCCATTCGGGTTTTTTGAGCTGTGGAAGTAAAAAAAATAATCAGCACAGAGGAATATGTGTGTGTGGTACTGTGAAGTTAGTGGATACTCTTACTGACTCACTTCCTTCCTCCTTCTCTATACACCACCACAATGGATTTGAAATGAAACGAATATGATGTGCTTTATAGGTGCCATATGTAAGAATGTGGCCAAAAACAGTTACTACATTCAAATTGAAAATACAGAGGTCCTTTAGGTTTCGTTTTCTGACGTAACTGGCAACCCGTGGCTGCTCGGCAGCTGAGACTCTACTGACTGCAATGATTGGTAGACGATGGTAGGTGGCGCCACATGCCAAAACATGATTTCAAAACATAAACATGATTTGCAGTCTGCAAAATATATTAATAATATGCAAATATTTTGGCTGTACTGTTGTTGTTGATGAGTTCAGTTTGTTATATGAACATTATTCCTGAGTCTCTGTGACATATTAGGAGGATTTTATGGCCAGTTGATTTAGATTTATTACATAGTGCACCTTTAACTGCACACTTTCAGCTTTAATTTGATTTACATTTACATTACATACAACACTTTCTATATGTGCCTCCCACTTTTAATGGGACCAAAAGCACTGTGCGAAATACAGGGGGGTCTGGGAGGGCTAGACCCCGCTGATTAACATTCGAGACACCAGTAGTCAGTAGAGTCTCAGCTGCCTAGCAACCACGGGTTGCCAGTTACGTCAGAAAACGTAACCTAAAAGACCTCGGTATTTTGAATTTGAATGTAGTAACAGTTTTTGGCCACATTCTTACATATGGCACCTTTAATTGCTTTCCAAATTGTGCTGTGGAAAAGGCCCACAACTGACAGGGAAGATGTCCAATACTGCAGATTGGCACCTGGGGTGGGGACACGGTATTGCGCAACAATTGGGAGAAGGGACCCCCCAATTATTAATGGGTATTTCGCAGACTGACCAAAAGTAATGGGTCAACGCTATTTCATGGACAGGTGTGGGCTATTCCCTCATGTTGTCATCTTCAATGAAGCAGGTAAAAGTCCTGGAGTAGATTCCAGGAGTGACATTTGGAATCTGTTGATGTTAACTGTCAAAATGAGATCCAAGGAGCTGTCACTGTCAGTGAAGCAAGACATCATTAGGCTGAAAAATCAAAACAAACCCATCAGAGAAATAGCAAAAAAACAAAAAAACATTAGGTGTGGCCAAATCAAGTGTTTGGAACATACTTAAAAAGAACAGCAACACCAAAAGACCTGGAAGACCATGAAGAAGAAAAAGCCCTTCACAACAGTTGGCCAGATCAAAAACACTCTCCAGGAGGCAGGTGTATGTGTTTCAAAGTCAAAAATCAAAAAGAAGACTTCACCAGAGTGAATACAGAGGGTTCACCACAAGATGTAAACCATGGTGAGCCTCAAAAACAGTTACATTTCTGGAAGAACATCCTATGGACCGATGAGACCATATCATATCAGACCGTACCATTGCTTTACAAAAACAAAAAAGGTCACAAGTTTGAATGCCTTTCCACATTAGAATTACACCACCTTTATTTGCTGATCCTGAACAGGACAGAAGTGAGTGGTAGACGGTAGATAAGTGTGTTCTTATATTGTGTGGGTAAAGGTAAAGGTCTTATCTGTGAATAGTTTATAGTTGATAGTAGATGATGTTATTTAATGTCAAAATTGACTGATTTTAGTCTTTCTGACTGTGATATTTTAAACAGTAGGGGAGCGCTATTCTCTACATGGTTTCTGAACACGATCGCGGAGGACGTGTTTCCAGTCATAACTCATAACCTCAAGTTAACCCTGTTCACTCATGCTTCATTATTTGTCCTGCTAATACGTCACATTCTTCGTCACATCATGCGTAAACATCACACTGATTGATGAAAATGGCACAAATAAAACAGTAGTTCATGACTGAGCTCAGCAGATAGGGATATTTGAACCCATACGCTGGGGCGGATCCACAGCTTTTCAAATAATGACGGGCTAGTCTTTACACAATCTTTCTGGACTCTGCACCGGGTCCAGCATAACTGATCATATTGTTGGTCAGAGTTCAGTCTCTGTCTACTGAGGTTGCAAAATGTTGTCCAGACGTGTTGGCTTACCTCCAAAGAATTAAAAACATTTAAAAAAATTAAAATGATAGCGCCTCATGAAAATTATTTATTTCTGATTGTTTTTGATACTTGGCAGCTGTCAAAACATCATGAAGCACTGGAACTCATGTAATTCAAAGTATCGGTGAGAGTGACATAGTCCAGCCAACAATCTGCATGTAAATGTTGATGCTTGGATTTTGTTTCTGTTATCAAATTAATCCATGTGCATCACAAATGAACATCTTAATGTTGCTGCACTTTTTTCACTTTCCTTGGTTTTCTGTGGAAAATAAAACACAATCTTGTCTCTTATCTTATCAGCAGTCTTGTACAAAGTAAAGGGAAACTTTCTGGTAAGATATTTGAATCTTACCAAAATTACTTTGGTAGAAGTTGAAGTCACTTTTTTTTATAATATTAGTTCAGTAAAAGTCTTAACGTAAATGACATTTACTGTACCTAAGTATCAAAAGTCATTTTCTGATATACTTGATGGTAAGGCGAGTTGTCTCTCAACTGGAAGGCTGTGGGTTAAATTCCTGGCTCTGTTAGTCTATATGTGTCCTTGAGCAAGACACTCAACCCCATGTTGAAACCTGTGAATGGGTTTGGATGATGTGTGAAATGGCTGAAAAGCAAAACTATATGTAAATAAATACAGACCATTAACAACTTATTTTATATTTTGAAGTAACGAGTAACAATGATCGTTAGGGGACATGTAGTGGAGGAAATGTACACAAATTATTTAGTAAAAGTAAGTCTTTTGAAATATAAATAACAAAGTAAAGCAACACACGCCCAAACTAAATGTTGTGCAGGTTGTGTTTTCTTCCAAACCAGCAGGGGGCGCAGACTCAGCTGCGGTTTGTCACAGTTCACACAATTCACACTTCCGTTTCCGAGAGGCAAGGAGCCGCAACATCAACATCCCCCAGCAGAATCACTTGCTAACACAAAACCCTTCATATTTTTAGATAAAGGTAATGTTTATCTTAGATATGCCGGTTACTGAACATATTAGAAAGTAATTGCATCGATGTGTTGGTTTGCAGTCAAGTTTTCATTAACATTAAAAGCATGTATTGCTGGCGTTAGCAGGCAGCTAACGTTAGCCTGTGGCTACTTTTAATTCAATCAGCCTGTCCTTGGTTTTAATGTACTCACAGTTCAATTTACGCTTATTTAAACTTATATCATGTGGACATAGTCTTTTAGAATAAACTTGAAGTAAGCTTTCTTTGGTCTCCCGTCGTCTCATATTTACGTGTGTGTTATAGGAGCTTGAGGATGTCGGGACAGAAGCGTCCTGCCGACCCGAGCTGCGGTCCCTCGTCCTCCGGTGCTCCCGCAGAGAAGCGGAGGGAGAGAGAGGGAGAAGACGGAGGTCCCAGTGTCAGTGCTGCAGGCGGGGGGAGCACCGCGGTGGAGACGGTCATCAAATTGGGAGGAGTGTCCAACTCTGTGAGCTTCTGTATTATTCACTCCAGAAGCCAATTAGGGCTGCACAACTAATCAAAACTGTATTAACTGTCTGACACCATATGTTAGATCTACGATAGGCAGAAAAATATGAATACAGACTACTTAGCATATCTGTTCATTTATTGCAAGTCATATCATCATCACAAAATTCCACACCTTGCATGTTTTCATATTATTCATATTTTTTACTTATTGTTCTCCTGTTGAATTCACTAATTTTCAGGAGGAACAAGACATTAAAGCTCTCCAGACTAAGAACAGAAAATTGGGAGAATCCCTCGATCAAAGACAGGTAAACAACTCACCGACTCTTTGTTTACCGCTCACACTGGAAACTGAACTCTTGTTTTGAGGAGGTTTAATCTCCTGGCTTGTTCTTGTGCAGGTGATTGAGGATGAGTTGCGAGAAAGAATTGAGCGACTGGAGACCCGCCAGGCCACTGATGATGCCAGTCTGCTGATCCTCAACAGATACTGGAACCAGGTAAACGCTTATTAGTTTTAAGTCCAGGTAGCCCTAACGGTCTCATCAGCTATAGAGGTCAAAAATTCAAAGTGTTATTTCATTCCTTCAGTTTGATGAGCACGTCCAGCTTATTACCAGGCGTTATGACCAAGCAAACAGCGAACCTGAGAAATCTCCTGCAGGTGAGGGACGGAGCCTGAAGCCGGAAACTCCAGAACCTGATGGCGACTCAAACCAGGAGAGGGTTAAGGACAGAGGTTAAGACAAAACTGACACAGATTTGTGACATTGTGAGCAGAAACGTTTAGATAATCGAGGTAATGAACTAGACATTAAAGCTGAAATCTTCTTTCCTTTTCTTGTCATGTAGGCCACCAGGGAGAAGCCTCCAACTCCTTCCTGGCCACACTAGCCAGCAGCAGTAGCGAAGAGATGGAAGCTGAGCTTCAGGTGAGAGTGGAGTCGAGTCTGAAACAGGCCAATCGTGTGGTGGAGATATATGAATGTCTGAAGCGCACTGTGGACCAACTGAAGACAGAGCAGGACTCTGGAGCTGGTAAGATAACAGGACAGAAGACCAAGGGAGGAAGGCATAATGACAGTGCTGTAAAAGATGATGATGAAACATATTTGCATTCATTAAGATTGTTGCTTGTCTTTCCAGAGGGCAGTTCATGGAAGCTTGCTTCCACACTGAATTCCCTCCTGACCACTGAAAATGAGCGGCTGCAACAGCTGACTGAGGACCTCGAACAAAAGCACAGTCAAATGACGAGTGAGGTACAGATTTCATGTCCTTTCTTTCTCTCTGCCCCTCAAATCGTGCATTCTGTAACTTCTACAAGGATGTGGATGCTCATGGGTTCTCGTGTATTTTCCAGTCCCGCTCTCTGAGTCGTGCTGCTAACAAAGCGGATCAGCGTGTGAGCGAGCTACAGGTTCTGATCGAGGAGCTCCAGTGGGACATGGAGAAGATCCGCCGCCGGGAAAATCGACTGAATGCTCACCTGAGTGAGATACTGGAGAGGGTGAGTATTATGAGGGTTTTTATTCTAAATTCAAAACGTGTGTCTTATGGTGAAGTTTGTTGTAACGCTCCGTGTGCAACACAGGTGAACAGCAAAGGCTATAAGGTGTGTGGGGAGGCCAGCAGCGTATGTGGGACCATCACAATTAACAAAAGAAAGGTAAGACTTTTTATTTTCTTCTTCTTAAAAAAACACACACACGTTTCTTTCCATATTGCACTACATGGTTTTGTTCTGTCCTAAAACCAGTTCGAGGAAATGAACAGTGAGTTAGAGGAGAACCAGGAGCTGGCAGACAACCGTCTCAATGAGCTGCAGAAGCTACAACAAGACCTGCAAAGTGTTCAACAAGAGAACAACAACATGAAGGTACGTATAAAGTTCTAATTGCACACAATTTTAAGTGTAAAGTAATGATTGTAGCACTAAAATAATGACCTGTTCTCCCTGTTTCTCACAGGCAGAGCTGATGAGTCGAGCAGAGGGCATGGTGAAGGAGACCTCGGAGTACCGTTGCCTGCAGTCCCAATTTTCTGTCCTTTATAACGAGTCTCTGATCCTTAAATCTCAGTTAGACGAGACACGCACTCGCCTTAACACAACCAGGACAGCGCGTCTCCGACAGCTGGAGCACATGGAGGCAAGTTGTTGCGTGTTTGCATCTGTGTCAGTATCTGTGTAACTTTCACCCCCCCTCCGCTCACTCTTTCTGTGACTTTTATGTGTGCAGAATGATGAGGTAACTCTGCAGAGGAAGGTTCGTACAGAAGTGTTTCAACTGGAGGACACGCTGGCTCAGGTCAGGAAAGAGTATGAGATGTTGCGCATCGAATTTGAACAGACTCTTGCAGCTAATGAACAAGCGGGTAAGTAACAGTGTCTGACTTATACTGAAATTAACTGATATATATTAGAGCAGAAACAGTACTAATATGTCCCTTGTCTTTCTCTCTTGCTTTCCTTCGCCTTCTCATGCAGGTCCTATTAACAGGGAGATGCGGCATTTGATTAGCACACTGCAAACCCACAACCAGCAGCTGAAAGGAGAGGTAGTGAAATACAAGCTGAGACTAAGGGAGACACAATCTGAACTCAACCAGGTTTGTCAGAGGGAGACTGTGCTGGTCGCAGCATCATATTTTCTACATATGTGTTACCTGTTGGAAGTAGCAAAGGCAGTGTGTCATCCTTGAATCTTCACATTCATCTGTTGCCTCTGTAGGTCCGTGCTTCAAAGGGCAATGCCATCCTCCAATCCCAGTCAAGCACAGAGATGGACGTGAAAGATGAAACAACCTCTCCTTCAGCCCCAGCCGTCTCTGGAGAATCTGCGGTCAAGACGGAGCCTGACAATGACTCCTCAGCAGCCAGCAGCACTGGTAACTATCGTGTGGTCATCAGAGCAAAAAAGCTTTTAAGTTTAAAATATAAATTACTATTTTATTTAGATCATTTTATATTGTAGTTATGATCTGAATATCTTTCTGGTTGTCTGCTCCTTATTCACAATTTGACATCGTCACTTTGTAGGCACAACAGTGAAATCAGAGCCTGGAGTGGAACCAGTGGCAACAGTGAAAGAGGAGGAGAAGGAAGAGAAGAAAGACAAGGAGGAAAAGAAAGACAAGGACATTATAAAGAAAGAGGAGAAAGACAGAGAGCGGGAGAAAGAGAAAGAAAAAGAGCGTGAGAGGCCAACCCGCAGCAGTGGGAGCAGTGTGATAAAGGAAGAGAAGGAGAAGTCGGGGAGCAGCAGCCAACCAGAGGAGTCAACTGGGGAGCGCTTGTCGACGGTGGGAGGGTCAAAGAGGAAGGAGATGGAGCAGCTTAAGATTGTCCGAGCAGAGCTTAAGTAAGTGACGTGTTTGAAAGTTTACTTTAGATTTTGCTGTTTTTGTTGTGGTCGTATTGATTGCAGTGTTGTCTGTGGGTCGGCCTGTATCTCATGATCAGAAAGCTGCCATTTGCATGTATTGGCAGGTAAAGGAAAGGTGAACATCATCAATGTGAAACGTGTTTGGCGCATGGTTTTCTCCTACTATCATTTTACAAGAAACTTAATGGGTTGTACTCAGAGTTCTTGGACAATGTTGGCCTTTGGATGTTGACGTTGATAATCTTGGATTTGCAGGAAAGCCCAGGAGTCCCAGAGAGAGATGAAGCTGCTGCTGGACATGTACCGCTCAGCACCAAAGGAGCAAAGGGACAAAGTTCAGCTCATGGCTGCAGAGAAAAAGGCCAAGTCAGAGGTGATCAATGCTGCAACAACACTGTCATCTACAGACAGACATAAAGATCTATCTATGTCTACATAGGCTATGGCACACATAGTCAGTTTATTAATTACTGTTTGGCCCTATAGGATGTTTGTACACAATGTCCAGGTGTAACCAGGCTACTATAATTGTAACATTCTAATAATTTCAGGGAGAGGAGCTGCGGCAAAGGCTGAGGGAGCTGGAGGAGAGGGAGAGGAGGGAAGGCAAGAAAATGGCAGATGAAGAGGCGTTAAGGAAGATCCGCTCTGTGGAGGAGCAGATTGACATCCTCAACAAGAAACTCTCAATAGCCAAGCAGGTGAAGTTTCATTGCACAACAAAATGAACAAACCCTCTGAACGGCGCTCTTATCTTGTTTGACAACAACACACTTCTGTGTCTGCACTCTGTTGTGTAGGAGGAGGATGCGCTGCTGAGCGAGATGGATGTGACGGGCCAGGCGTTTGAGGACATGCAAGAGCAGAACATCCGCTTAATGCAGCAGCTCAGAGAGAAAGACGACGCCAACTTCAAGCTGATGAGCGAGAGGATCAAGTCCAACCAGATCCACAAGTTGCTGAAAGAGGAAAAGGAGGAGTTGGCGGACCAGCTGCTGACTTTAAAAACTCAGGTCTGTCAACGGGCAAGTGCAGTGATTACGACCTGCACTTAACTATGGATTTTATTTATTAATAAAGAACATTGACCTTCATGAATTTTTCTACTAAACACAGCCCCTGTGCATAATTTAAAAGCTTATTTAACACCTACATAAGCGATAATTTGCAGGACAGAGGGTGTGTGCCCATTTTGCTTGTTTGTTTTCTTGCTGTTGCTATTAAACTTGTGCTCATGCATATGTTGTTTTTAAACATTTGTTGGGGCGTTGTCCCTGTACAGGTCGATGCCCAGCTGCAGGTGGTAAGGAAGCTTGAGGAGAAAGAGCGCCTCCTGCAGGGCACCATCAGCACTGCTGAGAGAGAGTTGGCACTTAGAACGCAGGCGTTGGACATGAACAAGCGCAAGGTAACACATTTATGTTATGATGTGAGGTATGATAAGCCACAGCTGAGAAGAACATGTACTCCCTTAAAGGAAATGAAGAAGAAGATATGCATGCCTTTGATAACTAATAACATCTGTCATTCCCCAGGCTCAGGACTCTGCATCGCTGTCAGAGGAGGTACGAACTCAGCTGGAGCAGGTCCAGCAGAGGCTCAGCCTGGTCAGAGAGGAGGTCATTGAAAACAGTATCTCAAGGGAAAAAGAGTCCTTTAACTCTCGACGTGCACAGGTAACAACACGCACAATTACATACTAGTTATTACTAGATTGTTTTGTATTCAAAATGTGATGGGCTGCATTTGACGCCTTATTAATATACACTGCCGTTCAAAAGTTTGGGGTCACTTAGAAATGTTTCTATTTTTTGAAAGAAAAGCACCTTTTTTTAAATGAATACAACATTAAATGAATCAGAAAAACACTCTATACATTGTTAATGTGGTAAACAACTATTCTAGCTGCAAACGTCTGGTTTTTAATGGAATATATACATAGGTGTACAGAGGCCCATTTCCAGCAACCATCTCTCCAGTGTTTCTAATGGTACATTGTGTTTGCTAATCAAGTTAGAAGGCTATTGGATGATTAGAAAACCCTTGTGCAATGATGTTTGCACTGTTAAGCTAATCCTTTTTGGTTTAGCGTCCTGCTCAGTTGTTGGCCGCTAAACAGCATTTAGTTAATAACACATTCTGTCAAATCGACTTGCTGTTAACTTGAAATGTGTTTCAGGAGGACATCTCCAAACTCAGGAGAAAGATCGAGAAAGCCAAGAAACCGGCGGAGAAAATAAGCAATGGAGATGATATCCTAAATGAAGAAATCAATGATTACAAGGTAGGTCTGGTGACACGAACCTTAATGCTGTTTTTCATAACATTCCATTTGATGTCTCTTGCTTTGGGGCGGGGCCTCACTGCTGCCATCAGAAACACTCAATGCAAAACCTGACTGGATGGTGAAGCTGAATCCCAAAAGGCTTTATTGGCCAAGTATGAGTGCACATAGAAGGAATTTGACTTAGGGAGTAATTAAATGATAGCTTAATAGGTCAATACTGGTTAGATGTTGAAGAATAAATACAGTAGAATTGTGAGCGTGTTTGTCAGCACCAGGTAATGCCAAATACAACATAGATTGCATGTCTACACAAAAAATAGGTCGACGTCCGCCGTGTTTTAGTTCTTTGTGTTAAGATAAGTGCACCACGTTTGTCTTGTAACTTTATCTATATTCGTTTTACAGGTGTGAGAGTGTAATTAATAATCTCCTCATCTTAAAAGGTGTCAAACATTTGTTTTGACGACCAACAGTTCCTCATGCTTTGAATATTCAGCATTGAATGCACAGATGTGAAGATAATCCACAGTCTGAACTCTTGCCTCTGGTAAAAGCCCTAGACCAACAAATCGTTGAGTGTTCAAGGTCTATTTGTATGTTACCGTTATCACTGGTTTTCAACTGAGTAGGAACACATGTCATTTTGACCGCGTGAAAGTGTTATTGTTCTCTTGAACTCCCAAAATACTAACAACAAAATGCGGCGTAGCAGCCTTCCTTACCCACTCTTATTTAATCAGCAAAGAGAATATGGTGCCAAGTCTCCAGAAGCACAGAAACATTGTAATATTATCAAAAAATTTATCAGGTATTTTTCTGGGTATACATTCCTGTGTTTTGATAATACTGTTCCTCACACAGCCAAGTGTCCTTGCTGAGGACAGCCTTGTCTCTTATGATTACATGGCCTGAATGCTGTCCTAGATATTTGTGTCCACTCATCACAAATCATTCATCTGAGGACAAAACTGGCTTCTCAGTTCATTGTTCAAACCCCCTCTCTCCCTCTCGCTCTCTCTCTCCTGCCTCCAGGCTCGTCTAACGTGTCCATGCTGCAACTCCCGGGTGAAGGACGCCGTGCTCACAAAGTGCTTCCACGTTTTCTGCTTTGAGTGTGTCAAAACACGCTACGACACACGCCAGAGGAAGTGCCCCAAATGCAACGCCGCCTTCGGAGCAAACGACTTCCACCGCATTTATATCGGCTAAAAAAAAAATTGGCAGGTTCCTCTCACGGCTGCTTACGGGAAGAAAGGGTCATCAATTGTAGCAGTGGCACAAACACTGCTGCAGGCATCGCTGCACTCCCCTTGGATTCCGTGTCAGACTTTTTTTCTCTATGTATCTATTGGTGTGTTTGCAGGATCAGTGTGAACTGATGCTCTGACCTGAACACTGACTGAATCCACTACTTTACTGTGTGCTGTCAGATACTGGAGGAGAGTAAAGAGAGTAGAGGAAGGAGATGGTTGAGGTTTGTTTGTGTGTGTTTGTGCGTTTGGAAACGGTCCAGTGCACAAAGGAAATGAATATTACAGTGAGAAAACAGCATTCCTTACGTTGTGGTGTATGATTGTAACATGTTGCTGTATGTATATACTGTATTCCATTCTTGTTTTGCTTTATTTTTTAATTTTAAAATGTGCCTCTTGTTGCCCCAAACTCAAACATCTGGCTAGACAACTGTGTTACTTTTTCCCGTCTGGTTAATAAACTGCCATCAATGGTGTGTGGCCTCTGCTTCCATTTGACTGAACTTAATTTATTCAAGTTTGTTTAACAGCTGTGTAAAACAGCCTTGGGTTGTACCTGGGTATTATGGGGTGTTGCTAGAAATTCACACATTTCTAAGTGACCGCAAACTTTTGAACAGTAGTGTATATCGGGAATGCTTGGGCCAACAACTACTGATATACTGATACTGATATATATACCTTCCTTTTCCCCAACAGCAGAGGTCATTTAGTTTCTTCTGTGGTGAAATGAACATAATATTGTTCATACTCATGTCGCAGCAGATGTAGAAAATAAACAAACATCAAAACAATAATAGCTGCAGAAGGCGCTAACATGAAAGTCGAGGATCAGAGCCGGCCTAAGGCATAAGCAAACTAAATCCCTGCTTTTGGCCCCCTAGAGCACCTAATTTCATTGTTTATTTTTTGTTGCTCTCAAAACTAATACAGTGATTGTCATGGTGACAGTAAAACACCACATTCACCTCTTAACATTGTGCCATTTTGAATACCAAGTGAAAATCAACACAAGACCATTCTTCTGAATTTGCTTCCATTTACGGTTCTAACCAATTTAAGGGGCCCCAAAATCAATGTCTAATATCTCAATATTTAATTCCAAAGTTGTTCCAGTTGGGCTTGACTGAGGCATAGCTGCCAGCGAGGTGGCACAATATAATATCATGTTTGTTAGCAATGTTAGCAACGTTGTTGAAAGGTATTGCGGATTCAAAACAGCGCGACCATGGCAACCCTTGGCGAATTTCGACCATTCGCCACAATACAGGAAGTTACCTATAACTTCGGCATAGATTGACTTCCACCTAATATCCCAAAACTTGTCGGAAAGACCATGGCCTCGACTCATCAGGAATTCGGCCTTTTTGAATCTTGCCGTCCATTTTGGCGATTTGCACCCCACGTAAATGAGCTTGACACATCGAAAAGTTGTCGAAAGTTGTCCCCCCCCCCCCCACACACTTTTTGTTCTCTAGGCCGGCCCCCTATTGACCACACTAGTCGACTTTGACACCCCTGATCTATAGGATTAACAGTAAAAAACCTTTTTACGACAAACCTATGCACAGCTTCTAATGGACATGTCCAATTCACATTTACAGCAATATTTATAAGATATAAAAGGTATCAAAGGGCCCATGGTGCCATTTATCTAATGAGCTTTGGAATAACATGAAAGTTCCACAATACCACATTGCTTTTGCATAGATCGTTTCAACTTACTCTAAATTGATAATAAAACCGTGCCGGTAATATCGTGCCGATAATATCGTGCATCCCTAGAGGAATTTTGAAAAGTATAGTTTTGTAAAAAAAAAAATATAATAATAGTAATGCGCTCTGGGACTCTTTCAGTGATGGAAGTCATTTACAGTTGACCTGGTATGAGACTACAACTCCCAGTGTGCACATCAGTGTTCATCACCCTGGCACACACCGCCTTCCTCCTCCTCCTCCTCGGCGGTTTTGTTCACACAGAGCAGTCAGGCTAGTCTTCGGAAACGCTTGAAGGAAAGGAGTGCCACACACGGGGAGCTGCGACAAGGGCTTTTTTGTGCAACATAATCCATCACAGCCAGCGCCTCAGTTCTGTTGATGCTCGCGGAGAAAAGGGAAGAAGAAGAAGAAGAAGCAGAAGAAGAAGCAGAAGAGGAGGAGAGAGTGTTTTTGTGGAGCTCAGAGCAGAAGTGAGACTCGTGCTCAGCAGCGTCGCCTCTTTTTTTATTTATTTCTTTTTACGCGTAAACGAAGAGGAACCAGTTACAGGGGACATTTTTTCTGGATATTTTTTTTATTATTATAATAAACAGCTCTCACCTTTTAAATATCTTCGCCACAGCTGGAGTTCAGCCTTTAACGTCTTCTTACCAAATATAGCCAGTAACTGTGTTAAAGGCTGCACGAGGAGCGTCATCCGGAGCGTTTGCTTTAGTTTAGAATTAAATACTGGGATTATTTCTAATTTGACACTTTGCCTTGATAACTTTTTTTTTTATCTTTACTGTTTTTTTCCCCTCGTTTCTCGTCTTTTACACCATGTTGGTTTAAAAACGCGTTGCGCTCTGATTCCTTCCAACAGGAGCCATTTTTAAGCCTTTGATTTTCAATTCTGAATGAGTCATTGAACCCGAGCTAATAAAACCGGCTCTGGGCTGCAGCTTTAACCTGTGCGCAAATTTTTTTTAGCCGTTCTTAGTTGTTTTTTTTTACACGCCAGACCAACAACAACAACAACATGCGTTTTTGCGCGTCTCGCTCCGGGCGCAGTGGATGCGCCGGGGCTCGGCTTTTCCTCGCCGTCTTGGTGCTTGCCTTGACTATGAGCTGGGAGGGAGCCGGAGCTGAACAGGCCCAGCCGACCGGAGAGAAGCCACCGGCGGTCACCCTGCTCTCTCTGATCACGGGAACCTGCAAGGAGATCCAGAGATACACGGAGTCCGTGCTGGGAACCGGCGTGGTGCGCTCAGTGGCTGAGGTACAGAGGAGATGCACCAGTCTGGGGGAAGCACTTAACCACTTGACTTGTTGATCATTATACTGTTAATCGATTAATCGGATTAGATTTTGTTTGAAAATTGTTAAAATTACATTGTCAGATGTCTTGTTTTGCCCTAGAAGCATTCTTTATTATTTGGTGCAAAGAAACCCAAACAATTTCTCATTAACCAATTAATTGATTATCCAAATAAATTCAGTTATTGATTAATAGTCAATGAATCATTGCAGCCTATATTCACCGCCAGTCTAATCCTCTTCTCTCTGCACCAGGAAGTGACTTAACCTCTTTCCTTTAACTGCAAATATACTGTGTTCTAACTTCTTTGCTTGCTCTGTCACTATTCTTGTTCGGTGCTTATTAACTTGTCTCTAATTTTTCCCCACACGCATTCCTCTCAACTTGTTAATCCATCTCCTGATCCCCTTCACCTTTTCTGCCCCTCATTTCTCATCTCCTTAAACCCATGTGCCCTATATCACTCATCTCTCTCACTCACACACACACTCACTTTTCCCCAGAGTGCAGTGTTGTTTCTTGAGTCATTTCTTGGTCAGGAGAACGTCTATAAGGTGGCCATGGTAAGAAATGTCTCCAGTGTGTTTTGTCTGTTCAAACCTGACATGGTCCCTTAAACAGAGTCCGTGTGACCTGTTTAACTCATGCAGGTGTAGATGATGCAGAGAGTGTTTCTGTAATGTGCATGAGAAGCTGCGGTACGTTTCTGTGTATGTGCTGCAAAACTTTAATGTCCTTGTTTCCGGTGGAAAAAATTGAGGTCGACAAAAGACCAGGACATTATGGATAACAAGTACAGACGTTCTACTGACAGCTCTCGGTGAAATGCAATCCTAAAGTCACAGAGCAACATTTCTTCAAGATTCCTGGCAGCCGGTGCCTGGTTGTTGATCCGTAATTCATTTAGTGAGAGCTGTCAGTAGAAAGTACATGTTGTTTTGTGTTTTATCAAACATTATAGGGCCTTTTTGTCAATACTTTTGCTTGCAAAGGATTGGAACTTTAGACATCCAGCACTTTTTCAATTGCATGCTTGGCCTGCAGTGTTTTTTTGTGAAGTTGTGAAGCAAAAACAGCATCAAGGACTCTGAAAAACCTTGTGCCATCCGTCAAACTCTGCATCACAACTCCTAAAAGTGTGCCACATCAAATTGCATCACTTTTATCAAATTGAGCCTTATACAGAACCAAGCAATCAATGTGCGTTTGCCTCACGATGTGACACATACTGGACACTCTGGTACTGTATGTGCCCCGTGGGCAGTGCAACAGGTGCAGATAAGAAAAGGAATACACCCTTGACCTTGCCTGGCAAGGCTGTTCTCTCGCTCTTTCTCTGTATATATGTGTGTGTGTGTGTGTGTGTGTGTGTGTGTGTGAAAGAGAGAGAGAGGGGAGGTGAAAAGAGGTTGTACAGATATAGAGAGGGACTCTGTCCAGCTGTCACTCGCACAAAACGGCTGTTTGTCCAGATCAACAATACAACACTTCTCCTCCCAATAGTTGCACCTCAGCAGCACTTTACGAGTTCCCCTCTTTAAGTGAATCACATGGTTCTTACCAAACAATGCTGTGAATATGAGACACACGACAGCAGAGCAGTAGAACTGGTACAGTGTCTGCCTGTACGTCTCATCTCTGTCCTTCTATGTGTGTGATTATTTGTGATCAGAATGCTGCCTCTCCTCATTGCTACCTTGCCTAATGACAAAGTTAAAAAAACATTTCTCCTCCACCCTTCCTCTATACTCTGCTTCAGTTCTTCGAGATGGTGATCCACGTCCTGGCTCAGGGAGCTGCCAGCGGCCTCAACGTCATTGCAGTTTACGTCGCCGAGATCCTCAGGGTCACAGGATTCGACTGTGGGTACCGCAAATAAACCCCTTCCCTGTTTATTTTCCCCCTCCTCCCTCTCTGCATGTGTTGTTTTTCGCAAAAATTGTCTGCTGCTGTGAGATAGAGAAGAGAGGACGTGCGGCAATGAAAGTTTCGGGTAGAAAGGAAATATGCGGTCTTACTATCCCTCAGGCTAATCTGTCTGCCACTCCCTTTTTTAAGTGCGAGTGTCTGCTCCTGTTCGTCCCTGTGCCAGAGGACGACAAAGAAAGACAGCCTTGTTCTTTAAAGGGCACATATTATGCAAAATTTGCAAACTTTTTAATCATTTTAATCCTTATATTTGGGACTCTGGAGGCCCTATGAGTAGGCAAAGTGTGAAAAACTCATGTTTTTGTGGTCCTCCTCAGTCTAAGTACAGGAGATAAAACACGCAATGTTGACTTCCGCACTCAGTGCTACGTCACAATGACAAATTCCTGGAATTGTTGTCTCGTGGAGCTCCACTTTGTCCCTGAAAACCGGGGGTGTAGGCGAGGGCAATAGTATCCGGAAGAGCGGAAGTCCGCAAAGTGTTCTATCATTTTAAAAGCGAATTATCGCTTCTCTAAATGCTAACTGTTGTTAGCTGCTGGAGCCTCAAGCTAGGTTTATAGTTGCCGTAGTATGCCAGGCGTGTGCCAAAAATGGCGTAACTAGCTACTGGATCCTCAAGCTAGGTTTATAGTCGCCGCAGCTAGGTTTCTAATCGTCGTAGTGTGCCAAAAAGTGTCGCGTTGGGCGCGTTAGCTCAAAAAGGTGGAAAGTTGACGTTTACTACTGTTGCTTGGCAGCGGACGTTTATTCGGCAGCACAAGTTGAATATTTTGGTTGTACGTCCCCTGCCGTTGTGGCGAATATTGCAACGAACAACCCGCTGAACGTGCTGAGCGTAAACGCCTCCATACGTACTTGTTAGCTCGTTAGTGACACTGACGTAGTTTCCTGTGTCTCATTTGCATTTAAAGAGACAGGCACTCAAAACAGAGCGTTCTGAACAGGACTGTTTAAGCAGAGTGATTGAACCAATGAGGTGTGAGGATGAAGCACCACAGCATGGTGCTTCATCCTCACACCTCATTGGTATTTTGACCAAAGCATGTCACAGACATGTTCATTAGGTTAACATGTAGAAATATGGTATAATAAGTCTCCTTTAAGAAAATACAATACTTATCTTGGTTTCCTCCCTCCACAGCTGCCCTCATGCTGCCCCGGTTTACCCCAGAGGGTGTGACTGCCTTCGCCCAGTGGGGTCTCCTGTCTCTCATCGGCTACTGGGTGCTGACCATCGTTCTCCGTCTCCTGATTGCTGTGTTGAGGCGCGTCTTCTGGGTGGTGAAAACGGTCTTGGCGCTCTGGTTTTTCGGACTGATAGTGACTGACAAATCTGCCGCTGCAGACACCACGGCGGTTCGGCTGGCCGGCCTGGTGCTGGTTTGCGCCCTGTTGACTCTTCTCTCTTCTGCCTCTGAAAAGTCGTGCGTGGTGGAAGAGCGGCTGAGTTCCCTGGAGAGCCGGCTGAAGGCACTGGAGAAGAGAAAAGGGAATTAGAGATGGGAGAGGGCGCCGTGGAGTCTAAACACACTAAACGATAGTGATTGGTGGTGTTGTAAGAAAATAGTATCATTGATGGTTTCTAAATGTGTCAAATTATTAAGGAAAATAAAGTAATCTCTGGGATTTTTAACGACGAGTACTAATTCTGTTTTCCTTAAAGGTACAGTGTGTGTGTGTGTGTGTGTGTGTGTGTGTGTAGGTTTTAGCAACATCTATTGGTGAAGGCCCTTCTAAGGCCAGACAGAAATGGCTGTTTTGTTTATTAATGTAGAGATGGTTTGTTTTTTTCTCCTTTAGTTTAAGATTCAACACTCATTTTCTTCTTTTCAGACTGACTTGAGTTACTTTTCTTTGACAATAGTTGGTTAAAACAGTTAAACAATCTCCAAACACAAGACAATGAATGACAGCCCAAGAGAAGAGCTGGGAATATGACGTCATCGTTTCCTAAAGTATTGTATTCGCTACACCGCTGTTTCTGTGTGGACGGAAAGGCCTCTCTGACAAAAGAAGTATTCCTATTCCTGGAGACAACACCAGCTGACATAAAGCTTAACACAGGGTGACTTATACACAGACAAACAACCATTCACAGTCACATTTACAGCTCCAATGTGTACATTAGAACATACAAAGAAACTCTAAACATAAAAGCCTTGGGTCAAACCAGGATTAAAACCTGTGACCTCCTTGCTGTGAGGCGACAATACTAACCACTGCACCCAAAATGTAAGATTCATAGCACTACACACCCTACTGTTCAAAAGTCTGGGGTCACCTATACAATTTTTGTGTGTTTTCCATTAAAAGTCACACTTTTATTCATCAAAAGAGCAGCTTTGACTGGTCACCAAGACTAGAAAAGTGCTATATTACTACAAACCATTTCATTGCAATCCATCCAATAGTAGTTAAGTGTGTACCAAAGTGTTCTGAGGATTCTCTGACTGGCTTGTTAATCCAAAGCCCTGACCCCAGGCTGACATTTGACCTGTTGGCTGCCTCTTCAGTTCATCTTCCTCTGTGCTCATTCCACTGGAAGTTTTTTTTTCCATCTCTCGGTTCACACAACCCACTATTACTCCACCCCTCCCCCCACTTCCATCCTGGCCAACCATAAAATCTCTGCCTTGGTGCCAGAGTGATCATGCCTGCTGGCTCACCGTGCAGCAAGTAAGCTGTGGTGGAGTACCAAGTGGACCAGGATCCACTGTGAAACTGACTGTGGAGCCTCAGCGTCACCACTGATGATAGACAACGATGCAACAAAAATAGTTTTGAAAGTCTCTGTCAAAATGAAAGTCGGGGTGTGGGTAGATGTGAGTGCAGACCTTACAGCGGTATAAACTTTAGTAACTTTGGGTGTGGAAAATCTTTATTTTCCCATGAGGAAATGCAAGGTACTTGTTTTTGTTTGTTTTCAGCTGTTTGTGATCACGCTGGGCGTCTCATACCCACAGAAACACGAGGATTCAGTCAGTGAGTTTTCATCCGAGCCCCTTTTCTTCATAATTAAGATTTTTAGGTGCTAGTTGAGTTGAAATGTTAAATCAGAGGGGATCACTGGAACAAACTGTCTACAAAGAATGAGTTATTGTCTCAGATCTGTGGCAGCGTGTTTTTTTCTTTACAGCACACACGAAAAGCACAGTCGGATTTCTGCTCCCGCCGTTTCCTCGGTGCGCCAGTTGGTATGTCGTAAAGGAATTAAACATGCTCTGATGAACTTCTGGAGAATGTTCGGCTGTAAATTACGTGAGAACAAACCACAAAGTCAAACCATACAGTATTGTGTTATTAGATTTAATGCACTTGATATAGTGTCCAAATAGGACATGACACAAAACACGAGACTTGACCAACTTGTTTTAACAACAACAATTTCCCTACAAGAGAACTAGATATAAAACAACTTTATACTTACACACACAAATATGTGTTAAATAAAATTAATATTAGACAGTTACTGTAATGTACACACTGTATGAGATTGATTCACTTTAACCCAGCATTTCACTTTGTTCTGTGCCTGATAGGAAACAGCACGGTAACAGTCAACCATAAAAACATAATACATTTTAAATATCCACCAACAAAGTAACTCCCCATCCAGAAGAAAAGTATCCACTCCAGAATGTCTTGCCGGTATGTCCTGACTGTCCACTTTTAGACATCTATTTTAATGCATCTCTACTGCAGACCCTCGGACTTCTCCTCCGGTTGAGACTTTTTTGAGAGGGGTACTGACCCTTTTATGACATTTCACCTTTAAAACTAAAGTTGTGTTAGTATACACGAAAGAGGAAAGTAACATGCAAAAAATAAAAGAAGGATATGCAGTTAGAGCCACAGTCCAACCCGTGAGCAACACATTCATGTTGAAACACTGCATTTAAAAGCACAATGTGGAGAGCACGCAGTGGTGCAGAGGTATAATAATGCCACTTTGTTACTCTAGAGTGAAAAACTTCACAAAGAGAAGGCAACTGTGGCGTGTGATATGTTGATAGTTGTAAAACAATATAAAACAGATTTAAAAAAAAGGAAACATTGGTGTGTGTGTGTGTGTGTGTGGCCTGAGCAAAAGATGTATTACACAAATATGAACAAAAAAATTTAGAGCTTCACTGTGTCTTCCCTGAAAGGTTTTCAGTCAAGTTTTTCACTGAGTGCTACATGGAACTGATCGGATTATAAAAGTGACGCTTAAGTGAGACGCATAAGGCACAACGTGCTCTGAAAATCTTGAACCTATGCCTCTGAGTAGAAGGTCTCATGCTCCGTTTCGTCACCCGTGGCTTGTGAAGGCTGTGAATGTTGACAGTGAAACTCAAATAAAACAATCTCTGTGATTGTTTTCAGACGTCTACAGCGTGAAACAACTAGGAATCTGCTTCCTGTCTAGGTTACCGAGTGAAGAAAGATGAGTTTCACATTTTGGGAAACCTGTCTTGCTGATGGTTGGATGAGATGATTCATCAGCAGCTGGTTAACGTAACATGAAAAAAAAATATATACAATGTTTGTGTAGAGGCAAAAGACTGCACTCATGCTATATTTTTTTAAAGGTACAGTGCGTACTATTTCAAAAGGTATATTCATATACCATCCATGAGTATAGTTGTATCAGTGTATAATCACTTTCTAATAAAAAAGTGTTTGGTTTTCATAGCCACAAAATAAGGCTTTTAAAGGCCCATTTATACTCCATTTTCATCCAAGATTTCAACAAGATTCCTGATTGGTGTAGCTTCTTAAATGTGAATATTTTCTTAGTTTCTTTGCTCCACATAACAAAGAAATCATTAAAAACTGAATCATTTTGGTTTGTGGATAAAACAAGACATTTGAGAACATAGTCAAATCCAGGTTTGACAAACACTGAGCAAAGTGTTTTTTTATAACATTTTCTGACATTTTATGGACCAATCGATTAATCGAGAAAATAATTGACAGATTAATCGATTACAAAAATAATCGTGAGTTGCAGCTCTACTATTAACTCTATACTGCCCCCATGATCTTCCAATGGGGGCAGTATCATCCAATTCGTCCGTCATTGTGTGCCAAGCAGGGGAGCTTACGATGACGGAGCAATACCACCAGAATTTGTGGGGGCAGTATAGAGTTAATAGTCCAACACAAAGTATGGATAAAGGGCTTTATCTGTCTCCATCTCCTGCGTGGAGTATACATGGGTCTTTAATGTGCAAGCTACATGGATGAACTACTACGAGTGTAGTGATTGTTGACAAGGACATGCTTTCTGGTATGTGAGGGCTACCTTAGCTTATTGATGTTTTAAGGGTGAGAGAAGGTGTCCGTTTGTTGCATTCCGCAGTCTCACCATTAGATGGCAGTACAAATTACACAGTGAAACTTTAATGCCAAATTCATGAGGTGTGTCAGGTGATTTCTTGGCTGTAAACAGTGCACTGACAACCAGAAGAAGCCACTGCTTAATGTGTAGCTAAATATGAAACTATATATTTTTTGTTAATGTCACGCTAACGTGCAAGTTGACCAGTTTGAGTGCACCGTTAAATTTCCAGGTTTTCAGAAGTTCAGCTTGTCTGAATTATAGACACCACCCTCAGTTGTGTCTGAACTGAGAGGGGAGTACGAGGAAAGCGTAAAACTCTTCAGTTCATAGCGTGGCTCAAACTCAGAGGAGGAAGGAAAAGTGGGAGCGAAGGAGACGGGGACAGTGGGATCATGGGAAGGAGGGCCAGTGGGATTATAAGACAGTTGGACAGTGGGAGCAGAGGAGGGAGCGACATTGGGAGTGAAGGAGTCGGGGACAAAGGGAGTATAGGAGGGAGCGACAGTGGGAGTGAAGGAGACAGAGACAGTGGGAGCATAGGAGGGAGGAACAGTGGGAGCATGTGTCGGGCCTGCTGGAGCTGAAACCTGGCGAGAGAAACACAGATATGCGCGTCACCAGAATGAAGTCTCCACAGAGTGCCACAGAACAACATTCATGCAGACATTTGCATCATAATGCACATGTTTTGTTTGATTTTGAAGTAAATATTTGTTTCAAGTTTCCAAAAAAAAAAGGTTTCTCACTCCTGGTCCTGGGGAGCCACTACATGTCCTGCATGTTTTAGGGGTTTCCCTGCTCAAACACACCTGATTCAAATGGCCATCTCGTCAGTAAGCTCCACTGAAACCTGATAATAAGCCATTAATTTGAATCAGGTGTGTTGGAGCAGGGAAACGCCTAAATCATGCAGGACAGTGGTTGACCAGGACCAGGAATGAGAAACCCTGTTCTACTTCAAAAACAGATGACGGGACCGTGTTGATCGATGTAACGTGTTCACACACACTTTATCTTCGGAATTTCTCTCACAATAGTGATTACAGACACTAAAAAAGTCGCACATAATAAAATGATGATTCTGTGACAACCCCAATGCATTTCTCCAGGAGATTTATATATCTATCTATTCATTTTATGTTTTAGCTCGGTCTAATTAACGTAGCATCATTAAGAAGCAGCAAACTGTAGATCTGCTGATCATCTCTTTGGTCAATGCTTAGGAGATGAAAATATGACTGCACTTCTATGTGTGTGTTTGTGTGTGTGTGGTAGCAAACCTCAGAATATGCAGGTGGTACATTCACAGGAGGGTTGTGTATCTGCAGAACAAACAGACAGACCGTATTAATTGCTAAGGAGGTAAGAGACTTGGGAATTCTTCACCGCAGACTTTTAACATGAAAAGCACAGGTGTTGCCAATGACGTTAACGATGGTCAGAACTGTGTAACAGTGAGCGCGCATACACTATCCACACTACTCCACTTTTGTTTGGTTTGTTTATTGTCTGGAAACACAATTATTTGCATTTATTACCTAATTAGTAATGAACAACAACATAACATTTACTTTTTCTGATTCTTGAAGAAATAAAAATGGCCCTAGCGGCCAGGTCAGAGGGCAATATGGAAATGTCCAAAGATATCAGTGATGGATGTATAATAAGAACTGGATAGAGCACCGCCCCCTCTGCCTTGACGACAATTTTTACATGGTGGCCACTCTGGGTACTGCAACAGAAAACCCCATGAAGCCCAAAAGCAATTTTCCCATTGACAGCAATAGTAAAAGAGACGCCTGTAAAAGTGTCCAGAGGACACCTCGAGACATGGACACAGGCTTTTATAGATCTTTATATGGTAATGACACTACTGCGCATGCTCAATGGGCCCCATAACCCGGAAATAAACGCGGAAGTCAAAAACTTTTTTGCCATATGCGCTGGGTGAGCAGCTTCATAGGAATGAATGGAAGCAAGGGGCGATGCTCTATCCAGTTCATATAATACATCCATGATATCAGTGTACTTGGACTGGCGGATTTTTGTTTCGTAAACTTCTTATTCAGCTCAACTTCATTATCTTGAAATAATGACTTGAAACAGTGACTAAATCCATACGACTACTATTTCCATTTAAAAACAGTATTTTCACATCTGTGTCCATACTAATACAAGTGAAAATGTTTGGCATAGAAACAAACAAAGGTTTTCAAATGAATATCTGTGGCATAATTTATGCATTTTTAAATATGTACTACAAGCATAGCGGTATGGCTTTAGCCTGCAGAAGACACATGGAAGTCTTGCCATCAATCATTTGATTATTTACACCTGTCACAATATTGCCCTGATAAGCAGAGCCACACTGCTGAAACAATAAGAGAGAAGAACACTTCTGACCCTGTTTAGACCTGGTATTGAACGAACTCAAACCACATTTAAAGGTGATCTGGGAATGTGGACACATTCTTTAACAGGCGTGAATGCAAACTAGTCCTTGGAACGTAATAAAGAAGCTGCAGTTTTACGTCTCAACACCCACTCTCTGATTCATTTGTAGCTGTCGCCACAATATATACGCTATTCGCCACAGGGATTCTTTTTCCAAATAGTTGAAATCTTTTTTTTCATGTTGCAGCAGTGGGCATTGAGCTTTGGATCACTGAGCTCCTCCTGACTCTTTGTTGACAAAATGAAAACATACTTTTTTCCTTGCGAGAATAAAGGACGTGCGCATCAGCATACAGTAATACAGTTTATGACCAGATTTGAATACTCATACATAATACATGACAGTTCAAAAGTTTGGGGTCACCTATACAATGTTTTGTGTGTTTTCCATTAAAAGTCACACTTTTTTTCATCAAAAGAGTTGCAAAATGAATAGAAAATATAGTCAAGACATTGACGAGATTAGAAATAATGATTTTAATTCAAAATAATAATTTTGCCCTTCAGCAAAACTGTTTTCAGTTGTGCTAGCATAATTGCACAAGGGTTTTCAAGGGTTTTCTAATCATTCAATAGCCTTCTAACGCGATTAGCAAACACAATGTACCATTAGAACACTGGAGAGTGGTTGCTGGAAATGGGCCTCTATACACCTATGTACATATTCCAATTAAAAACCAGACATTTGCAGCTAGAATAGTTGTTTACCACATTAACAATGCATAGAGTGCATTTCTGATTAATTTAATGTTATATTCATTGACAAAAAAAGTGCTTTTCCTTCAAAAATAAGGACATTTCTAAGTGACCCCAAACTTTTGAACGGTAGTGTGCTTTTTATCAGATCTTTCAAAACAGATGCGAGGTCTACACAAGGTCACTTGAGATGAGGTGTAAGACATTACCAGTGGGCCAGTTGAAGCATTAGGCCGAGCTGGGTATAGCGTCTCAGTGTGTTCATTGAAATCAGTCCTGTTCAATAAAACAGGTTCATTTTCGCTCTGCAGTTGGGGTAAAACAGAAAAAGAATGAAAAACACAGGGTTTCAACAGGATAACTTTTCCTTTTTGCACGCACACGCGCACAGTATCTCTGATGGGTTTACCGGTTTGTCCTTTTTGGAGGAGCTTTTCTTGCAGCAGCAGCGTCTCAAACAACAACAGCAGGCCATTATGACACCAGGAATGACAGTGGAAAAAACGATGGACTTTACATCAAAAGACTCTGAAAAAAAAAGTGTGTCTTTACCAGATTGTCAGCTGACGAACACGTAATCAGCAAAATACTACTACTATGCAATATATTTATTGAGCTAGAATGTCAAAAATTGGCTGATGCCAGGATAGTTTTTTTCCCAGACTTGTTGACTAGAAACAATGATTAGATAGAGACGTACTAATCCTATTAATCTGTAGATCATCGTCAAGTCAAAGCTACAACAAACCACAGAATACAAAAAATAAAGATTTCTAACAAACTGACTCCTATTAGAAAAAAAACACAGAAGATACTCACCACCCTCAACATTCAGTTCCAAATGCCAAGCTATGTTGTCATAATCATCATAGACCTCAAAGTATCCGCTGCATGACGTTTTGAGTTTGTCAGTGAAAATCTCACATGACCGTGTCAATTTAAGATCACAGTAATACTCATGTCTATCCATCTGTAGCTTGCCATTAGAAACTATACCAATCCATTCATAGTGATCTGATGGTTTATAATTTATGTTACAGGATTTTTGTTCTAGATCAAAATTGAAGCGGAATTCCCCATCAACATCCCGTTCAATGGTCCTTGTGTTTGCTGGAAGAGAAGATGCATAAAGTAGAGGGTATTAAAATATTTTCTAGTTTTAGTTCTTATATTGTCATAGCACAGCAGGTTAGAGGAACTGATGTATAAGTGTAGATGACATTGTGGCAAATACATTTATTTGTTTTCTTTTTGCTTAGCTTGGCACAAAAGCTGTGATCAGGGGAAAACCAATGACCAATGTCCCCCAATGTCTTTGTGAAAAGGTGCCAGATGCAAACTATAAACGCCCAGTCTCACACTCTACTCCACATTAAACCACAATTTGAAACAAGATCAAATATGTGAAATCAACTGAAAACCATGTGGGATACTCACCGATCACAGAAACGATGGTTTGGGACACATGGCTGCCACTTCTATCCCTCAATTCATACCTGCCATTGTCTCGTTGGGTTGATTTATTTATTATAAAGTAGCTACCAATCTTCTCCCCCCTTTTGTTAGTGTCTTCAGAATTGGAACGGCTCCACAGGATCGTCTTATCCGAGTCTTCATCACTGAAAAACGTCAGCGTGTGGGCTCTATAAGTCAGCCTTATCTTGAATTGTTCGCCATAATTCAGGTTTTCAGTCTCATAGCCTAGAGAGGAAGTTCAACAGACAAAAGATGCACATACCCAATGAATAAATGTTAAATCATCAGATAGCTGATGCACCATTTCTGTTCATTATTCTTCTCAATTCTTAAAAAAAAAAAAAAAAAAGTTACAACAAACCACCAACATATGAGGACGAATTTGGATATTTTATATGCAAGTATGCTTGAAAACAAAACATAAGAAAGCATGTGTTAAAAGTACAAGTACTCTTATAATAATAATACAACCCTACCCCCTTTTTCAAAGCCCCCAATGCCTCAAATTAGTTTTTCTTTCAGTTTTGCCATGTGCAACATAATAGTGTGACCACTCAAAACACTTTTTCTTTGTCTGATACGACATCACAAACCTTTAGTATTTGTCTTTTTACACCTTCCAAAACAACTACATTGTAAATGACACATTTGCACTGATGCATACCTCCAAGCTATAATCAGCCATTTTAAAAACATAATGCTGCAACAGCGTAGCAGACAAATGTGGCAGTCACTCGTGTTTTGTTTACAGGACAGTGACATGGAAGGTCTCTCTTTACAACACATCGCCCCATGATTAGTGATGCATTTACGTGATTATCAGTGTTTACAGGGTTAACGGTCAAATGATTTGATAAACGATTCAGTGATTTTGACTGTTAATCCCTACATAATAATAATAATAATAATAATAATAATAAAACTCCAGAGGAGTGGAATGTGAAATTAGTATGCATTTGTTAAAGGCTGGACACACACTATTTAAGAATTTTTAGAATGAAAGGAACCACCAACATGAACGCCCATGCAGAAAAACGAAGCGTTCTTATTCATTTGTGTGGTAAGCTACTGTTTACACTAGTGCTGGGCAGTATGACCAAACATTTTGTATAAATATAATATTTCTCATGCATGTGCTCCAGCAAGACAGAGGCATACATTGTTACTCTTAACCCTTTGTGTCTTGCATCCTCCTTTTCAGCACAACCTATAGGCAATCTGATGATGTGATTATTATGTTCACCAACTATAATAAACACACCTGAAATGTACTCAAATCTTTTTAAAATCAGATTGAATTTGTGAAAGTTTGCTTGGCTCATTGTTTATGAACAAAAATGAAAGAAAAACTGTCTATTTTGTCACTTCTGCAAAAGCAATACAAAATGAATCATATGCAGAACACAGAAAAACGCATTTGTTTTTGTAAAGCCTGAAGATGTGACCTATAAACACACAGCCCACGGTGTCCATATAAGGACTTGTGTAGTATTATTATTATAATAAAGTGGCACGGACCTGTACCGCTTTTCGGGCTAATATGCGTTTTCCGCTTAGTTGCTGGGGTAAAGCGCTCATTGCTACAGTTACTATCACAGTTACTTCTTCAGCTAAGCCCGTTAGCATGTGTGGTGCAGCAGTGAAAAGGGTCCCCCATCGAAAAGTGTTTTGCTGCGCCACGTTCCATTTTTCATATACCTGTCTTGCGGTATAACGCCCAGCACTAATTTAAACACAAACATGAAAGGCAGGCACAGGCTGTGTTGACTCTATAAAATAAGCTCATTGCCTGAAGCACATATTAAAAGCGTTTTCTAAGGTTACAAAAGCCAAACCTTTTTAATTTTGACAGTTATTCACATATGCAACATACTGGTGGTATGCTCCGTTACTGCCTATAAATCATGCTAAATGTTTTACACATTTGACCTTTACATGAATAAATACAGCAATATAAAACGTGCCTCAGATAATTAACACCTCAAAACTGTGTTACACCTAGTTCACATCCAACACTGATAAGAGTCATTTTCACAGGAGGAGGGATAACTTTTGGGGGGGTTCACACTTACCGGTACAGACAGCAGCACCGAGTACCAAGAGCAACACGAAGAACATCGTGCAGTGACAAACCTCGAGTCTAGAGTCGACCTACTGCGTGTAGTTCATCAACATGTGTACAACTGCTGACATGTTACTGTCACACTAACACAACGATAAACCGACCATGTTAAAATTACCGATTTAAACGCACATAACACACATCTATCGTATTGTTATCATTAGTCTCCGTTGTCCGCTGTGTGTTTCCCTGGCCCCACTCACTTAAAAGGGCGTCGCCACAAAACATCACGTGACTGGTCGGAAATGATTTTTTTTCCCTATAACTTTATTGACAAATGCCAAAAATGGCAGCAGGCGTCTGCAGTATTTCTACTGAGAGTTTAGTACAAACACGTGTATTTAATAAGGATTTTGTTTTAGGTTTAAAGACACGTTGAAGGGGTGGTATAATGGTAATATAATAATAATACATTTTATGTGTTGCCGCCTTTCACCACGCTCAAGGTCACCTTAAAAAAAAATCCCTTTTCACAGGAATAAATCTGACAGAACCAGACTCCAAGATGAGCAGCTATCTGCCTCGACCGGTTGAAAGGGAAAAAATGGGAGACAGAGGAGAAATGTGTGTGTGGGGGGGCTAAAATAATAGCCTTAAGACTGGATCTGGATCCTGCAGCCTGCAGACAGAGAGAGAGAGGAAAGGAAGGAAGGACACAAACTAGAGAGAAAGAACAAGGTTAATGACATACAATAATAATAACATAATGTAATAACAATATTATAGGGAGTAAGACATATATATTTGGTTTGGGTTGTTGTTTTTTGCCCGAATACAACTCAGCATCATCATTCATTTACGAGGTCACCAAGTTATTGCATTTTTCATTGAAATTGAGCTTGGTGTGGGATTGACACGTTGGTCTGTTTCTGTACCTCCTCCAGCTCTTTTCCTGAATCCAGTTAAAAACAACTCAGCCGCTGGCTGTTGTCAATGTTTTAAGATATAAATTGTGCAGTGCTGCTTTTTGTGTAGTTGAAACGTTTAAACTTGCGAATAAATGTATGTCACAATCAAACCATTGCCTAATGACTTCACATAATGCCAATTAATCCCATCAGCTCCACACGACTATTTCTTAGTAAAGCAATTTTCAGGCATAGCGGCACTGTGCCTGAATTCTACAGCTAAAAAAATAAACCTGGATGTTGAGTAGTTTATAATACATGCTCTGCCTAAATCAATCAAGCCCTCCCTGAACAGTTGTGTCAATCTGCCCGGATCTAAACCTCTGCACCTCACCGCTTTAAATTTCCTCAACACCATCAATGGTACATTATCAAACACATCTGATAATAAAATAAAAAATAACCTGATTTCGACACTTGTGTTAAATATGTCAATAAATGTAGACAAACATTCTTTTTATGCAACCCGACCAAATGTCAGACAAATATGTATGGCAATAAAAAAGATATTTTATTTCACTGTAAAAGGGCAACAGCGCAACAGGTAATATTGCAAGTAACAGGAAATATACAGTTGGGGAGAAAAAGGTGGGTATGAATGGAAGAAATCAAACAGAAAATGTGTTGACGGGAGATTAAACAAGACTAAATTTATCACAAGGGAAAATCAACGTCATACTTGCTAATATTCTGCTCGGCTCCATTGTTCATCCTGATTATTTAATTTTAACCTTAAAACACTGATGAAGCTGGTTTACATTAAAGCAAAGCAGATTGTTGCCACACCACACACAGTCCCCTACAACAGTACAAGTGTTGTACAACAAATTTGGACCCCACCCAAATACAAAAAGAAAATACTACAGTAAAATTGCTGCTGAATCAGACAGAAGCATAACAGCTCATTTATTTTGCAACGCCAACAAACATTTGTTATCTAACCATGGTGCTGTGGTTTCAATTAGCTGTTAATTTCTTGGAATTTTCTTTAACTAACACACTAAAGAAACAAAATTAGCACTGATTTCATTTTTCTTTCTTTTTTTTCTAAAAAAAAAGGTGTGGCTCTATGCTAAGCCTGTGTCCAGGACTGTTCAGACAGAGACCTCGCTATCCTCCTCTCCCATCCTCAATGTATGCCCCTCTACAAACTGTAGAATTTGAGACTTCTGTCCATTCCTGCAGAGGTCAGGAACTGAGCATTCTCTCCAAAGGCCACCCCAGTTACCAATCCAGTATGGTCTACATTTAGAGAGAGGAGAAAAAACCGAGATCAAAAATGTGCTACATGCCCACAGAAAATACCATACAACATATCCATATACTGGATGAAGACTGAAATAGACATTATTTCTGTCTCTGACCTGTGAAGTTGAGGACCTCCGACCACTGCTTGCAGATGTAGACACGGATGTCAGACCCTCCAACTGCCAGGTACGTACCACTTTGATCGAACACAAGGGACTTTACCTGGAACAGGTAAACAAATCAAATGTGAAGGGAATCGTCAACAGGGGGTGGTAAGGCGCCACACACACATTGCAGACAATAGGCAACTTTGACTAGACATAAATAATTCAAAAATTGTTACAAAGTTGAAATTGATTACTCACACAATGTATGATGTGTATCTGGGTTGTGCAGTGTTGTAAGCATACAAGTTTAATGGGCATGGATGCAGGTAAAATGAGTGTGTGTGTGTGTGTGTGTGTGTGTGTGTGTGTGTGTCTGTCCTTCAACCTGGGGCTGCTCTCATTGGTTACGAAATCAAATGACACTGTCAAGGCTGTGATTCAAAATCATTCCCATGGTGTCCAATCCCGAAGGTGGATGTCAAAGGACTATGTTCACGTGAAGTATTGCAGAAACACTAGCCTGTGACTCCTGTAAATAGCTAAGCCCTGTAAGCATTGCCTGAATAAGCTCTTATTTCACGATTTTCTCTTTTAACAGTCTTTTCTTACCTCATAGTTGTTATCAAGAGTGATTGTCTTGAAGTTCTTCAGCTTCCTCAGATCCCACAGTTTCAGAGAGCTATCCTGGGCCCCTGGATGAACACAGCAGTCAATATTCAAGCTCAGTTTACCGTCAACACATGGGCAGAAGCTGCTTCAGTTAACAGTTATGTGGCTCCATCAAATCATGCATTTTAAAAATCCCACAAGTTTTACCTTTTATTTTCTCAGTAGAGATAATAACAAAATCAGTGTACTTCCAAAATCTTTCTGAAACATTACATTAAAATTCTGTTAGTGTTGTTACCTGTGGCCAGGTAGTATCCATTCTCGGAGAAAGCAATGGAGGTGACAGGACCAGAGTGGCCGGGGAAGTTGGCCACATTAGTGCGCTCCTTCAGATCCCAGATCTTGATTTGCGAGTCAGCCGTACCAGTGCCAAAAATGAGACCATCAGGGTGGAACTGAGCACAGGTGAGAGCTGTAGAAAGCAGAGAGAATCATCATCACTTGGTGGACTTGTGTTGACGGTCAAACATGCAAGTAAACAAACACATACCACAGCCAGCACTTTCATCAGTAACTTTGGTAAGGACTCTACCAGTCTGAACATCAGAGAAGGCCCAGTACTACAGGGGAAAAATAAGTAAAGTTATTGTAGTAAAGTAGTTTTATATTCACATCTGTAATTCATTAAGTAAAACCTGTTAGCTGCAAACATACCTGATCCTCAGAGGAGCTGAGCAGGTAGTCTCCAGTAGCATGTAGGGAGAGTCCAGTGACACCTGCATCATGGGCACGAATCACTTGGGCACAGTTGCCTCCAGTGACAGACCAGACACGGATGGTGGTGTCTGGAGATGCAGAGAAGACCACAGACTAGAGGGGGGAAGGGTCGGGGAAGAAAAGGGTATAACAAAAACGGTTTAGATTAACACATCAATGCTCCCAAGTATTCAAATCTGCTACTCATTTCAAACACACAAGGTTACCTGAGATGGATGGTAAATGACAGAGGTAACCTTCTTTGTGTGACCCTTAAGCGTTGCCACGATTTGCTCCTCGTTCTTGTCAAACACCACCACGTTCTTATCAGCTCCACCTAAGAATGGAGGTAGGTACTCGGTCTATATCATAATGTCAAGAAAGCCTTCAGATCACAAAAGAAAAAGTAAGAAGACATACCAGTGAGTACTTTGTTGGTGTCTGAGGGACACAGATCCAGAGCCAGAATACCAGGTACACTGGCACTATGGAGACCCTGAAGGCAACAAAAGAGAGAATGTTGGTGGGATGTAATTTGATTCACCTTGAGAAATTGCTTGATCAAAAAAAGCATAATTAAGTTATGTGGCAATAAATGTATACTTACAGCATGGGAGGCGACTTGGCGGTACTTGCTGAGGTCCTCAGCTCTAACCAGCTCCTCTGGCACGGTCTTTCCTCTCTGGAGAAATAAAATAAGAGAACAATATTTATTCAGCAGTGATATATTACAGTGAAAATGGAAATACAATAAGTGGATGAAAGTTAAATATAGAATATAGCACAAGGATACCTTCTTTCTCTCTGTGGTGAGGATGGTAGCTTTGTCTTGAAGCTGCAAAAAGGAAAAAGCCATATTCAAATACATCTTAGGACAAAGAAAAAAAAGCTTCTATCTGTGTTATGGTATACCGTATGTGGGTAAAAGAATAAGTCTTACCTTCTGAATGATCTCTGGGGTCATTCCCACCTGTTCACTTACATCCATAGGCTCCCCACCAGCACCCTGTGAGGTCAGAAGCAGACACTATTGTCAGCAAGTACACCAAAGCATCTGATCTGCATCTTGTCAAATAAAATTAAAAGACAAGTACTTACTGCTACAGCAGGCTGAGAGGCAGGAAGTGCCTGAGGGGCAACCAATCCAGCTTGGGGTTTGAGTGTAGCAAGAGCTATATGAGCGAGAGAGAGAATCCATTAGAAAACCATACAATCAAAATCACAGAACCAAAAGTTCATGCTGTTTGGAGAGCCCCTGTCTTGGTGCTTTTCAACTGGAATCATACCGGACAGGAGGAGTACATACAATATGTAAGAACTCACCTTCTCTCGCAGCAGTGACCTCTTTGGTGAGTCGAGCAATGACTCTGCAGGCAGCATCGTGTTGGTAAAGAGCATGCGACAGTTCCTGGCGGGTAGTCTGTAGCTGTTGCCGCAAGGTGAAGCTGTGAAGCATAACGGCATCCTAAAACAGGAAAGACTGGGTGAGGAAAATCTCCATTGCTACTCAGAATATTGTAACAGGCAAACAACACTGAAAAACCTGGTCCTTGGTAAGTATCAATTGGGCTTAAATTGCTAAAATGACATTCAACACACCCAGAGAGCAACATGTTTAAATTATTCAATAAAGGATGGGTGATACAAGAACATTTATAAAAGAATGACCCAATAGTTTGGTTCATTTTTGAGAGGTACATTTAATAAAACTGTCCAGAAAGACAGGGTCAGTCTGTTTTGTAATTCATTAAGTTCAAAAGTACCCACCCATTCATCTTGAAGGGATTTGAGAATGGCTGGGATGCTTGTCGCTGATGGTGCCTTTGGTCTAATGGGATGGGACACTGGAAAGAGGAAAATGCGCATGTTCAGAATAAGACACACATCAATCACTACGTTGACAATAAATATTTCATCTACAACAAATATTTCCCTGACTCATCCTTCAAAATAGCCAAATCCACTCACCAATTGAGGCACTAAAATATAAGAACTTTTTGCTGAAAATCAATTTATTTTATTTTTATTAAATGGATTATGTATTTATTTTTAGAAAATGTGACAAATGCTCTCCAGTTGCATTCTTGGCTTGTTGGTTGTAAGACAGGCTTTAGGCTTCATAAAATTGTGATGAACGCTTTCATTTTCATTCATCTCATTCTATCACAAGAGAAATTAATAGATTAACCAAGACAATTATCCTTTATTGGAAACCGATGTGACATACGTTGTAACCTTTTATAAATGTACAGGCAGTTACATATACACATGGTCAATTTATTAGGAATACCTGTTGAATTGCCTAATCGGCCAATCACATGGCAAAATTTCAGTGCATTTAAGTGAGGAGACATGGTCAAGACGACCAGCTAAATGATGCATCGGGAGGTGGAAGAATGGATTCAAGTAACTAACTTGTCATTATATTGTGGTTGGTGGTATCAGACAAGCTGGTCTGAGTCTATTTGGGTATATGTTTGAAGTCAAATGGCCTCACGTATCATCTCCCGGCAAAATGTAGCACCTTTAAACTTCAGCCCCTGACTGCTCTTAACAATGATATGATGGCGGAGATAGTGTCTACGACGACAAAGTTATTCATTTTAGCCTATTGTTTCCTGATGAGGATGGATCTGATGCTTTTACCTTTTATATCTACGAGCTGTTCTTCAGACAGAGGCTGTCCGTTCATCGGGTCCGTCCCATTCTCCGCGATGTACTTCTCGATCAGCCTGCGTTCAAACACCTGGTTGGACACCGGAGAGACGCACGGGTGCTCCGGCACCTCGTTGGAGACTGTGAGCAAAACAAAATTAAAATGCAGTTACAGCTTAAAACGATTAAAATATACATATCACAGAAACACAAAGACCGGTGAACTATCACGAGTAGATGGCGGCAATGCGTGGTTGCTAACGTTAGCCACATTAGCTAGTAGCGTTAGCGCGTTTGGCTGGCTAGCTAGCCTGCACTGCCCCGTTAAGTCAAATAATTCAACTTCACTTACTTGCACAAACCAAAGACATCCTCCCGAGAAAGCCCTAATAATGTCTGATAGCTGCTTACGGGTGTGTATAACGCTCGCTCGGATTTCAGATAGTTTATACCGCTAATCTACACTTTACTAATGTTTTGCTGAAGTAGCACGCTGTTCTTTCATTGCCGCTACAACCGTGGCGTTTTCTTCTTCTACACATCCATACGAGCTGTGCGCGAAATGTTGCGCCACTGCCTCCTACCGGCCGAATAACACCACTACTATGATCAATGCACCAAAAACACAAGTTACTGAAAATTCATTGATAATAATGGTACTCCATGGCTGTATAGAATCTGATAATAAATTGATTAAATTAAGTAATTTATCTCACTGACAAAATACAAATAATATTATGTTTTCTTATGATTCTCAGGCTGTTTTATTCAATAAAATTAAGTTCAACAACTGTAGCTGTTGTACTGTGATGGTCATCTGACTCTAATTACAAATTTCGTTGTGATAAGAAATTAGAATAAATTACTATCTATCTATCATGTACCCTAACAATGAATGACACATACACACCAAATACAGATTGACATGTTAGATAATTATTATTTACAGTCAGTGAAACAGGTTGTTAGAAAACTTATCTAAATGTGTGTTAAAGAAAGTCTGCATTTTATTGTTTGAGTCATACATTTATTTATGTAATTATCATTGTCTTTGCTGCAAAATAACAATTTACCATATTGGGATCAATAAAGTACATCTATGTATTATGCGCACTAAAAATTAATTACAGATACACACCAAATAAAGATTGACATGTTAAATAATAATTATTTACAGTCAGACAAATATGCAATCTTGTAAATTGTTGTTTGTACTTGTGCATAAACAAGCCACAGGGGGGCGCTGGCACTACATTTACCAAGACATACAGTAAATAACTGTGCCCTCTCTGTTGTTTGTTTATTTATTTGCAACCTATGTCTGTATGGTTTGGTGAAGTGTTGTGATTGAATTGCCGTTCGGGACAAATAAAGTTATCAGAATCTGAATTGTCACGCTGCAAAAATATCACAAGCAGCAGTTAAAGTCGTCTGTACTACAGTAGTACCATTGTCTCGAGGGTTAATACTCTATATTATTGTATAAGTTAAACAACTAGAGTACATATATTTAACATGAAAATGAAAAATAAAATTACTGTACAGTATATATTTTTTTTAAATCCCCTTTTCTCCACGTTGTTCTGAACAGGAATGCCTGGCGATCACGTTATACACAAATACACTGCACATGTTCACACAGTAAATACAGTGTAGGTAATATTGGTCCTGAGGATCTGGAGGTAGGTAACAGGAGGTGATTTCAGTAGCTCTGTAAAAACGCGTCATGAAGTGGGTAATATAAGGCAGGAAAGATCATGCCTTACACATGCTCAAGTACCGCTAGATGAAAGACGTTCCATGCAGTACTGATACCAAACAATTCAGACGAGGCTAAGATGCATAAGGCACAAGTGAGGTCCTTTCTTTCTCAAATTTCCTCTTCCCTCACTTCTGCTCCACTTCTCTGTTTTACAAGTTCAGTTTCTCGGAAATGTAAACACTGCAGGTGTCAGACGTGTTTGTGTCCAGTGGCAGAATGGAAAAATATTCTTGAGATTTGTTCGACCTTTCTTTATGTGTATTTTTTTTGATCTGGAACTGAACACAGTCCTCAGATGAGTGGAGGCAATCTGAAGCTCCAGGCACTGGAAAGGAAATCCTTCTGTCTTCCTCCATAGCTGTGTCCTGCAATGGAGACACACATATTTTAGAGAATATTGGAGTCTGGGATTCAGAATTCAATGTGTTTGTTGAAACTGCAGTTTGTCATCAGTCAGATATCAAAGCACAGTTCTTGATGACACCATAGCACTATCTGTTATGATCATCAGAACCCCTACGCTTTGTCGCTTTACAACCTGCTAAGTCGTGTAAGAAATAAAACCTCATAAAGACACTCGAGCAGTGTCGAGCAAGCACTTTGGTAAAAGTCTGGACAGTGGTGCTGTATTATTTTTTATTATTACCTTGGTGGTTGAATTATGATGAGGGGAGTTACCAGCTGCCAATCTGCCTGTCTGGTTCTTTGTTTTAGGAGTCCCCACAGAAACTGGAACGTATCCCTAAAAATACACACACAGCAACACACATGCGGCACATGCACACAATCGCAATTAAAAATGTAAAAGTTTAAAGTTACAGAACGTGACAGCTTATTTATTTATGTATATATATATATATATATATACATATAAATATATATATACATATACGTGAGTGTATATACACACGTATATGTATATTTACATACATACATATACAGACGTATATATACATAAATACGCATATATATAATATGAATAAATTAATAAATTAATGAGGCATACGGTATGAGTAGGACTCGCCCTCGGGGTCCATTTTCTTGGTGTTCCAGGCTGCTGAGTGCGACTGTTGTAGCCTGAGGGTCCAGAGACTGGCTGACTGTGGTCCTGCTCATGAATGCACGCGCACACACACACACACACGCACACACAAAAACAATTGTAAACAAACAGTTGTATCTTCCACCTCCTCTGAGAACAGTTCATTTACACAGGTGTCACACTCTCACACCTACGGTCAATTTAGAGTGCCACATTTACCTAAGCCCTATATTGCATGTTTTTGGACTGTGGGAGGAAGCTGGAGAACCCGGAGAAAACCCACACACACACGATGGAGAACATGAAAACTCCACGGAGAAAGGTCCTCGATTCCCTCACCTGGATATTTACTCTGGGAGGGTTGGCTGGTGGTCTGCGGTTTGTTCTGATGCCAGCAAGGACCTGCAACGGGCTGCAGCGTTGGTAGTTCTTCAGGAACAGGAATAATCCAGTCAATGACAGAAACATCCCAAAGGGGACACTGATGGACTTGAACATTGCTCGCCATTTGTCCACCCTTTTGGAATCTGATGGAGACGCAGAGACGAGGGACAGATATTAGAAGAGACAGACTATGGAGAGGAAAGACATCTGGATACAAAAGAGGATTTTTGTCACTCACCAGTCACCTCTAATACAGTAGAGGACACCAGGTTTCCTTTGGTGTCTCTAATTTCATACAGCCCATCGTGCACTGACGTCAGCTCTGCTATGATGATCTCATCTGTGGTACCGTCCCTGCTCACAGAGATCTCCAAGTCCTCCTCCATTATTTGGCCCCCGTTAATCAGATGTACGACACCGCTGGGAGGATTGGGGTCAAAATGTCCCAGTGCGGATTGATCCAGGTGTCGGGTCGGGGTAAAAGTGAGATGCACATGATTGATGGGAATATAGAGGGGAAGGTTTAGAGACTCTTTGGTGAAGCGGGTGACTTTAGAGGAGTGTCCTGCACTCGTATGCATGATTGAGAAGAGAGAGGGGAATGGAAGATGAGAGACACATACAAGGGTTACTGAGTGTAAGATAGACAGCAAACACTCATCTTCCAACAATGTTTCCCTTCTCACCACGAACAGAGAGGATGCTGCCGGACATCACGTTCCCATCCTTGTCTTTCACTGTGTAGTTGCCTTGGTCGTCTTGCGTCAGTCCCTCGATGAGCCACACCGTCCCGCCTCGCAGCAGCCGACCCCGTTCAGGATTGCGTGTTTTAGGGTACGTCCGGTTCCAGAGGACGATGGGCACAGCTTCAGGTGGAGCTCCACGGGGAGAGAAATCGAGCAGGACTCCACTTTCAGGGATGGTCTTCTCAAAGCTGTCTCCATATTTTCTGTGGTAGGACTTTGTACATTCTGAGGCGGAATAGAATTTAAAAAGAAAAGAAGAAAAAAGTGAGAAGTGTGGAGCTAAAAATGTGATATTGAGTTTAAAATCTCATTTACTCAACCACATTGCTGAGGCAGCTCTACTCGGTAAGAACGTTAGGGCACAGCACAACGTTTTAAAACGCCTTACTTCGCAATAAATCAAATATAGAGAATCCTTATAATTTGATTGTTTATACAGAAGCTAAAAATATGACCAGTGATGGAGATAAAATGCGGTTGGATTTTGTGTGTGTGTGTGTGTGTGTGTGCATAATGTAAATCTAGTCTGTTTATTGTTCCTGTATGTTTCATGAATTGATGCATTGAAGATTTGAGATTTACTATAAGCAAACAAAAAGCTTATTTGTCTTTGCCGCAGGTGCACCTATGGTAAACTGCCGTGGGAATAATCCACAACTCCTTATATGGGCATGCTGGGGGTGTTTGTTTATAGGTCACATATTCAGGCTTTAAAAAAGATTGGTTTTTTTCCGTCTTCTTATGTGTTGTCGAGTCAAAGTTAAGATTCATTTTATATCGCAGTTTTAGTAGTGATATAAAGTAGCGATAGTTGTGCAGAAGTCACAAAATAGAGCATTTTTTCTTTCATTTTTGTTCATAAAAACGAGCCAAGTCAACTTTGAACTGTGACGTATTTCCAAATTTCACAAATTCAGTCCAGATTGTATATACATTTTGAGTACTTTTTGCTTAGGTGTGATTATATAGTTTGTGAAAATTATTTTTTTTCCCCATCAGATTGCCTTTAGGTTGTGCTGAAAACAATGATATAAGACACTCTTTATATTGCACATTCTTATAGCCTCTGTACAAGCTGTATGTTTTAGCACAGCAGCCGAAATGATCTGTGTTGATTTTGAACAAAGGATCTAATCGCAGCTGAGGATTAGGTGAAATTAACTAATTCAAGCCAGATGAAGAGGGGAAAAAGGAGCAGGATTATTTCCAAGTGTCCATGAGAGGAGAGAACAATCTCACCTGTAACAATCAGACGTATGACCTCATAGGTGAATCCAGTGAACAATTTAATGGCGTAAAGTCCTTGGTCTCTGTGAGTCACTTCTTTCAGGATCAACGTCTTATCTCTGGTCCATTTAAATCGACGGTCTGTTACCTGCAGTTGTACATAGGTTTAGACATTCTGTATGCACTAAAAAAAACACACACACACACACACAGTTCCACTCACAGAGGTTTCCTCCAGCAGAACTTGCTTTGGTCCATCATCGTGTGGGGTGAAAGTCACCGTACTGTATGTTGAGCCGACCGGCATTTGAAATTCCTTGCCGGCACAGATCCGCCTGACTTCTCGTTCATCTGCAAACACGACAAAATAAGTCAGAAACGTCTTCAGAGAAAAAAAAAAGTTCACGTCACAAAGGGATATTTGAGGAGCAGTGACTCACCTCGTTGGCTCACACCTGTGAGAAGAGCACAGATGTTATTTATTATTATCTGCAGTACAAGGATTTGTCAAATAAACCATTTAAATGTTTTCTGTCTGTTTTTATTAGGAGCACGCCAGAAGAATCAAGTGCACGACATCACCTATAATTTGTATTGAATATATATCTAATTGAGATTATTTTGACAGGAATTGCGTCTGCGACATGATTCGCAAAATATCATAATTCTAAATTTCATTCGAAAAACATATGTAGATAAGACGTGTATAGATCAAGACACTAACTGATCTAAAATGATATTTTGACACATATTTTGGCTTCAACAAATATTAATCATTAAGCCCTAGATGTTACCAAATGGTGACATAAGTGTGGTGTTCCACAAGGGTCAGTTCTTAGACCACACACATTTTCAGTTGTTCGTTATCGTCGTGCATCAGGGATGAACAAGGGAATGTGCCAATTCTTTTGTAAGCGATTGAATATTGGACCAATACATGGTATCTTTACGTGTCTTTAATCACCAGCTTGTTATGAAGACAAAAGCTTGTGAGATGCGTACTAATAGTGTTAATATTTGTTGTGCATCATTTCAATTTAAGGAATTACTGCTTCTTCCTTGAGCCTAACATAATATGCAAGTAGTTATTTAACGGACATTTACTCCCCAAACCTGGCCGTCTCCATGACAACAGCAGTGTTTTGATTTAGATTTTTCAAACCAAACATTTAGTTTAGGTTAACTGTCAATTCTAGCAACAGAATCTATTTGAATCAGTTCTTTTTTTCAGAATAAAAGCTCTGAACTCGTTATAAAATATGCAAATAATTTAAGATCAGATGTGTTAAATCATACAACATTTTTATTTTTATTATTATTAATTTTTTTTTTTAATTTTAACTTAAGTCATGTTTAAGGATTGGGGATGAATTTCTGAATGAGCAAATATTTAAGTTAGTCTCTTATTTACAACTTACCCACAGCAAGGTGAATGATGAAAAGGGTCGGGAGTAAACAGCTCGACATCTTCTCCTGTGGACACAAAACACAAACACAGTGGACAGAGAAGACAGAGGACAGTGGACAGTCCACCATACACCGCCCTCACTAATCAACAAGCTCCAGGATGAGGAGGAGTGAGCTGCTTATCTCTGCTTTTACAGTCCGCTTCCATGATGTCAGCTCTGCTCTCAAGTCCACGTACTAAACAGTGTTCCGGTGAGTGTGTGTGTGTGTGTGTGTGTGTACCTGCTGCAGGGCGTGTGAATAATAATCCACGGTGGTCCTCGATGGTGTCGTGAATGAGGACAAGAGGCACACACAACATCCTCCGCAGACTGCGCATGTGCGCTGACCCCCTCTTTTGTCTCCGGTAATGGGTAGGTTGTATTCTCAGCAGCGGATACGCAGAATTCCGACCTTGTGATGTGTGTGAATACGCTATTAACGCAAGAGGATACGCAATATGTGGGATCTCAGCTGTGTTATTGGATTAAGAATAAGGCGACAGAGGCGTTTACTGACATTTTCGAATGTTTTTGTGAAGGAAAATTGCCTATTTATTATTTTTTATTATTATTATTGCACTGATTTGGCATTTTTGTAGACTTGAGTTATTAACGACATTAACACTGTCTGTTTAGTTAGTTTTCCGCCACATGTCAAAAAAAGATTCCATACCCAAGATATAATTATGGAATACTTATTACTGTGAGATACCCTCATAATAATGAGAATCTAAGTCAGTATTGTGAGATACTAAGTCATAATAATGAGATGGTAAGTCATAATGAGATACTAAATGATGTTTCAATAATAATGGGATGCAAAGTCATAATTATGAGATTCTATTTCATAATACTGAGATACCAAGTCATAATGATGAGATGTCAGAATTAGTATCTCATATCATAATTATAACTTACTATCCCATCATTATGACTGACTAATTTGTTTTCATAATAAACCAAGTGCTGGACTGTATCAGTACTATTTTATTTCGAGCGCTTCATGTTTTTAAATACAAATCAAATCAAATATTATTTTTATAGCCTGAATTGGGGCACTTTAACATAGCAAAGTCAATCAATTACTCGTGCAACCTCACAAATGAGTCACACTCACAGACTTGTGTGACAACACAACAGGTCAGGTTGCCTGTTCAGTGAACGACTCCCCACAAGATTAAGCAAGACAGACATTTTTAATTTCAAGTTAGATTTTACAGTGCAAACCTGCAGGGGCGGGAAAAAGACACATGTCCAGGGTAATGTTGTTAACACAGCAAGTGCATGATGAATTGATTATTTTTTATTTACCCAAAAGGCTTAATGAATAAATAAGCACTCGGTCCCAGTAAGGCACATGAACATTTTAACTACCAATAAATTACTGCTGAGTTTTGTGCTTGGAAGACATGACAATGAGTGGAAAAGTACCTTTGGCTGATCCAACGGCTTATAAAGACAATACACCAATCTTATGTTCCCTTCAACTGCAGAACAAATTCATTCAATGTTACACAATACTGTATGTTTATACAGTCAGAGGTAAAGTATTACTATTTCTTAAGCGACTGACAGAGTATTTTGAAACGAATACATAACAGAGCAGAAATAAAAAAGCAAAGGGATACAAAATTATGTTTTTCATTTTATATAACGCAATTAATCGTGACTCATTCGTATGCTACAGATGCAAAAAATAACAGTCTACACGTCATGATCACTGTGCAAGTCGGTTAAACGATTTCAGAATCCACAGGTAAAGAGAATTTCACCATTCGGACAGTGGCGTTCTCACAGTCCAAGTAATTGAGGCATAATTTAATGCAACACTGTGTTATGATTTGACCAGTCATACAGCTGCTGATGCATTGATGAGAGAAGAGAAGGAGAAAGGGCTCAGCCTGTAGCCTGTTCCACTGTAGAACTTGTTCTGGAACTCCACCCTGCAAGAGACAGCGGCAGAGTCAACACACAACAGGGAATACAGACGAGAATACATTCAGTTTTTGTTCATCCACACCACTTTATCCATCTCCATTTGTTGACCTTGGTTTGTTTTGTCTGTTTCTCTGTTTAAATCTACATACAAGAAAGAAATGTACACAGCAAATTATATGAAAGTGCAATGTGTACATAGATGAGATTTGTAAACTTACTATATTTTTGACTGGGCTTCAAGTGTCTATTTTCTATCATTTAATCAGGCTTAAATTATCCGGTAAAACCACAGTCGGCGTGATCGCTACAAAAATGTCTGACTGCTGATTGTTGAGTTGTATCTGCAGGTTATTAAAATGCTAAAACAGTGGGGTCGCAGCTCCTCTTATCCGATGAAAACCACTGTCAGATGACTTGAGGCAATCTCTTAATCTGTGAAACCTTCTGCCGATGTCAACACACATTTTATTGCATTTATTGTGCAACTCTCTCGAACACTGTCGTAATAGGAGTGTCTGCTCTTTGTGAGCTGACCTGTGGTTGAGCAAAACCTTCCAAGACAAGATTAATTCGGTAGAGGGTGTAAACAGAGCCCAGTGTCGTTCTCCCTCTCAGATCACTTGATTCATATTATGCTGATAGGATATTATGAAATTATAAGCAGATTAAGACTTTAGGACATGCTGGTAATTTTAATGGTCATTCCTCTCATCCTTACCAGTGCAGACGCAGCGCATGGAGGAAAGCTGAGAGACCCTCCATAACCAGCAGAATGGACACGGTCAAGATGGCAAAGAAGGCGAAAACCACAAACAGGACCGCAGCTCCAGTGTAGCCCTGCCATTTCAAGCCAATACGCATCACCATTGTCCACAAAACTTCGGACAGCTCTGTGTAAATACACACAACTCACTTATTAACTTAAACAGCCGGGGGAAAAAGAAGATCATGTGTATAAATAACTAGCCAAAACTGAATATTATGAGTCAAATTTTAAAGAGGAAGTCTGTCCGACTGTGTACAATAAACATCATGTGAGCATGAAGATACACATTGTGTGTGCGCGTGTGTCACTGACGTGCATGTGCCAAACTGAGAGCCCAGAGTCGGAGGTAAGAGGCAGTGTTGGAAATGCAGCCCAAGCAGTACTCTATGGTGTGGATGGCCTGATGCATGAACACGTCTGCAGCATCAAACTAAGGGAGAAAGCACAGTTAAAGCACAGTTACATCCGACTGCATCCGTTTAGTGAATAAATGTTAAATAAATCTTCCTTACCTCCTCTTCATCATCTCCTCCGTCCACCTCCCCTTGACGAGTATTGATGGAGCCTTCGTTAGCCACCAGGACACGCCTCTCTTCGTCCTGATGCCATGCAGAGATAAAGATTAGTCAGAAAATGCAGCTCGACGTTGAGTAACTGCTTTCAGTTCAAACGCAGACTCACCACCGGACGCCGTCGTCTCTTGAACGTGAGGTATTCATATGTGGGTTTTCCGAGAAGAAGGACCGGGACAGAACACAGAGCCAGAACCACCAGGACCTTCTGCACCACAATCTACACACACACACACACACAGTGAGACCAGCTGCTCATGTGATCAATTTATCACAAGGTGTTTCATATTTACTTTTATAACAGCAAATCACCCACCTGTCCCGTATAGAGAGGTAGGTTGTCAGGGTTGTCTGTGAAGAGGAACATGTCTATGAAGTGGATTAGTATACTGGGAGCAAATTTGGAGTTGGCAGAAGTGTAGGCAATCCACTTGAAGACCACCATGAACACAAGGTAACCAAACAGACAGACCATGAAGAAGAGCTCTGGGATCAACACTAAGAACACACTGCTTATCTGACCGAAGTGTCTGGAGGAAAGAAAAAACATGAAACAGAAACGAGGATGTGTGAAGGCAAAGTCAGAACAGATATGAAAATGAATTGAGGTACAGAAAACACAATCCCAACAGAAGTGAAACTTTATTACTTACACGTAATTGAAAAATGACAAGCAGACGCCAAAGGTCATGTGGATGACACCAATGATTACCGACATCTTCATCTTGTAGGAGTTGAGGAAAGTTAGCTTGTTGTTGGCCATGCCCCAAATCTAAAGACGACACAGACGAGAGAAAATCAGCATGAATGAAGTGACTTTAAAAAACTAAGCTATAAAAAAAAAAAGGAGGTGGAGACAAACCGGGTCGATGCCAAATGGATAAGGGCTGGTGAAAACCCCCGACTGAACTGGATCCATGGACAAGAACTCGCTTCCTGCCAGGACTGAAGAACTGAAAGACACAAATATACAGTAAGTCGGACCAAAAGCAGAGCCTGGAAGTTTGAGCTCGCACAAATGAAATGTCCTTACTTCCATATGTTCTTTTCAAACATCGGACCGACGTGCCAAGAAGAGCTGAAGGTAGTGAGTCCTCTGCTGAAGCACTCGTTGTAAATGGCCCCCGTGTAAACAGAGAAGAGTCCCATCAGCAGAATCAGATACCGTCCTCCAAACATCATCCTCCAAATCTACAACACACACAGATTTTGTTTCATATTTTATGGTGTGCGCTGGAAGTCGCTTTTGCTTCAGTAGAATATGCGTGAACATAATCTGTAAAACAAAAGTAAATTATTGTTCTTAATTTCTCCTGCAAGATGCAATATGATTAAAATTAAGGCAAATGCTGTATTTTGAGACAAATCAAATGTAGTTATTGGTTTGAGTTTGTCACTTTAGAATGGATAAAACCCATGGATTCATAAAGCTCAAACACTTCTTGTTAGAAACAATTACCTATACAATTATTAAGCCACCTTTTTTTTTAGATTTGGTTCTTCATTATTAAAAGCATTTCATTAAGTGAACAAACGAGCTGATGGTTAGGTAAGGATTTGTACTTTTTTTTTTATGTGTGTGCACATAGAATAGAGAATATCCTCTGAATTACCTCATTGTTGTTGTTCCTGAGTTTGGGGTCCTTCTCCTCAAGAACCATCCAGAGAGCAGCCAGAACCATCAGTAAACCATGACCCACATCGCCAAACATCACAGCAAACAGGAAGGGGAATGTAATTATGGTGTACACCGCTGCAGGCACATTAAGAGAGAGAGGAAAACAATCAACTATATTTAGAGACACACATGTAGAACATGGCAGGACCACATACTAACGCTGTAAGCTGTTGTAGAACTGCAATAACAAGGCCACCGATTTTGCCTTTGCACTCATATTACACAACAGGCTGGTCCAGAATTGCCTCTTTAATTAACTTTGAAAAAGTGATGACCAGTGAGTGATAAACTCACCATATGACAGATGATCTGACCCCATGTCCCTTTTTTTCCCCAGACTGCGATGTATGAACTTTTTTAGTGGTGTGCTGACGTACCTGGGTTGACTTCACGATAGCTGGCTACTCCGTACGCGTCGACGATGCTCTGAAAACCAGCTGTGAAAGAGTTGAGTGGGAACAAGGTAGGTGGAGGGCTGGTGGATGGCAGGCGGTTGTAGAAAGAGTCGACTCCGCTTCCACTCTTCCTCTGAGGACGGAGAATAATTATGATTGGAAAAAATAGAGGACAGTAGAAAAACGTGTTGTTGATCATCTAAAAACGTCGTCTCACCCCTCCCTCTCTCAACGCGCTCTGCAGCTCAGGCAGCTTGTTGACAGGACACCAGGCCTCAGCGATCAGGCATTTTTCAGTGACAGAGGGGCTGCAGAGATTCAGCACCATTTGGACGGCCTTGCACTTCTGAACCCGAACCTTCCACTGGGGCAGCGCAGCCACAGCTCGCATCAGCAGCTGCTGCAGGAAGGCCTCTGTCTGTGACAAAACCTGAAGGGGAGATAAAACAAAAGGGTAAAATGCTGGCAATTGGATCAATTTAGCAACTATAAAAGGTCCACAGTACTTTCATCCACAGACACAACACTTACTGATTTAATGTCTTCAATTCTGCCTTGCAGACCCTGGAGAATCTCCTCTCTCTCAGCAGGGTTATCTGGGTATGCAAATGTCTGTGTGTGGAAACTGTGAGGGAAGAAAGTCACCAGATACTGAACAGTAAGTTTCAACAGACACTGCAGTGTGGAAATCTGACTGATGAACAAATGTACCGACCAGTCACATATCTTCTTGACTTTCTGTCCAATCTGATCTCCCCAGAAGGAAATGAGGAACACTGTCCATTGTACCATTTCCCCCTAAAAATGACAAAAAAGACAACATATGTGATTATTACATACACACACAAAAAAAGGCCCAACATGTGACAAACGTCCCCATTTTCCCCACCGTGTCCGGGTGCTCGAGTCGGTCCTCCATTTCTCTGAAATCCACGATAATGTAACCACGACAAGCGCGCCACAACAGCCGTTCAAATGAAGGGACCTTCCAAGGATGGACCACACCTGCAACAAAACTGGAAGAAAAAAAAAAGGAAATGCAGTGAAAGATGTGTCAAAAAGAGACAATCAAACAATTTACTATGATTCAGTATAACTATAAAATGTCCCAGAATGTATTTTTTTTAATCAAGAGGCACTTTTATTTTTGTGATATTGTTTTTATGCAACAGTTACAACAATTCCATCTTAGCATGGATAAATGTTTAAAACTTCATAAATCTGAAAAAGACACTTTAATGTCTCCATTTGTCATTCTGTCTTGCAAAGCAGACTGGAGTAGATCATCCTTTGCACACCGATAGATTAAAGCAGAATTTCTTATGAATTGAAAATTCGTATCGTAGCCTCAAAAATCGGAATTGAATCGAATCGTGAGATACTAAACGATTCCCACTCCTATCATCCAAACCCCTGAATACTTTTGACTGAGCCATTCTTCAAAATCTGAGGTTGTATCATCATCATCTTACTTACGTTTTTTATTATTCTACTAGCTTCTTTTATCTTTTTTTTTAATGTTCACCCGTTTTAATTCTCAGTTCTCTTTTTAACAATTTAATATGGTTTTGTAATTTTCCACTTCGTAGTGGTTTCGTTCTCTGTGTTGTTTTAATGTAACTTGCTCAGTCTTATAAGAAAGGAGTTTGAATACATCTAAATTCTACCTGAGACGGACATCCTGGCGGTTATCAAACAGGCCTTGGTTTTCCATCACGTGTGGCGGTGCCTGTGATAATCAAATGAAAAAAAGGAGCATTACAACAGTGCAATAAGTTTAAAAAATAAATAAATGCAAGAAAGAAACAGTCTTTAACCACCTGTGAGGCTGTAAGTGTGTGCGTTCTGGTCAGGACACCTCGATACTGACAGAGCTGAGTCAGCTGAGCTCGAAGACTGTCTCGATTCCTGGACACCTAACGAGACACGCACATGGTCAGTATACTGTAAATGCCGACAGCCATGAGCACCTAGGCTTGCATCGAGTAGAGAGATTGGCAGTGTTTTGGCAATTACGTGACAGAATTTCCACACTGGTTTCAACGCTCACCTCTTTAAGCTCTCTCGCCAGCTGCTCGCTCTCCTCCTCTATGGTGATCAGTTCACGGGGCTGAGGTGCCAAAGGTGTTGGGCATGGTGGACTGAGGGGACCCCGTAACGGTGGGGACAGGGAGCGATTGATCTCCTGCTCAAGGAAAGCTGAAGGACGGATACGACATGGTTAGAAGGGAGAGGCAAATGGAGAAAACAACCATTAAAGCATGACTGGGGAACAAAGCATTTCTGTCACTTACTGAAGGTTTTCTCAAGCTCTTCGCATCGCCTGACTTCACTGACAAACTTCCTCTGAAAGGCGTTCACATTGGGATTTAACTGCAATCAAAAGAATTAGAGCAGCAGGAAGAAGAAGAGGGAACGAGTTAACCATGTTAGCAAGAGAAGAAACATTTTACTTTGGCTCACGCTGACTCAATTCGACCGTCTCGCCCATGGTCTGACTCAGAAATGCTACGTGATTTCATTAAGTTTTTACGGACACTAAATACGAGAAGAGACCCGAGAGATGAAGAAGAGTGACTCACGTCTCTGAACTCGACCAGACCCAGTTCTCCCAGCTCACTGACACAATTGTAGGCTGAGCCCGACTGAAGGAAGAGCTGCACCAGGCAGACCTCCTCACTGCGAAACATGGAGCCCATCGTTGCCTGAAAAGACTGAGAAAAGTTGAGAATTAACATTTTCCTCCCAAAATTCAACAGGGTCCTGCTGAGAGACAATTGAGACACCTCAAGTTTATTTATTCTAAAATCCAACCACTTATACCATCTAAAACTTTGAAAATGTTAGTCTTGCATACATCTTTTCCAGATTAGACGACAACTTGCTAACAAGAAGGGTCTGTAATTCCACCTTCACCTTGAACCTATCCTTCACTCCTCACCACTATCTCACTGTCCTCATACATGTCCTGCACCACCCTCACATACTTCTCGGTCACTCCCGACTTCCTCATACAAGACCACAGTTCCTCACTTGGCACCTGATCATAAGCTTTCTTTAAATCGGCAAAGACACAGTGTACCTCCTTCTGGTCTTCCTCATACTTTTCCATCAGCACTCTCAAAGCAAACCTCACATCTGTGGTGCTCTTTCTTGGCATGAACCCTTCTGACCTTAACCAGGCTTCAACAACTCTTTCTCACTTCTACATGGTGTGTGGATTATCGACTTTATACCCCTGTAATGACTACAGTTCTGCACATCTTCTTGTTGAAAATCGGTACCACTGCACTTCTGGCATGTTCTCGCTCTTCAAGTTTGTATTAAACCATGCAGCACCCCCAATCGATTACATGCGGCCCCCCACTTAATATCATGTTATAATGAAAATGCGGCCCATGACGCCATCACAACATGTTTTTTATAACAGTAATAATAAGACATTTGGTCATTATTATCTCATTATTAAATGCATCATATACAACATTCAATTACATATATAAATACGCTTGTTGGGGCCCAAGCCACGAATGGCAGTGGCTGAAACAGCTCCTGGCACAGTTGTCCACACTATTATTTATGTAATTTAAAATAAATGTCTGTTTTTGATATTAATGCATTAATTTTGCATCATAAATAGTATTATTAAGTATATGTGTGATATCATGATGCAATATTGTTAACAGTTGGGCTTTTTTTTCCCACTTTTTGTTCTCTAGGCCTGCCCCCTCCAGACCACAGATGTGCATTGGCCCCCAGGTCATTTGAGTTTGAGACTCCTATATTAAACAATCTGGTCAAAAAGTCCACGTCTCTAGACATCGACAAACCTCCACAGGTATGTCATCTGGACCAACTGCCTTTCCACTCTACACAGCTGCCTTCACTTCCTCATTACTAATCATCTGTACTTCCCGAGGCATCATCTATCCTCCTCTCATTAGCTCCCAAAATACTCCCATCTTCTCAACACACTATGATCGTTTGTTAGAACATTTCCATTTCTAACCTGCTGCACAGAAAAGGTGACATTAAGACATTTTTAATGTAAAAAAAAAAGGTATTGTTTTAAAAGGAAAAGCTAGTGTTGTAAGTTCACATAGGGCATCTATGTGCACTTACAACACAAAACTCTACAGGTACAATGCAGAAGCATGAATCAAGAATGAAACTGAAGAAAAGGGGAAGCTTTTGAGTCCTCCTGACTGTGACCATTAAACAGGATTTCCATTGTTGTTCAGACTCATTTCTCCACATGACAAGCACACATTTCTGTCAGGAATGATTGATATAAAAATCTGTGCAAATCTCATCTTAGTAAAGGTCAAAACTGTATTTGAGAAGTGATAATTTCATGAAGGGTTATTTCAGAATGCCCTAGTGCATTCAACAATACAGTTTTTATATAGGATTTGTGTCAGAATCCATATTTTGTTGCATAAAATTAATAAAATCGAATCAGATCAACCACTAAATTAACTGCCAAATGTTCTCCCGCTTCTTAAATGTGAATACATAAACTAAGGATATTTAATTTTACTTTCTATGTTATAGAGGAACAAATAAACCTCCCCCAAAAAAACCAATTATCCATGATTTGTGGACAAGTTTTGATTTTGTGTGGAACGTTTATTTAATAATTAATTTGAACAGGTTTATTTAATGGAGCAAACAACAATTTACAAATAATCAACAATAAATAGTGAAGGGTCATTGCCAATGAAAAATCGTCATTATCAAGCCAAAGTGGTATATTTTAATTTAATTTTTATCAAGTAATGAAACGTCTGAACACTGAGTTACTGTAAGAAGGTAGAACTTATAAAACACGGAGCAACATAGCGGATGTACGAATAAACACACGATAACAACTTAAGTTTGACACTTCCTTTGGTTAATAATGTCCTTCACTATGTCTCCATTTAACTTCAGTAAAATAACATAACATAACATGTTGAACCTGTGTTGTTTCGTGTTGAGTGAGACGCCATGACAAATAAACGAAGGCTCAAACGCAGTTTCAAAAAGGAATGAGACATTAAATGAACAACAACTCCTCGTCAATTAAAGCTGGGGGGATTCCATTAAAGCGAAAGAAACGGTTTTGATTTCAGCAGAAGCAGCAACAGCTCATACAGGAGCAAAAACACCGACATTTCAAAGTGACTCTAAACACAAAACCGCTCACCTGTGTGTTCGTCAACCCCGCTGTCCTTCACTCTGTCCGGCTCCGTACCGACGGACTGACCGGTGACCGATGACCGGCTCTAACCGAGACGTATTTATGAGAAGTTCTCCTGACTCTAACTTCCCGTTCGTGAAAGTCACGTTACTGCAGTCTCACGTGACCTGCTGGCGCTTTTGTCCATGTTGTTGGATTCGTTGGATTCGACTGTCTTCTTTGCGCTTGGCACAAAGCATTTGGTGCAGTACCGCCACCTACTGGTATGGAGGATGCATCGAGACTCTGCCATCAGCCATTGACTTTTATTTGATATAATAAACAGACATATAGCTAATGTGCATATAAAACAATGTGCATATCAGATATATATGATACAAAAATACAGATCACATATATACTGAATAAAATATATGAAAATAAATAAATAATGTAATTTAAAGGTGCATTATGTAATAAATCTAAAGCAACTGACCATAAAATCCTCCTAATGTCACAGAGACTCAGTATAATGTTCATATAACAAACTGAACTCGCCAACAACAACAGTACAGCCAAAATATTTTGCAGACTGCAAATCGTGTGTGTTTTGAAATCAGGTTTTGGCATGTGGCGCCACCTACCGCCATCTACCAATCATTGCAGTCAGTAGAGTCTTAAAGGTCCCATATTATACCCTATTAACCCAAGCTGCCGAGCAACCAGGGGTTGCCTAAAAGACCTACAATTCAAAACAAACTCAAAACAGGGTGTTTTTGTAGACCAATAGTGACGTGTAAATAAAATGAAATGGGCTTTATTAATTTGGTACCTAAGAAATCTCAAATGGCACAGATGGTGCCGAACGAGAGAATGCCTAGGCATCTCTTTACTACAACCTCTGTCATTTTAGTCTGCTCGACTTCAGCAGCATCAGACTTCGCACAGCTAATGTCCACACATTGTTACATGACCTACATGAGTTTTTAAGCTCCTACTGCATATTTTAAAGGTGACATTTACTTTAAAATGCAATATTTCATTAGGCAAGGGAAAAAAAATCTTTAATTTATGCTGGGTTCCATCTGCATTTACTCTCAGTGGCATCTAAACCTGATCCTTCTGGTGGAATCTCACAAGTATTATCTTTATTTTGATACAAAGATAATTCATAGAGCGCTTGTAATTGCAGAGATATACTATATATTAAAAAATCAGGGTCAGGGAAGAAGTGATTAAAGAACGTTTTCTGTGACATATTTTCTGCATTATTCTAACTTATAAAAGAGTACTGAAATATTTTAGTAAAAGTACCACTATTTTGATAACATTTTACTCAAGTACAAGTACTGGTCTAAAAGTAGCTCGTTTGTTACTTACTTTTTCCTCTTTCATGTGTTGTGCAAAAAGGACAAGGGGACTCAACTCTCACATGATTAAAGGCAAATGTTTACAAATTAAAATGCTGACAAAATAAAATATATAAACGAAATGTATCAGACAAAATGGGTCAAAGGTGACAAATACTTTAACTTTGCCACTCACTCAGGGAGTGACGCCAATTGACCTGTCCTTGTCATTTACTGTGCATGAATTTAAAGTCAAACCAACATTTTTTTTTTAACTTGTAGACAAGTACAGTAGTTCCAAAAAAATACTTTGGTAGTACACAAAAAACCTACTCAATTACAGTAACACGAGTAAATGTAATTCATTACTTTCGACCTGCTTATCAAGCAACTCCTGAACTCAGACTTGGAGTCTATTTTGTTACCATTAGCCAAGACTGTGCTGCAACATATTATTTACAAATTACATTTAAGTTCATCACCTTCAATTCTGAATTTTGCAAACGTAATCACTTAGAATTTTATAATTGATCAAGTTCTGATTTTTCGGCTTCTTAAATGTGTATATTTCCTGGTTTCTTGCTCTGTATGACAAATAATTTAAAAATAAATTGACACTTGAGGATCAGCATTTCTAAGTTTAGGAAACACTGATCAACAATTTTCTGGACCAAACAAACAGAGAAAATTAATATATAATAATAGGGAAATAATCGCTAATTGCAGCCCTATTTCTGAAGAATGATAAACCTGTAAAAAGGCACAATATATTTGTTTTACATTTATTTTTAACATAACTTTGTCATGTGTCAGTTATTTTCTGTTCAGGGCTGTAGTTTACAATTACCAAATGAGTCGCCAACTATTTTTCGTAATCGGTTTTATGTTCTCTGATTTCTCAGCTTCTTAAATGTGATTTTTTTTTTTTTTTATTTCCTTGCTCCATACAAACAAATCATTAACACCGATTCATTTTAATTTGTGGAATAAACAAAACATGTTTTGAGAACATCATCATTTCCAGGTTTGGGAAACAATGATAAACATTTTCTGGACCAAGCAAATCTAAAAAATAATTGACTGGTGAATTGATTAGAAAAAAAATAAAAATCAGCCCCTTTCACCACAAAAGAAAGACAACCAAAACGTCATCTCTTCTTCCTGTCAGAGTCATGATGCCCAGGACACTGACTGGAAGAATCTCCTCGTCCCGTACTTTGGTGTTTTACAGATATTTTTTTAGGGTTTTATTCGACTGCTGTGTATTTTCCTGCACCGATGTGTGGATCTGGCTGTGATTCATCCCATGGGTTAGGGTTAGATTGAGACAGTCAGGGGGCGACAGGATCAGGAATATTAGCATTGCACGTGTGGCTGCTTATATTGCTGTTGATGGTACTGTAATACTGTACAAATAACTATTTGAATGGCACTGCCATAAAAACAATGCTACAAAAATAACAGTTTGAAGGGTCAAACATAAAAAAAGGATATAATTAAATAAAATAGGCCAGATGAAATTAAATGGTAATACATCTAATTAAAGAAAGGCATACTTAAGATTACAAGTTTCATGTCTCGCAGCATCTTTTTATATGAGCCATATTACACCATAGGTGGTAGTGGCTGAAGGTAAGGAAGTTGTGAGAAGCATCCCAATACATGATATCCACTCTAGCATTCCCTGCTATTCTAGAACGATATTCTCTTTAAAACCTTGTGTGCAAAGTTGAAGACTGGACAGAGTCTTTATCGCAACTGATGCCGAGTCATGTTTGACAAGATCAATTTACTGCAAATCATATTAACCCACTAGAGCTTTTAGATGTGCCCATTTAGAACTATTCTCAATGGTAATCCAGAATTAACATCTACTTTACATGCCTTTAACTTAGTTTCACTGTAGGAAACACATGTGGCTCCTTTGTCCAGCACTTGAATACAAGCCACTTGTAGCCAATTGCATTCGTGATCATTGTTTGGTTTGAATGCCAGCAGTTAAACTGCTGCTTAGTGTCAACACAACTTCTACCCTCAATCTCACATTTTTTTAATGTAATACAATCATGATCTTAAAACTCAGAGAACTGGTGAATATAAAGTAAAAACAATATTATACAGGGCCTGTAGGTTTGAGTTTTCTGGTTAAGACCAAACTGACACTTGAGGTCACTGTCAAATGTGCCGAGTCTACAGTAACATGTTATGCAATTTGTTTTTAAATAATTCCACATATTTTAGTTCAAAGAACTTACTTATCAAACAAACTCTCCTCACAGAACCACTGAAAAAAATACAAGTCAGCCATAAACTTAAGAATAAAAGTTTTACTTGATATACAGAGGGCAATAAATACAGGTTGAAGTGAGCCGTGTCTGTATTTTAGTGTCACATGTGCATGTACAGTGTTTTGTCAAGTGTGGTTGTGGGTCAGTGGGGTTCTGGCTTTAGGTGGTAAAGTCCATGCATATCACAACAAGCCGAGTCACAAAATCAGATAGCTCCTTGTCTGATTTTGGAAACTGAACAGCCATGGTTTGCCACTCCGCCAGGATCTGTGGCCAGATTTCCTCACACACAGAGAAGAAGGGGAAGGACGAAATGCCTTACCATGTTACGAGTCGGCTAAAATTACCTCGATCTCTGTTGTGTGAAGAAGACAAGGCTGGGACTTCTTCTGTGACAGGTCCTCACATCCAGTCAGGGCCCACCGATGGATGCCCTTCCTGAACTATACCCGTCTTTCCTGTTCTACACTGACAGTTACAAGCGATCCACTCACTTTGTGGTCCATTTGTGATGATGCTAACCCCAGTGTCTTGGTTGGCGGCATGAAAAAGTGTAAATCTCCCAGTTGTCCAGACAAATATTCCTTCTGATAATGTAGCCTCGCCATAAACGCTCCTTAAGCCCCGATTTTGCTAAGCATGAAATCAATACAAGAGGGTACTCAACAGTGACTCCTGGAATTCAGCCCACAGAATAAATGTTTTATTTCAAGTCTTCGCATCAAAAGATAAACGTTTTAACATTTGGCGTAAGCTTCAGTTAAATAATCCGAGTTGTGTCTCTCTGCCAGGTTTGTTACCTCCTAAAGAAACGCGCTCTAAACCTGCAACCTACAATCCCATTTATGAAATAAACTATGCAGGATAGCCCTGCATCCCTAAGACGACTAATGCAGAGTTTTGCAGGGGAAGATGGAAATCCCCTGCTGGGAGGCCTCCCAACATGACGCGCAAAAAGGCTTCATGAACACAAAAAAGGTTCAACGCCAGTTTTTAGAGGGAAATAAACTTGACAGAGTGAGACAAATCAGCATTGATACTGAATTCCAGTTTAGTTAGCGACTACAAAGGCTGACAGCAGTGCATAAAGTTTAAGACTTAAATGAATATCAAGTGTAACTACCCTTGCATATCAATCAAAGTTTAGCTTCTAGTTATCTTATCAAAGCAATTACCAGTTGAGAATAAAAGAATATCTGCTCTAGCTCATCGTGATCAATCGTTACATATCTTTGAGAGTTATGTGACTGCAACGATGAAAGTAGCTGTGTCTGTATCTTAGTGTTGTGATGCATCACATGTGCAGTCACAGTTTTTTGTCAAGTGTGGTTGTGGGTCAGTGGGGGCAAGAGAGTTCTGGCTTTAGGGAGTAAAGTCCATTTAAAAAAAAAATCTTGGTGACCATGTCCTGTAGGGCAGAGTGATGTAGCAGCAACTGAGGCATTTGAACAGTTTGGCAAGGTCCAACATCTACAAATAAAGAAAGAAATAGAGTCCGCCCACTTCAGTATAAAATAAATATGGATTAAACAAATTAGGAACCATCTGAAAGAACGTACCTGAAGACATCCTGTGGAAAAGAGGCTTCATTGTAGACGAGTCGGTTCATCTTGAGCAAAGTCCTCATCGCAGCAGGGTCGGATCATCTCGGGCGAGGTCCATTTAAGTCACTCAAACATTGATTCTGTTGGGTCATGCAGAGAGCTTGCAATGTTTTGCATGCAAACCTTTAGAGGTGAGATTACTAACCCTAAGAAGTCAAATTCAATGATTTTTTTTTGTCCAAAGGTGTGTGTGTGTGTGTGGGTCAGTGGAGGTTCTGGCTTTTGGTGGTAAAGTCCATTAAAAAAAAAAAAAGAAAAAGAAAATCTTGGTGACCATGTCCTGTAGGGCAGAGTGACGTAGCAGCCATTGAGGCATGTGAACATTTTGGAAAGGTCCAATATCTAAAAATGAATTTTAAAAAAAGAGTCAGCACAGTTGAATATTAAATAAATACGGATTAAACAAATTGGGTACCATCTAAAAGTACGAACCTGAAGACATCCCGTGGAAAAGAAGCGTCATCGTAGAGGGGTCAGTTCATCGTGAGCGAGGTCCTCACCACAGCCATCCAGGACAGGACTTCTCCAGGTTGTGGTGTCCAACATGGAGTCCTCTGATCCAGAAACCTGCTGCAGCCTTTATCGTCTCTACAAAGCAAGGTAGAATTTGATAAGTCACAAGAATATAAAATAAACAAATGACAAAATCCTCAGGTAGCTCACCTGGTCAAGTGCGACAGGTCCTTACAGCCAGTCAGGGCCCACCGATGGATGCCCTCCCTAATCTATGCATGCCTTTCCTGTCCTACACTGACGGTTACAAGTGATCCACTCACTTTGTGCCTCATGTTGCCAGCCATTTGGGATGATGCTAACCTCAATGTCTTGATAGGCTGCATGAAAAAGTGTTAATCTCCCAGTTGCCTAGACAAACATTCCTTCTGATTCTGTAGCCTCACCACAAAAAGTCCTCTGCTTAAACCCTAATTTTGCTAAGCATGAAATGAATACAAGAGGGTACTTGCACATCAGTCTCAACACCGACTCCTGGAATTCAGCCCACAGAATAAAGGTTTTATTTCAAGTCATCGCAGCAAAAAACTGAAGTTTTAACATTTGGCGTAAGCTTCAGTTAAATAATCCGAGTTGTCTCTCTGCCAGGTTTGTTTCCTCCTAAAGAAACGCGCTCTAAACCTGCAACCTACAATCCCATTTATGAAATAAACTATGCAGGATAGCCCCGCATCCCTAAGACGACTAACGCAGAGTTTTGCAGGGGAAGATGGAAATCCCCTGCTGGGAGGCCTCCCAACATGACGCGCAAAAAGGCTTCATGAACACAAAAAAGGTTCAACGCCAGTCTTTAGAGGGAAATAAACTTGACAGAGTGAGACAAGTCAGCATTAATATTGAATTCCAGTTTAGTTAACGACTACAAAGGCTGACAGCAGTGCATAAAGTTTAAGACACAAATTCTATCAAAAGTGCGTCAACAAATGCCAGATTTAAAGTTTTTTTTTCATAACCGTATCCATGGGCTGAATAACACCTAAAATCTAATGTGACTACACTTGCATATCAATCAAAGTTTAACTTCCTAATCCAATCAGGAACTACTTATCTTATCAAAGCAATTTCCATTTGAGTATAAAGGAATCCCTACTCTAGCTCGTCGTGATCAATCGTTACGTATCTTTGAGAGTTATGTGACTGCAACGATGAAAGTAGCCGTGTCTTTATCTTAGTGTCGTGATGCATCACATGTGCATGCACAGTCTTTTGTCAAGTGTGGTTGTGGGTCAGTGGGGGCAAGAGAGTTCTGGCTTTAGGGAGTAAAGTCCATTTAAAAAAAAAAATCTTGGTGACCATGTCCTGTAGGGCAGAGTGATGTAGCAGCAACTGAGGCATTTGAACAGTTTGGCAAGGTCCAACATCTACAAATAAAGAAAGAAATAGAGTCAGCACACTTTAGTATAAAGTAAATATGGATTAAACAAATTAGGAACCATCTGAAAGAACATACCTGAAGACCACATGTGGGAAAGAGGCATCATCGTAAAAGGGTCAGTTCATCTTGGGGGAAGTTCTCATCGTAGAAAGGTTGGTTCATCTTGGGCGAGGTCCAATTATGTCACTCAAACATTGACTCTGTTGGGTCATGCAGAGAGCTTGCAATGTTTTGCATGGATTCCCCAACTTTTAGTTCAGTTAACTGACCCCAAGAAAATCAAATTCAATGTTTCTTTTTTTGTCCTAAACCAAGTTTGGTTGCGGGTCAGTAGGGACAGGGGGTTCAGGCTTTAGGTGGTAAAGTCCAAATAAAATTTAAAAAAAATCTTGGTGACCATGTCCTGTTGGGCAAAGTGATGTAGTAGCAAGGTCCAACATCTAAAAATAAAGAGTCAGCACACTTTAGTATTAAGTAAATATGAATTAAACAAATTGGGTACCATCGGAAAGAATTTACCTGAAGACATCCCGTGGAAAAGAATCGTCATCGTAGAGGGGTCAGTTCATCTTGGGCGAGGTCTTCACCACAGCCATCCAGGACTATACTTCTCCAGGTCGTGGTGTCCAACACGGAGTCCTCTGATCCAGAAACCTGCTGCAGCCTTCATCGTCTCTACAAAACAAGTCAGAATTTGATAAGTCACAAGAAAAAAATTAAATAGATAAACAAATGACAAAATCCTCAGGTAGCTCACCTGGTCAAATGCGACAGGTCCTCACATCCAGTCAGGCACCACCGACGGATGCCCTCCCTAATCTTTACCTGCCTTTCCTGTTCTACACTGACAGTTACAAGCGATCCACTCACTTTGCAGCCATTTGGGATGATGCTAACCCCAATGTCTTGATAGGCTGCATGAAAAATGGTAAATCTCCCAGTTACCTAGACAAACGTTCCTTCTGATTCTGTAGCCTCACCACAAAAGGTCCTCATCTTAAGCCCTGATTTTGCTAAGTATGAAATGAATGCAAGAGGGTACTTGCACATCAGTCTCAACACCGACTCCTGGAATTCAGCCCACAGAATAAAGATTTTATTTCAAAAATTGAAGTTTTAACATTTGGCGTAAACTTCAGTTAAAAAATCAGAGTTGTCTCTCTGCCAGGTTTGTTACCTCCTAAAGAAACGCGCTCTAAACTTGCAACCTACAATCCCATTTATGAAATAAACTATGCAGGATAGCCCTGCATCCCTAAGACGACTAACGCAGAGTTTTGCAGGGGAAGATGGAAATCCCCTGCTGGGAGGCCTCCCAACACGACGCGCAAAAAGGCTTCATGAACACAAAAAAGGTTCAATGCCAGTCTTTAGAGGGAAATAAACTTGACAGAGTGAGACAAATCAGCATTAATATTGAATTCCAGTTTAGTTAGCGACTACAAAGGCTGACAGCAGTGCATAAAGTTTAAGAATTAAACGGATAACTAGTGTACCAACAAATGCCAGATTTAACGTTTTTCATAACATTATCCATGGGCTGAATAACACCTCAAATCTAATGTGACTACACTAACATATACATCAAAGTTTAACCCTAACCCATAATCAATCGTTACATATCTTTGAGAGTTATGCGACTTCAACGATGAAAGTAGCTGTGTCTGTATCTTAGTGTCGTGATGCATCACATGTGCATGTACCAGGTTTTTGTAAAGTGTGGTTGTGGGATGAGGGAGGAGAGTTCTGGCTTTAGAAAAAAAAACACTTTGTGACCATGTCCGGTAGAGCAGAGAAACGTAGCAGCCATTGAGGCATTTGAACAGTTTGCCAAGGTCCAACATCCAAAAATAAATATCAAATAAAATCAACAAACTCCCGTGAATCCCGTGGGAAAGAGGCATCATCATAGAAGGGTCAGTTTATGTTGGGCGAAGTCCTCACCCCAGCCATCCAGTCAGGGCCTACCAATGGATGCCCTCCCTAATCTATATCTGCCTTACCTGTACAGTGTTTTGTCAAGTGTGGTTGTGGGTCAGTGGGGGCAGATGTGGTTCTGGTTTTAGGTGGACCATTAAATTAAAAAAAAAAAAAATTAAAATCTCTGTGACCATGTCCTGTAGGGCAGAGTGACCTAGCAGCCATTGAGGCATGTGAACATTTTGGAAAGGTCCAACATCTAAAAATAAATAAACAAATAAAGAGTCAGCACACTTTAGTATTATGTAAATATGGATTTAGCAAATTGGGAACCATCTGAAAGAATGTACCTGAAGGCATCCTGTGGGAAAGAGGCATCATCATAGAAGGGTTGGTTTATCTTGGGGTGAAGTCCTCATCATAGAAGGATCAGTTCATCCTGGGTCGAGGTCCGCAACAGCCACCCAGGGCGGGACTTCTCCAGGTCGTGGTGTCCAACATGGAGTCCTTCAATCCAGAAATCTGCTGCAGCCTTCATCTCTAAGTAACAAGAAAATACAAAAAAGTTAACAAATGACAAAATCCTCAGGTCGCTCACCCGGTCAAGCGTGACAGGTCCTCACATCCCGTCAGGGCCCACCGATGGATGCCCTCCCTAATCTATATCTGCCTTCCTGTACAGTGTTTTGGCAAGTGTGGTTGTGGGTCAGTGGGGGCAGGTGTGGTTCTGGCTTTAGGTGGTAAAGACCATTAAAAAAAATCTTTGCGACCATGTCAGCAATTTAGTATGAAGTAAACATGAATTAAACAAATTGGGTATCACCTGAAAGAACATACCTGAAGACATCCCGCGGAAAAGAGGCTTCATCGTAGAAGGGTCGGTTCATCTTGGGAAAAGTCCTAATCATCGAAAGGGTTGGTTCATCTTGGGCGAGGTGCTCACCACAGCCATCCAGGACTATACTTCTCCAGGTCGTGGTGTCCAACATGGAGTCCTCTGATCCAGAAATCTGCTGCAGCCTTCATCGTCTCTACAAAACAAGGCAGAATTTGATAAGGTACAAGAAAAAAAAAGTCAACAAATGACAAAATCCTCAGGTAGCTCACCTGGTCAAGTGTGAGAGGTCCTCACATCCAGTCAGGACCCACCGATGGATGCCCTCCCTAATCTTTACCTGCCTTTCCTGTTCTACACTGACAGTTACTCACTTTGTGCCTCACTTTGTCAGCCATTTGGGATGATGCTAACCCCAATGTCTTGGTTGGCTGCATGAAAAAGTGTAACTCTCCCACTTACCTAGGACAAATGTTCCTTCTGATACTTTTTCTGAGTTATCATCTTAATGACCCTACAAGCTGCCTAAATTGTGGACTCAAGTGGTCGTCAATGACACATTTGAAAGAAAATCATGCATAATAATGGACTACAGACACTGAAAACTGCTTGTGTGATGAGTATTCAACCCTAAACCCTACCCTATCAAAAACACCACGTTGAGCAAACCATAAAGTCCTATCAGTTGTTGCCAGTTTTGCAAATAAGAGACAAGACCACTTATGTTTACATGCTCATTGTCTAATTCATCTGCATCTAGCCAATCTTCCAGCATAAATTTTGTTCACCTTTCTGGTCCAGTAAAGTCAATTAGAGTGTAAGTCTTGGTTCAATGGTCAGATTAACGTCAGTCCGTCATCACACAAACACACACACTCAATCCAGACAACCAGGAAAACAAAGTAAGAAAAAACAGGTCAGAAATTATAGACTGGCACAGCCACAGTACAGTTATGACACAGTGGCTATGAAAAAAAAAAAAAAGATCAAGAGACAGCTGTGAAAAAGCTCAGAGGAGGTATAGTAATGGCACAGCGGCCAAGCAAGAAAGAAAAACTGTACTTACTGTTTGAAATTTTACCGTAACTAAAACGCAATCTAATTAAGATGGACATTCACGGATGTCTGGTGCTCCTCTTGACTAATGGTGGAAGGAAAGTATGGTTAGGGTTAGTCACTTACCGTACATGGATACGGCTTGGCATCCATGTTGGCCTATGTAAAATCCCTAGACGCGCAAGGCCAGACATACAATAATACAAATAGGCCGTGAGGGTAGACGGCCGTCATTGCCGACTTGTATTATGGGACGACAAAGCCTGGTCCTATGTTTGTAGATCACCAGGATCTATTTTAGCGTGCTAGGGCTAACATTGATTAATGGCCACGATTGAAAAGGGGGAAAAAAAAGGCACAGCGGCCAAGAAGCCTCAGCCTTGTGACATAGCGTACAAGGCACAACATTAATTTCATTTGATTTAAACCTCATTTAGCATCTGGTCCTCCAACATCACTACAGTTTAGTGCTAAAACCGTTCCATTTCTCACAATCTAAGTTATTTTTTTTCTTTTTAGACATGCATTTTGACACGAGTGAGAAAAGGCACAGGGGCAAGGTGTTCTTACCTTTGCATGTAAATTGTCAGTGTGATTCAGTAGTTAGCTGTGGGCAGCCAGACTAGCAAGTCAGTTGCAGTCACCCAAGTATCTTCATTTTCAAGAAACACAACACACAAAAGTTTTATATTGTTTATTCCCCTACTCTGCAAACCCTATCACACATGGAGGCCAACAAGGTAGCTCACCAAAAAAGAAAAAACAAATATGCACTCACCCTTTGTAGACAGACCTAAAAAGGAAACGTTAATGCAATTCAACCTATCAAGCATCTAAGACTTGGAACGGCAGCATATCTACTTTATGTGAACTGCTGAACGTAATCTTAGTCTCAGAGCATCTCAACCATCCAATCCAGACAATTAGAGTGTTAGTCTTGGTCCAAAGGTCAGACGTCAGTCCAAGTCAGTCTCACACACAACACATTCAATACTCAGCATTCCTTCAGACAAGCTGCCAGAGAACTTCAAACTCTATCAGTCACACACCAAATTCTTTCAAATCACTCGTTCAGCAGTTCCACAAAAATATAACCAAAGAGGACCAGATTAACCAGGAACATGCAAAACCAACCTGTGGCAGATGCTCCATGTAGAACCATCAGCTATTCGACAGATGGAAAGCAGCAGAATAGAAAGAACGTGGCCATGTAGGACAATGCAGATAGACATAGGTAGAGAGGCCAAGAAAGAGTGGGGACACGGCGGCCACCCATAATTAAAATCATGACACCTACAATTTGAAGATCTTCATGAAGATCAATCTGGGGGAAGAAAAAAAACAAAACAAAGCTCGAGTCCTGTCTCCAACCTCGACAATGTTCAAGTTTCTGCCATTACAGGTGTAAAATAACTAGGTCAGGTATTTTAGAATGTGGTTGTATGAGGTACAGTTCAAAAATGGGTATTGTTAAATTAATGATATATTTCCATCTGTTAAATACATTATGTTAATAAGCCATAATGTTTTCATTGGGGTAGCGAATTGTCTCTAAAGGCATCACTCACCTTTTTGACAGTCTCTGGCTTTTGTATATGACGGGTCCGACCAGGTCTCCGTGAGCAGGAAGCAGAAGGTTGTTCCTTTAAAAAAAAGTTTGTATTTTAAAAAACTACATTAAACGTTTAGAATTATACAAATAAAAAAAAACACATGTGTAACCCTGAATCTGCCTTTAAACATTTAACACATTAAAAAAATAAAAAACAACAGCAACGGTGAATAGCACAGTGGCCATTTTAACTTGTTTGGGCTTGTTTTGTCCATTTTGGTAATGGATTGGTTTAAGGGTTTGAGTTTTAAACATGGAACAAATATGAAAATAAATCACAGATTCATGAAAAATAAAAATGAGTTGCAGCCCCATTTAAACCCATAATTTAACCAACTGCTGTGACCTGACAAAAAAGTCCTGGATCAAATATTTAAGTTGGTACAAAGTATGGGTCACAATAAGCCAAGCCTAATATTGAGCTAATAATTAGGCTAGCAGTGAGACAATTCATCGAGTCAAAGTTGTTAGCAAACAGTGAGCCTAATGAGGCACTGCATGGCTTATATAAAGCAAAGCCTAATTTTATATAAGGAAACACTAAGCCAAAATTGAGCGTACAATAAAGCACAGCTCAAGCAAAAGATGAAATTGGGCAAATGGCTAACATTAATGCAGAAGGGCCGATGACGAGACAGGGATTGGCCAACACTGAGCAAAGGCGAATTGTGAGCAAATAATTAGCCAAATTTAAGCTTAAAAATTAAGCACAGCTCAAACAAAGGCTGAAATTGAGAAAAATGGCAAACATTAAGGCAGGAGCTGACCGTGAAGGGCCAAGTTTGAGCATATAATTCAGCAAACAAAGTCCCCATTTTGATAACTTCACAAAAGTTACTCACCATTCTGAACTGGCCACCAGGCTGGACCAGGTCGAACACGCCATCTCGAACACGAATCTCCTTGCAGCGTTTTTATACACGAGATGGACCAACTTTTCGGCGTCTGACGTCACGCAACTGTAGTTTTCTTCTTTTTTTCCTTTTTCAAAGTTCCCTCCTTTTGAGGTTTTATGGCGTTGGCAAACAACGATTTGGTGCATTACCGCCACAGGTTCCCTCCTCCGGGAACAGCTTCTGTAGTTCAATTCTTTCTTTCGCGTCTTTTACGTTTTGAGGCTCGTTTATGCAGCTTCTCTTCAAAGTAACAGCAGAAGGAGTTGGCTGGAGGAAGATAAATAATAAGAAGAGAGGAGGATCATCTAATCAGCTAATTGAAAACCACCTGCGTGAAGATGACCAGGTGTGTTGAATGTCACCAATCAGTGAGTCCCCTCTTTATGCTTCTTCTTCTTCTTCTTCTTGATCTTTAACGGCGGGTGGCCACCAACATTGTGGGGCATTACCGCCACCTACTGACCCGGGGTGTGGGTCAGGCTCCTCTCTCCCCTCCTAAATTTCCTCCAAATTATCTAAATATATACTACTAATAACAATATAATATTATTATTAATAATAATAATAATAATAATAATAATAATAATAACAATAATAATAATAATAATAATAATAATAATAATAATAATAATATATTACATAAAAATGGGAAGTATTAAAATGGAATGAAAAGAGGTGCGTCCTATCTAGGCAGTCTCGTACTATGTTTCTGCACTCATTTTGAGTCTTTTTTTTTTGAGACATTTTTCTCGGGAAAAAAAATGCTTCTGGATGGTTCTTATAATACAACCATGACTAATGCATGACAAAGACACGGAAGCGGAACCTAAAATGTGTTGCGGGTTGTTGCCAGTGGTTTCTATCAGTGCTACTTGTACAGTGGTACCGAGTAGACCGGATGTTGTGTGAATGTCAAAGATGGCGCTGTCCGTGTCACGCTGATTTGTAATCAATTTATTCGTGTTTATTTTTTTACCTGATCCTGGTGAACTCACTGAATCTTTGTGTTAGTTTATGAGGTGAACACAGCTGAGGAGGAAATGGCTCTGAGTGAATTTAATCGCAGCGTTCGACTGTTTTTAACTCGCATTCACCGATGTGGCATCGCTGCGAACCAAACAGGTACGTTCAATAGGTCATTTACATCACAGTTTGATCTGATATCTTCATATATATATATCATATATGAATACTTTCAGAGGTCTGTAAAACCCATATATTTCCGTTTTGTGTGTGGGCTCACATAAACTAATCCATCGGCGTTGGCTTTTTCTGTCCGTCTCCTTTAAGCTCGCTGTCTGAATCATGCGGCCCGTCAACCGGAGCCCAGCGCGGATGAAAACGAAATCGTGAACCCGACCTTTGTCAACAGAAACCCCCGGAACTTGGAGCAGATGGCCCTGGCTGTGAAGGACCGAGGCTGGAAGACGAATTGGCCCCACAGAGAGTTTTACCACAGGTCGGCTTGTGCAATGGATGTCATGAAGATTTTACTGTTTCCCCTTTATTATCCTTTAATAGGTGTTTTTTATTTTGATGTTGTGTTTTCAAGTGCTTGAACATAACATGAACTACTTGAAAATGCTTGAATCTGGCCGAGTGGCATCACTTGCTCTGTGTTTACAGAGAGGTTACACACATATACACATATACATAAAACCATATGTTTTTCTTAATTTATCTGTTTAATACAAAATACAATCTGTTAATATGATTGTAAAAAGTATGTCGTACTTTATAAATATGTAATGAACCACAGCTGTAAGGAGCTGAAAAAGCTTGAAAATTGACCTTGAAAGTGCTTGGAGTTGATCTACAAACAGGTGGAATTGCCCATTTCTGTGTACTTGAATATCTAACATGGCCTCTTAAAGGTAAACTATTCATGAACACTTTTAACAGTGTGTTGTATTTCTTTCATTGCTTATACTGCACCACAACAAAACCGTTTTGATTACTGACTGCGTAATGACATATTTACTACTACTACCATTTTTCTCTCCTGTTTAACCATGTTTATTGTGGTTCAGGTTGGTGTTTTCTCGCACCCAGCATCACGTGACGGCACAGGTGTTCTCCAGCAGCTCTTCTGTCCCTGTGCTGACCTGCTCGACGACAGAGTGGGCGCTGAAGAAGGAGCTTGCTTCCACGAGGTGTGTGGCAGCGTGTCAAGCTGTGGGCGAGGTGCTGGCACAGCGATGTCAACAGGCTGGAATTACGAGGATGGTGTACAGGGCCATTCCCTGGACGTACCGCAGTGATGCTGTGAGTACAGAAGCATCAATTGCCCACCCCCCAAATTTGGCCACTTTCACTGATTGTTTTTTTTTTTTGTATGTGCGTCTTTCACAGGTTCAGAAATTCAGAGCAGCAATGAAAGAAGGAGGAATCACACTCAGTGAACCCAGAAGGAACTACATCGGCACCTAAATTGAGTCGTCATCTGTTTTTGTACAAAAGAATTGCATAACCCTTAATCTCTGCTCTGTTGTGAATTACAACTATATCTGATATCAGCATCATCAGGACCAGCACAAGGTTGTTTGTCCTGGTGGATAAAGTGTTTCTGAACATAAGCATTTCTCCTCTGATGTGTTGTTCAATCAAGAAACAAAGTGGGTGGTTTTGAAGATATTTTTATTTTTCACCCATAGTTTTTGTTGTAAACAAGAGTGAGGTGCAGAACGTGGTGAGATTAGAGCAACAAGGCATAGAGATGTGGACTTAAATACAAAAGAAACAATTTGATCATAGTACAGCATGATGTTGGCTCAGCAGTGGGAACAGTGTGTGTTGTGGTATTTTAAAGTGCATGGTTTCTGTTTTTTTCCTCTCCCAACTGAGCATGCATGGTAAATGCAAAGTACGCTGTCGTCATATCAGCATGAAATAATCTTCCACATCAGCATCTCGTGATCAGAAATTTGAAAACAATACATTGATATTTTGTCTATTAAATGTTCATTTAAATAATGAACTATTTGCTCTCAAGCTGCTGTAAAGCAAATAATACACACCCAGGTCAGCAGTTATGTGTTGATACAGTATATATATATACTATATGTTGGTGTATAGACAAGTTTTAATGCGTACATGCAAAACTTTAGGAAATAACGTTTATACTGCAATCGCACCAGGTGAGAGATACAACAGGGTGCATGTAATGCTGAGCCACTACAGTAAAATAATTCAAAACACCAGCAATGGAGTTGTAGTTCATTCTCAGGTTGGAGGCACTCTCACAGTTCTGGTGTTAAAATACAATTCACAAAGTGAAATCAGGGAAATGGTGATATGATAAATATTTTCACTGAAATATTCTGTATATTCATTGGCACACTGGAATACATAGTTTGGCAAACAGGCTTGTGCCATAAAACTGGCCCTGACTTGGTCTGTAATGCACAGCTTAGACACAGTAAAATCCTCCATTCTGTGAGCAATGCACATCTGTGAAATAACCTTCAGATAAAAGAGAGAAAATGCAGAACATTTCAAACCTACCTTGGACTGGCAGTTTAATTTCTAAAGAACAGTAAACGAGAACTATAATTGCATAGATATCTGGAGTGGTGATACGCGTTGGAGAAGGAAAGGTGGCAAAGGCAGTTACATAGACAGAGAGAATGGTAAGTGTAATAATAGAACATTATAAAAACACTTAAGGAACTACAATAAAGTATCAATGACATTTTGGCTTTCACCGGTGTAGCGATAGTGCATTTTCATGCAATTAAAATTACCTTCAAAACATAAATGACATCGTCCAACTTCTAAAATAGCAGTGTTTCTTAAAAATCTTGGCAGGATTTGTGTTCAAGAGTCTGAACACCACCATGTTTGTCCTCATCTTTGCCACCTTCCCAGGACCCTCTCCGCGCTCCACCACCACCACCACCACCACGTCTTTGATCACGTTAGGGTTTACTCTGCGCAGCGTCCGCCAGGCTGCGTGGTTCTGGCGAAACATCGACACATGCACTCTGGTGAGTCAGACCTCGACGGCCATGGCTGCGCTTCCGCTGTCTTGGAGAGCGCCTTGGACTGGCAGGAAGCTTTGAAAAGAGAAATTAAGGGACAGTAGTTAAAGCTCTGACTGTGGAGCTGACGTTTGTATGTATTTAAAGACTACGCACTACAGCTGGAGCTGGAAATGTACCGACATAAGTTTTGAAATGGTATATTATCTGATTTGAACTTGTTCAATTTGATTATTTGTTTTACTTGGGGGAGAAACATTGATACAGTGCAATATTTTGTGTGGTGATATAAAAAAATAAATTGATGTTTTAGTCCACTAGATGGTGCCAAGTGCTCACTGGCACTGGACTGTTACATGAGTATAGCTGATATATATGATTCCACAAACATCAATTATTAATTATCAATTAATATCATACTGCGGTGTCTCTGGCGATTCCCACCCCTAAATAGCAATCGCTTTGATAAATAGCTAAATTATTTTACAGCTGTAACCATAATTATCACAGGAGCAGAAACGTTTAAGCCTATTCATAAACCTGAAGGTTATTTATCTTCACATCAGGGACATTTATGCAATTAAGACTACAGCAAATCATGATTGTTTCAGGAAACTAAAAGCTGTAAAATTTAAAAAACACAGGTCCACAGATGGACTCATGCATATTTCCTGTATCTATTACAAAGAATCCACTCTCTTTAAAAAAAAACAAGAGAAACAAAATGTATACTTCAAGTACCAACAAGAATAAATTCTCATACTGATAAAAACACAAAACGCTAATAAAACAGAATACTCAACAATATAATCTAATCTCTCTCTCTATTTTAACGCAGAAATATGACATGTTGTGTCTTTAAGAATGAAAGGCTGACTGTGAGTCTGTCCGGTCACTTTCTCAGCAAACTACTTCATTTACCTGCTCATGTCCCTTATCATCATCGTCCAGTTCACTGATGGACTGCATGAAGGAGAGGAGGTTCATCCTGCCGCTGCGATTAACACTCGGAGTGACCTGGGGATTGAGCAGAGATTTTAACAAACAAAAAATTAAGAAGCGATGGTTACAGTGACAGGACAGGGTGCATGTTCACGCACCTTTTCTGGTTCATGCACGTTTATAGCAGGTGGTGGACCGACAGCAGGTGGCGCTGTCTGCACAGGCTCCTCGCTGGTGTCAGGCGTGGAGGCAGGTTCTTCAAACACCTGTGTGCGTTTGAGAATATTTAAGAGCTGAAGCCATGAAGTCATTTGAAATGCTATGAATGTGTTGACTAATTACCTCCTTTTCATCTTTTTCCTCTGAGCTCTCTTCATCCTCTTCAAGTTCTTCCTCCTCCTCTTCTTCTTCATCATCCTCCTCCTCTTCTTCTTCCTCCTCTTCTTCTTCTCCTTTATCTCCATCCTCCTCTTTGCGCACAGACTTCTGTCTCTGGTCTCTTGACTTTCTCCTCCAGAGCGTGCTGTGACGCTGCCGACTGAAACGATGAATGACCAGATGGCATCAATCAATCGACTCCCAAACAGCAGCAACATTGAAAGAAAAAGATTTTGAAACTGTCAGACATGTTTATGCTCAACACCGCCTTGTCTGACCTTGCATTGAGGATGCCGTTGTAGGTCTGAAGCTGCTTCATGAAGCCTTCATTGGGCTTCACAATGGACCGGCAATCCCTAACGTAGGCCAACGCCACATCCAGCGACCAACGCTGCTGCTTCATGGCGTAGGCCATCACCGTGGATGAAGAGCGGGAAATGCCCATCTTACAGTGCACCAACACTGCCTGTCCACTCTTCCTGCAACACACACATTCAAGAGCAGCTCCCTCAGTGGTTCAGAGCTTCTGCCGAGAAGGGTAACGATTGGAATCGAAGTGAAAAGTCGGAGCGATTACCAGCATCACATGTATTTCCAAAAACCAAGCAATTAAGAGCTACATTTTGATTAGAAAGTGGCAGCATTGAAGTGTATGAAGTGTTTTCCAGTCGGCGTAAACACTTTGTTTAGATGATGTAATCAAGACATGGCTTGTGGCTTCCTTTAAAATCCTTTTCCTAATACTATTAATACTATTTTAGTGTATTTATATTATTATAGTGTACAAGTATGTTATTGACTTGTTATTTCTATTGTAAATATCATTTTTTGGTACACTTTATCAAGTAGGGGTAAGAGGCCAAACAAAACGTCAAAGGGCAGCTTTGATATTTTGTTTGCTCTCCACGACCCAAGACTGGGCAACTCGGAGAAGTAACCAGAAGATACCGTTACACATCATCCAGACCACACTGAGACCTGATATCTTAAGTCTCGGAGGCTACAAGGCAGCTGATACTGTTAGAGCTAACAGTGGCCTGGGAGGATAGGATGGAGGAGTGCTCAAGAAAGGAAGAGGGAGAACTATGAAGAGGTGGAGGAGGGCTGTCGGAGCATTGTGTATTGAAGGTGTACTGAAGGTGTATCCAAGTGAGGGCATTAGAGGATGCTTCGAAAACGTATTGGTTTGTATAATGTAATTGGACATTTTTTTCCTACTTGGAGTCGAGACATTTCCCACATCAGTCTGAGCTTGTCAACATGAGCCACACCTTGAACTGAGTGGAAATGGAACTCTGTGTTTCTCTGGGTAATAAACAGGAGGTTGTGAAGGACAGCTATTTTCTGCATTTACCACATAAATGTGATGTCAGTTTCTACAGCTGTTAGTTACAAAAGATTGGGCTGGTGCCTTTTCACATGAGGTTTTGGATTCAAATGGTTGTGTAATGGCGTGTGTGGCGTCAGGACTACCTTGCCTTGCTGATGAAGTTGTACGTGTCTGGCCAGTGGCAAAGCAGGTCAGTGGCTTCAACATCGTGCACTCTGATGTTCATGTAAGTGAAAGACTCTGGGAAAAAGTTGTCGATCTCTCTGGTCACATTCAGAATGTAGCCGACACTGAAAAGAGACACAGAGTGAACATTGAGCCTTAGCAGGGACTCTCTTTTGTGATGAGAGGACGGAAACCAAAGACAACGGCAAGAGCGCACACAGAGCTACAGGAAAACGTTGAAGGTGAAAACACTGACTTGTTTTTCTGCAGCTCCTCAAAGTTGGCCGCGTTCCACTCGGAACCCTGAAACCAGATAAAAGGAGACTTTCAACTGAGGCCACAGAGGAAGAAAAGCAAAGGGCCTTCACGGCCGTCTTCCCTATTGCTGTCAACACATGACAAAAGGGGAAGTCACAGTCACGCACAACGTCCTGGTGAAAACTGAAAGCACACTTCCTTCAGTTTACTGACCAAGACGAAACAAAAACTTCACATGACGAACATTAAGGCTGCATCCCAATACCTCCCCACCCCTAACCCTAAATTTTGTGCGTTCTTGTGTAGGGGGGAGCGTGATTTTACTCTTATAATCAACCCTCAAAATGTAGTGAGCTCTGGTGCGGGCTTAAACGAAGTGGAAGATGAATTTACCCATGATACTTTGCGAATTCAGCAAGCAGGCTGATTTTTTTCAACAAAGATGGCGGCCACATCTGCAGAGGAACAATTTCGTTGTAGCATGTTACGATGTCGAAATGTGTTGTTGGAATATGTTGGTTTGATATACATCCAAAGGACCGTTGAGCTTTGAACACTAATGTCAGAAAATAACTGACGATTTATGAAAGCAGCTAGTTAACTAGCTAGCGGATATTTGCTGAGTGCTTCGAGAGAGTATGCTAGCTAGCTATCTCTGCTACATCTGGATAGTTTTGTCAGTGTTTTGGATGTGTGTACCGACATTCACTTGAACACGAATACCCTGGACTTGTCAGATGTCAATCTCATTTGTGATAGTGTTTACGAGAACGGAGAAAAAACAGCGTTGACAGAGAAAAATAAACATAGCCAACGCAACAGGCAATACAACAGCTGGATCCGCCAGCATTTTTCCTGAAAAGAATAGTGCCACGCTCCTCCGGTTGAATTGTCAACATGTGACGTAAGTTAGCACGTTCGCTACGTTCACTACGCTAATTTGCATTTAGTGGTGTCCCAATTCCAAAGGGAACCCACTTCCCTCAGCGAGGGGAATTTACGGCTGCGGGCACTCCAAACCAAGTGCAAATTTTAAAGGGGGAGAAATGAGACGGGGCCTAAATTAAACACGTAGAAGCTGAGCAATCACTCACCAGGTAAAGATAGTCAAATATCTTGGAGGGTTTGTCCATCTGAGCCATGGTGACCAGGGTCTCATTGTCAATGTATTCCTTGAAAGGTCCCATATCAAAGCCCACTCTGGACTCGAGGGAAGTCTTCACCTACAGGAGAGCAGAGGAGAGATCGGTTAATTTAGGTGTGATCCCAGATTTTGCTCGTCGACGTCCTCGTCTGCTCATGTCTCACCATTTTAGATGTGATGTTGTCCAGATCCTCAGTCCTCATAATGTCTCTCAGGTGCTCTTTGATCAGTGCCTCCTTGGTGAGTCGGTCTTCCGAGCTTCCCACGAAGAAAACAATGAAATAAAATTTAGTACATGGGCAGTAAAAAAACAGGGCAACACACAGTTAAAATGTAACACAGCTGATTTTATGTTTACTTTAAGACAAAATCGTTTGGTTTTCATGAGAACAAGCATTTCATGTCTTTAAATGGAAATTTAATATGCAAATGAAAAAGAACAAATCCTTTCTGGTGTGTGAAGGCCATCATAGTTCTGTGACACATCTTGGAGAGTGGCAACCAGACTTGTGACGTCACCCGTAAGAATCCAAACGCCACGGTTTTGATACAATAAGTTACAAATTGACATCACGTCCTGTTGAGGAAGAGCTGCAACTAGTGTTTTTATAATACTCCTCACTCATACATGATTACAAAAGATGCACATGTCTTGTTGTGATCAATCAATCATGCACCACAAGGTGCCCAGCCTACACTGACTTACATGACAAAGCAATACAAATACAGCAAGTATTAACTGAATGAGAATTTTGCTGGTTCTTTGAAGAAAAGGCAAAATTATTATTTAGAATAAAAATCATTATTTCTAATCTTGTCAATATCTTGACTATATTTCCATTCATTTTGCAACTCTTTTGATGACTAAAAGTGTGACTTTTAATGGAAACCACAAAGCAATTGTATAGGTGACCCCAAACTTTTGAACGGTTGTGTAAAACAGGACAGATTATTACCATGGTCTAATACAGTCCTTGCGGACCGAATGCAGGTCATCCATGACCTCCCACTCATTGAGGCAGTAGCGATCTGACTCGATGTGACTGTAGTAGTGCTGGGCCCAATCCAGACCACAGCCTGGGATCACCGCTGCCTTCACCGCCCGCTCACAACAGCCGTGCAACGCCTGCAGCACTGACCTTACATCATCAGTGGAGGGGGACAAAGAAAGTGTGTTAAGGTCTTGTTTAAGTACAAGGTGATATGAATGAATGTTTGTCAGCTATTACGTACCACATGGTCTGCATGGAGACGGGCTTAAAAATCCTGGTCACCTCTGCGGAGGTCACACTAAAACCACTGTGGAGATAAATCGAGAGAGAGGGAGAAGAGGAAGTCGCAGTGATGAGAAGCATTATGAGCATTGATGCAAGGCAGACTAATAATAACATAGTCCAACATTGAGTTCTTTTTGGAGAATCTAATGATATAATTATTCACTTATTCAGTGCTATGTCTGTTCTTGTGAAGAACATTAGCACAGTTGCAGGTGTAATCCAGCCTGACATGGGTGAACATCAGCATGGCAGTGGATAAAAAAAAGTGTAACTTTTTTTAGATCTGTGCACTTTTAGTTTCACAACCTTCTCCACACTCTCCTCTGGTCTCACTGGCCTATATTCATCAGAAAAAATATATGAGAACAGTCTGAGTGAGGATAAGATCAGCTGTAATTTATGGAAAATGACTCCACTCCACAATTAGTATCATGACTCATTCTTATTATCATTGGTCCGAATCCCAGATATCAAGCGGCACAGTCTGTGCTGCAGCCTCTGAAACGCATTAATCATGTTTTTCCTACATCTTTACAAATGTTTCTTTTAAATATTCCTTACCCGTCTCCATCCAGATAAACCTGTGTGTCGCTCCATACTGGCAAAACCAAGCCGATTGTGCACTGATCGCTGCAAAGAAGTGATGAGGACACAAAGTTTAAGAGCTTTAAAATCTAGCTGAACAAGGGTTGTTGCATTTTGCTTACACACACACACACACACACACACACCTGTCTGAGTCGGGGAAATCTATACCCAGCAGGATGCTCTCATTTTTGCTGCCGAGGGTGGAAACGACAATCAGGTACCGGACTCTGGCAGGGCTCATGGACTCCAACTGCACTGCCTGTATATAAGGGCGCAGAGGAGGTTTGAGAGGCAACAAACAGCTGATGATCAAAATCAATGTTTTCTCTGTGCAATGGGTGCAGTTTCTTCTCATGGCTGGTGTTGTCCATTAATCTTAATAAACTTGGCTGATTGTGCTATTTTCCTTGGCCTTACAACAGGGGAGTGAGTGTAATGGTTTGAGGGAAATCCACATGCTGACTACAAGCTATCTACAGTACAAGCATGTTATTTTTTATATTTTTTAATGTGTTGTTTTTAATCCCCATATAGAAAACCATCTGGTTTTGAATGATTATAGGAGTAATCCATCATTTGGAATTGTGCTTTTATGTATTTTAAGATTATCTAAAACCACTTTGCAGAGCATAATTTGAGATATATTTTTTAATCGGTACTTGTTGATTTATGAGGCTCCGATTTGTAAACTGTCGGATTACCCATCGCCGTCTTATATTTTTGACATGTTCCACAAGTAAATTCTAATTTAGGAAAAACTGCTTTATCTTTTAGCGCAGCTGACTCAGGGAAACTATATAGCACACTTTCAAATTAAGTTCACTTTATCCTTTTGGACGTCTTAGAAATATGATCTTACACCTTCCAACCTACAGTTATAACTGTTATATTGTTCAGCTTTCAATGTCATATTTTACATTTCGGTCATTTAGAGTTGCCAGACTGTTGAGTTTAAAGGGTATTTTATTCATTGTTTGTTTCTTTTAATGTCTTTGTTTGACTATGTTGTCAAACAAAGTTGCTGTTGCTGTTTCTTCCTCTATTGTCTTTTACCTGATATTGTAGTTTTTGGTTGCCCCTCAATGATTTTTTGAGTATAATTACAGTCGTATGTGTGCATGTATGTATGAATACCACTACGATTTCTGATTATTAGATTGACGTATTCCATTTGACCTCAAAATGTCCCTGTAAACACAAAAGTGAACCCAGTCCAACACCAGTTCTCACCAGCTGGATGGTATCTTCTGGCCTGAGCTGCGCAATCATGGCGTGCAGATGTCTGTGTCGAGTGTCCGACGCTCCACCGTCATGCTTCGCTGGAGAAGACGGAGTGGGAGGAGTCTCATCGTGGCCGTCTACTTCCTCGCCTTCTTCCAGCAGAAGCACCGCCCCCTTCACCAGGGCAAAGCTCTCCCTGAGTGCAGACAGACATTCGTTAGTGGCCAGTTATTGTTCAGTTAGAAGTGAAATTAAATGTCAGTTCAGAGCGGACGTGGCTCTGTAGGATATAAAAACCTTTTCTGAAGTCTCCCTCTTCTTTGGAGGCTTTCATCCTTTAAAAAAAAACACATACACGTATAAAACATGCTCGTTAAAGAGAAGGAAAATAATATATTATACTTTTGTTGTGTTTGTGTGTCACGTTGTATTTTATACAAACCACATTTTGAATGGTCTTTTCTATACAAAAGATATTAATGACATATGAACATCCCCAAGAAATTTGTATGCAGATTATTGGGTTATATATATTACACTAGTAGTTAATAGGAGCACACTGTTTCTAATGAGACGTAGACTGGTGTGTTAACACCCTCTTAACAAAGTGTTAGTGACAACGTGTGTGATGTTTTTTTCCGTTTCAAAGTGGCGACACAAAATGGCCGGGAAACAAATGTTAATTATTGTTCCTCGGCGAAATGTGGTTGAACACAGATAAGGTGCAGAGGAAGACAGACACACACACAGAGTGATATGTGAGTAGAGGGAAGAGGACACTAAGTGTGAGGGTTGGGCAGAGACTAGCAATGAAACTATAGAAGGAGAGAGTAAAAAAAAAAAGTAGAAGTGCAATACAAGAAGGGGAAGAGGAACGAACAAGAGAGAAGTAGCAGCAGTATGGAGGCTTTAAGGAGACAGTATCTTTACCTGTTACTCAACTGACAAGTCCAGACAGATTCAAGAAAATAAACTGAAATGTAAGAGGGAGAAGTTGGCCGGAGCCAGGAGAGGAATGATGAAGAAGAAAAAAGGGGAGAGAGCACAAGTTAAGAAAGTAGTGATTAGATCATGTGAGAAAATATGCAAAAAAAAAGGGGGAGAGAGGAAGCAAACATGGACCCACAGTCAGGTCAATTATGATTTTATTGGTGATGATATAAACGAGAAGAGATAACGTTACAGACAGAGGCTGATGACACAGTGTTTTTATGATTACGTGTTATGTTTTTAAACTGCAACAGTTAAGATTTAGACAGACAGTGATTCAATCACTCACAGTAATTGCTGTAATTGTCGAGGTAATCAATCTTCCCTGTATGCCTGATAGATCAATTACATCCAACTAAACAACAAAAACAGCCTCATTATCAGTCAGGCAAATACAGTGGTGATATCCACAGAGCACACATTCATGAATGATTAAAAAAACAAACAATTGCACTATAAGTCGATCGTGGATAGTCTTAAAACGTAATATATCATGTGAGTGACAAATGTGTGAAAAAAATCAACTATGGCTGTGTAGCTTGCAGGCATACAGCCATAGTTGATTATTTTTGAATCACCACAATGGGAAGCCTGCATCTATCCTGGGTATAATACAAAATGCCCAGCAGTTCTTTGTACAAACAAGGCATGAGAAAGAAAGAACTCACTGGAGCAGTGGAGAGAGATGGATTCCTGTGCAGGGTCAACAAAGCCATTGCACCAATCCTCCACTAAAGCTGCCGCTACTGACAAGCTCAGACAAGCTCTGCAGGTTCCTCAGCCGACAGTGTGCGGTGGGTGGGGTAAATGCTGGTATTTCTTCTACTCTGAAATGACAAAAAGAATATTTAGATATGATTATATCCAGGCAATTAGGCACGGCATCAAAGGCTTAAAGAGAGCGGATGAAGCCATCTTCATTGAGTTGGAATAACCATCACATGACATCACTTTTCAAGCATGAACAAAACAGTATGAGATTCCTCCAAATGCAGCCATTCACCCATTCATACCATGACTCACGTGACCTCAATCACATGATGGGGGTCTAGGTCAAGACTCAAGGAATGTCAAGATGTTGATAAACGTAAACAAGGTTAAAGCTGCAGTGTGTAATTTTTTTCCACCTTTCTTGCTGATGATATTATTCTGCAGAAAGGATGCCACATTATTTGCATGTTGCATCCTCCATCTAAAACATGCTATACTATTAAACCCGACTGAGGAAGCAGGGACAGTGTTTTCAATCATATACAACAACCAACTCGTTTTACTAGCGCAATGTTTCTGCCGCCTCAGTCCGTCTTCTTGACATAATAATAATCACTTCCTGTGTACAGAGCACAGTGGGAATGTTGCCGAGCAACACAAGATCTTAACACAGCTTTACTGAGAACTTGGAAATGAAAAACCCACTTTGAATGAGAGGCAAAACATCTCCAACAACCTAACGTGAGTCCATTTGCCTTTGGACACCACGTCAATGCATAAATTGTGTTCCAGTTCTTCCATCTCCCTCTCCAAACAGGACAATGCGACACCCCATCTACTGTATTTAACAGTAGCTTGGATTCCATTAAAATGTATCACACATTTAAACCTAGAAAATGTAGTTGAAGAAAATGCCCATTTCATAAGCAATAGGTGACCACCACAAAAGAAGGTAAGGAGGTGCATGTTGATGAAAACAACATCAAACAGAATTCCATGACTTAAATTGAGGATGTTTTTCCTAACCAATATCATTTACAGAATTGGTAAAGACATAAAGACATTTATACGATATTTCTTTCATTCAGCGCAAATAAAAACGTGCACTTAAAAACAGGTTGATGGAAATACCTGATACCTTATACACTACCACTTCAAAAACAAAACAAAAACTATGCCTTTAACACAAGTGAGGTGGTAACCTGCCTTATATGGCAGCATATCTTAGGATAAGACTGACTGGAGCTTGTTGCATTCAGGGAATGCACTCATTAATATACTCACACTGTGACAACAAGCGAGTAGTGATAGAGCTGAGGTGTGACCAGACTGACCCACGAACAACAACAAGTCCGAGCAAACACATGACGGTTACATTATCTAACATTATTAACTGCTGCCGCATTCAAGACAACTGTGACGAAAAGGACTCTAAGGAGCAGAGAAGACAAGCAGCTCACCTTTCCCACAAAGACGCCCAACTCCGACTTCCTGCTTCAGCAGCTGCTTGTGTTTGTATCGTCAGCTTCTCGATGAGAGTCAACAGAGCGGACTCCACCGTCTACAGCGGTGCGGCCATTTCTCAGTGGAGGAGGGAGGAGGAGGAAGGAGGAGAGGGGCGGGTCTGGGATGGCGTAGACGAAGAAAACGACGTCACATCCGGTCCTTTAACACCTTCCACCTCACGCATGCGCAGTGATTTGAAATGCTGCCGCACTAGTTTCTTGCTATGTGGAGGAGCATTTTTTTGAACTTGGAAGTTGTGTCGCTGTGTAAACCGGCTCCTCACTCTGGTGAACAGATTCTTCGTCCTCCTCGGACAGAATCCACAGTGGCCGGTCTTTAAAGTGAGATGCAAGTGGCTCGAAAAATCATGAAGGTTTTCGTGACTCGACGGATCCCTCAGGAGGGAATGAAGATCCTGTCAGCGGCCCCTGAGTATGAAGCTTTTATTGTACAGTATTACGGTTTACTGTCAACGCAGGATTTGCCCGCTAACAGACCGCATACAGTATATGTGTCCTTCACAGTGTACAGTCAGTCACATTTATTTAGCCATGTGGTGAGAGACAGTGAGTGAGTAAGTACTACAAACATTACCGAATATCGAAACATCGATATGTTGTGATTTAAGTCCCCAGTCCCCTACTAGCTTGGTGAACAAACCGCTAAAATTAGCAGTTGCTAAGTTTTGCTAATTATGTTTAATGTAAATTAGCTGCTTATTTTAGCGGATTCTTCCAATATTATTGGGAGTTGGGTTTATCAGTGTGATCTGCAGTGCAGGATTTTTAAAAGTTATTTTTCACTTTCACTTGAAACATGTTAACTTGAAGGCTCTGTTCATTTTTATTTTCATAGCTCAGTGAATTCTGAGTAGGAAAAGCTTTAAAAAAAAAAAAGAAATCTTGTTGGCCTACCAAATATAAATATGTTTTTTCAGGTTTGCTTTATGGAGGAAAATAAAAATCAGTATGATCAACACTATCGAATCACAGCACTTGCCAATACAAATTGAATCAGCATAATCAAAGTATGGTGATACAACCGAATCATGACTAAAGCATTTCGTCCCATCCCAAACATTAACTCGGTCATCTCTAGAGCTACTCTCAACTAACACCTCCACCTTCATTTTTCTCACAGACCAAAGACTTCCTGTCTGTTTACCCTCCATCTTCCTCTGTCTCCATGCCAACAGGTGTGAGGTGTGTCTGTGGGACTCGGATGAACCTGTGCCGAGAGAAGAGCTTCTCAAAGGTGTACAGAAGGCTCACGGTCTTGTGTGTCTGCTGTCAGACAAGATCGATGCAGAGGTCCTGGATGCTGCAGGTACTCCATCCATCCATCCATCCATCCATCCCTCCCTCCCCACATATGCACACTTGTGACAGACTACTTGTACCAGTATGCTGTGATTAGGGCTGGTTATCGAACTTCAATATTTTTGTGTTATTGCACAAAAGCGTCAGAGAGCTAATAAGCACACAGCATGCTGTTTTAGTGAGATCTAATAGTTCTTGTGATTGGCTGTTATGCATGTGAGCATCTCATTGAGAATACATGGTGATCCTGTATTTATTTTTATTTTATTTTTAAAATCAATACCCAGACCTAGGTGTCATACTTAAACCCAAGTAAAATATCTGAGAAGGAACTGTTAAACAAAGAAAAAACAGTCCTACAACAAACCAATTCTGGTTTGTCATTGTGGTTGTAAACTGAAAGTGCTCATGTTTAACTTGCATACATTTTCAGTTCATGGTTCATTTAAGTGTCTGTTTCTGTTGATAAAAATACAGATTTGCTTTTGTATACTTTGGTGACATTGTTAGGTTTTTTTTAAATGGAAGTAGTAGAGAGTAAATGTTTTCATCATCATTAACAGTTGTGATTAAGTTTCCGTTTGTATTACAGCATATCAAAAACAGTAGTATTTACTGATCAAATTAATCGGTGCATAGATCTCAGTTCTTCAACTGATCTTGTCTCTGATCACAGGGCCAGACTTGAAAGTAATCAGCACCATGTCTGTGGGATTTGACCACATGGCTCTTGATGAAATCAAAAAACGGTAGGTGAAAACTCTAAAATCTTGAATGCACATACGTCAGTGTGTTTACAAATTCTGCTTCTGTTTGTGGTTTCACCAGCGGCATCCGTGTTGGATACACTCCAGATGTGCTGACTGATGCCACAGCTGAACTGACTGTAGCTTTGCTGCTGGCCACGGCTCGCAGATTACCAGAGGGAGTGGAGGAAGTCAAGAAGTCAGTTATACATTTACTTGTCCCAGTAGTGTTTTCTTAAGTGTGTGACTGTTTGACTTCTGTTTATTTTTAACCAAAAGTACCAGTAATTGACTTAATTAAGCTACACAATAATCAAACTCTCTTTCAGTGGTGGCTGGAGCTCGTGGAAGCCTCTCTGGCTCTGTGGTTATGGTCTCTCTGGCAGCACAGTAGGAGTCATTGGACTTGGACGCATTGGTAAGGCTTAATATTACTACTTCCTTTACTTTGGTGTATGTCTAAATCCTGGAGCTGCATTTCATGCTGACATTTCTAATGTGACATTATTTTCCTTTACGGCCTGTTGGGACGAGATTAACCATTAGTGTTTGTATACAGGTTTGGCCATTGCTCAGAGACTCATGCCTTTTGGAGTGAAGAGGCTGCTGTACTCTGGGAGAACAGCAAAGGCCCACGCAGCAGAAGTGAATGGAGAGTTTGGTAAGAGAAATGGTTTTTGCCTTTTTAATGTCAAGATTGCATGTTCTGTGTACTCCAGCTTCCATGTAGATTGGATACTTTTGACCACAAAATGACACAGTCACCCTGGGGCTGAACAATGATATGTCTTCAAATTGAAATCACTATTTGAAACAATGCTATTAGCAGTGCAACAAATACTGGTTAATAGTTGATGGCGATTTTGATAATCAATTTATAATTTCAAGTGGGTTTTTAATGGTGATTTTAGCTTCTTAAATGTGCATATGTATGGTTAGGGTTAGGGTTAAACTGAATGTCTTTGGTTTGTGGACAAAACACTTTCATTTGTGTTGTAATATTGAGGTTTGGGAAACACCAGTTTATGGCTGAAGTAACTAATCCGTTAGTCAAGATTAAGCAAAGCACAGATTAATTATAAAAATAATTGCTTGTTTAAAAAAACACTGTCTCTGTTAAACAGTTCCCCTGGACACACTTGTGTCCGAGAGCGACTTCATCGTTGTTTCCTGCTCACTGACTCCAGAAACCCAGGGTCTGTGTGACAAGACCTTCTTCAGTAAGATGAAGAAAACTTCAGTCTTCGTCAACTCAAGCAGGTAGACTTTCAAAATAGAGTACATCTTTTGGAATATACAACATCATTGTGTACTTTTGTCGTGGCTGTAGCTCATTCTCATGGATCTCTGACACCATGGATGAATTGTTGTTTTCAGGGGGGCAGTGGTGAACCAGGATGATCTGTTTGAGGCTTTGAGCAGTGGACAGATAGCTGCAGCTGGATTAGATGTCACGACACCTGAGCCACTCCCAACAAACCATCCTCTTCTTACACTGAAAAACTGTGGTGAGTACAGTAACATCTGAGCATCCCTTTTTTCCTCCTGACTGGATTCATATGCACACATGCGTATATGTGTTAAAAGTTCAGTCGGACTGAGACAATATATTGGTTTTCTTAATGTCATGTGAACAAGTTAGTCTTTGACCCAGAAGTAAAAGGAGACGACGTATAAATTTCAGTACTGTTGCCGGAAATCATACGGTGTCATGCTTTGGTCAACGCAGCAACCACGAGAGCCATGTTCGATCTAATTTGAAGATTAACATCAACATTTTCCTTTTATAATTGCATTTTCTGTCTTTTCTTTGTCCTGTGAAGTGGTGTTGCCACACATCGGCAGCGCCACCTACTCCACAAGAGGCGTCATGTCAGCCTTGGTAGCAAGAAACCTGCTGGGTGGCTTACAGGACACAGAAATGCCCAGTGAACTCACCCTCTAGACTGCAATGGAGCCGCTGTGCATCCCTCCTCTGGTGCTGCACACATTTCAATGTAACGGGAAACGATGATGCACTGATCTTACACCGCTCCCTAATGCGAGATCAAATACACGTTTCCATGATGTCAAAGTGCACTTTGAATATACTTTGCATTGAGGAAGGTAAAGTTCTTGATTTATCCTCATCTTTTTAACAATAGTCCTTATCAAAGCACACTAGAGGTGCCTGTGCTAACATTAAATTACATTAGATAATTAAATACAGAATCAATGGTAAGTTTTCTCAATTTGAATGTAGTTAATGTAATGAAGATCAGTCATATACTTGCACTTTATTTTGATGATGATGCTCCTTGTCTACTGTGGGTAAACATGGCAACACTCCACTTCTGTGTCAAAAGAAATTCCCTCTATGGAATAAAACTTCTCACTTCATAGAAATGTTTCGTGTTATGTGATATGTTAAAAAAAACAGATTTTGAGATCACAAAAAATCCCCAAATACAGTATTTATTTTCTCGTCGTTCAGTGCAACAGTGATACATACCAGGTTTTTCTTTGAGACCTTTCGTCAGTGCGTTCACATAGATTTGGCAACAATTAATTTTTCTCTTCTGAAAAATAAGACTACATAGCAAAACAATAAATTAGCTGATACACTTAAAAATCACAAATTTAATATTGTTAGATAAAGTTCACAGTGTGATTCCCTTGTTAAGTTTGCCTCTAGAAAAAAAGGTCAGTGCAGAGTTTCAGGGAACAACTGGTCGTCTTTCCAGTTCAGACAGGTATTCTTGGAGTGCTTGTAAAGATGGGACGACTGGCTGAAGCGTTTCCCACACTTTGGACAGGGATAGGGCTTCTCTCCTGTGTGGACACGGATGTGCTTCTTACAGTCAGTCAAGTTCATGAACTTCTTGCAGCAGATATTGCAGGCGTATTTCTTATCGCCTTCAACCAACAACACGTGGTCTTCAGCAGCTGCTTTCTTGCACTTAGACAGAACGTCGTCTGAGGCTCTGGTCAGAGTTGACCGATCGGCAGCTTCCCCCACCGAAGGAGACGAAGGATCTGTGCCTGCCTCTGATCCAGGTGGAATTTTGGGGGCGATCCGGCGGAAGGTTGTTGCCCCTGAGCTTTTGACGACCCTGGAAGGCTGGACGAGGGAGGCCTCCAGACTGAGGCCCGGTCTCATGCCGCTCAGGAACCCTGCTAAAGAGTTCTGGGCGGGCTGTAAGATGAGAGTGTCGCTAAAACCAGGGCTCTGTGGCGGGAGAAGCTGCTGCAGTGGGACAGACGACATTGGAAAAACAAGGGAGTTCTGAGCAGAGGAGGCGTTTGCGTCTGCTGAGTTTTGACATGTTTCGCCTACATTTACAGCAGCTGCAGGATCGTCGCTGGCAGCAGCGGCGGCTGCAGTGGCGGCGGCTGTGAGACTCGCCAGGCTGTCGTCTTCCTCCAGAGCTCCCATTACACTTTCGGCACTGGGATTAAGGAAGCAGGAAAAGGCCAGCTCTGACAGGCTGTCCAGTGCTTCACTGTCCTCGCACAAATCTCCAACGTCTCTGTCCGAATCCCTCTGAAGATTAGTGCACATCTGAGATTGTAAAGAGTTGATATCAGCTACTGCTGTGTTGGCTGACGCTGCCATTTTCTCGTCATTTTCTAAATTTCCTGTGCAGTCATGTGATAGACACAGAGGAGACTCTAAACCTGAGGAATATGAGCACAAGTTTTCCTTTTTAATCTCAATCACCGCCATCTTTGTCTCGTCTTCCTCTGCTTCCTCTCCCACCTTTATTTTCACCACTGTGTCTCCATCAGCATCTCCATCCATCTTCCACACACACACACCTCCTGTGCTGCTGTCTGACTGGCTCGGGAGTTGGATCTCCTCCGTCTCTCCTTTGGGTGCTTCATATTTCTCCTCCTTCTCCTCCTCCTCCTCCTCATCAACTTGACTCTCCAAAAGTTGGTCTGGGAACAGCAGATCTTCTGACTCCTCTGCACTGACCATGCTCCTGCTCGACACAGTGGGTGAACACTCATTGTAGTTCTCCACAGGCAGCCGGCAGCTTCTCTTCCCGCAGCTGAGCCTTTCCTCGTGTGATTTTCTTTTAAACCTGCCACTGACACTTCTCGTAACCCCCTGATCTTCACCTACTCCCGACTGGCTCACCTCCACAACCACTGCATCATCATCTAAATCATCCTCCTCCTCTTCCACAGCAGACGAGATCTGTTGAAGCGAGAACGACCTCTCTCCCTGTGAGGGGGGATTCTGCTGCTGCTGCTGCTGTTGCACTGACCTCCATCCTTTAGGTGGTGAGGCAGGGAAGTTTTTCCTGGACAGATGGAGCTTGCATGCCTTCACTACAGTGTTCAGATGCAAGTGTGAGGCTGCCAGCAGCACATCCATCACATTGGATGCCCCCAGGGAGAGGGTGGATGTGTAAATCATGTCCAGCAGTGTGGAGAAGGCATCGGGGGTCACCACCTCTGCGTCTAGCTCCATCCTACTTTGGCCCCCGTCTGCTCGAGCTCCTTCGACCTCCTCGGCGTTGTCACTGGAGCTCAGCAAAGCTCTGAAGTGAGAGCTGCATGCTGCCAGAATGGAGCGGTGCGCCTGGAAGCTTTGACCTCCAACCACCACCACACAGTCACAGAGCTGAGCGTGGAGACGCTGGTGGTTGAGCTGCTTGAAAATGTGCTGAAAGTGACCTGGGAAGTCCATGATGATGTGCAGTTATTTGATATTGGGGGTGATGGTCAGTGGTGCTGCTTCACATCAGCACAATGAAGGTCATTGTGTGAAAACAAGAGCAGTCTTCTTCACAAACGCCTCACTTTCATCATCTGCTGAACACCAGCCTACCTCCACCGTGATGTCTGGTAGCGGTTCATTGTTTACTGCTCGTGATGCTGCCGGGTTTCCTGGAGATGCTCCGGAGTCCGGAGTATGGGCGGGCCTCGTCCAACAATGACATCGGGCAGATGCGTCTCAGGCGCGGGCTTTGTCTCCTTAAGCAGACCGCTGTTCCTCAGTGACGGAAACATTAAAAATACGATATCCACAATGAACGTTAATGGTGCTCATCCATTCATTCATTCATTCATTCACTGCGCTCACACAACACCGCAGCGTCTGGCATCCATTGTCGGCGGCACCATCACTAGTTCGATTCCCTGCAGGAAAACATCGCCCCCAAGTGGTGATCTTCCGAAAGTACAACTCAGCTGCTCTGAAATTCTCAACTGTTTTTTTTTTTTTTTAAACCACCATTTTGTGGTTAAATTGTAGCTATTTGACTAAATATTGTTCTGTTATGGTTCATATGTGTGCCCAATTGCCTCAATATTTTCATTTTTAAATATTATTAACTACCTTATAACGTTTGCTATTGGAGCACTTTTGCATAACATTTTTGAAAATGGTGCTGGTATAAAACTTCTGTTTATATATTTTTATTTCGTTTTTTAGAAAAAAAAGTGTATCAAACTAATTTCATAGAAAATATATATTTAACAAGATATTGAGATCTGTTATTTACCAAGAAATATGTCTGAACCTGTAGAAGCTACTGAAAAACCATGTTTCTCACTCACAAATGGTCTTTTTTTTTGCCGTCGTATTTTTTTTATAAACTAAGAGTCACTTTAAGATCTAATAAAGTGCTACTGAATCTTTGTAATTTAAGGAGATCATATAGTGTAATTGTATCACTATTATGGAGAATGCCGACTGCTTCCCAGAAAATTGCAACAAATTTGATGTCACAATCTTATCTTATCCAAAATATTTACAATTCCAGATATTCTTAAGATGCAATCGAGTCACTTACATACCTGTGTTTATATAACTATACAGTATATAATCGCCTGGCTGTGTGTTTCTTGTTAAATGTGTGTTAAATCTCCATGTCACACATTTGAATACATCAGATTCAACATGGTTTGTCTTTATTGAATAATGCAGAAAGTCTGTACATTGTCAAACTCTGCATTTAATGTTTATAATTTATTAAACAAAAAAACAGACGTAACAAAAAAAAAAGAGGCAGACTATAGTTTACAACACGGAATGAGACAAGAAATGAGAACAAGTTCAGTTATCTCTGACACAGTGACGGGCAGGTGTTGGTCATCTCCCTCGGGATAATGCTGTCACGGCCCCAGCTGCTGCTCATGACGATGGTGCTCGCTCATCTCTGTTGATGACGTAAACTCTCAGTGGCTGGAGGACGGAACAAATCGGCTGCTCCGCTCATATGCTGTCCAGCTTCTTCAACACATAAGGAGCTGAAAACAAGGATGATTGGATTTTGTTAAAACCATTTATTTACACTGTAGTGGCTTATCTTGGTACTGTCGCAAACTTGCGGCCCTCCAATCAATTTCAGGTGGCTGACCCAAATGATCCCCATTAATGAGTCATTTATTTATGTTTTTTTTGTTAATAGATTCATTTTGTCTCATCAATAAGTTTTGTTACATATGACTTATTTTGAAATGATCCAATCCAACTTTATTTGTAAAAGCACTTTAAAACAATCACAGTGGACCAAGGTGCTGTACAGAATAATAGATAAAAGACATAAAAAGGCTCATGTGAGGCAATACAAAATGCACTTATTGAAATATTGATGTACAGCCTTTGTTTTACTGGTTAAACCACTGGTCACTTTCAAGGAGATCATATAGTGTACTTGCATAACTATTGTGATTGAAAGGCTCACGTGAGGCAATACAAAATGCATATAAAAAAGGAATAAAAACGGCGTATTGTTAAATAATGTTATCATATCATCCAGCCCTTTGGGCTTTTTTCCCCTCATTTGACCAGCCCCCTCCTGACCAGACGAGATGCCCATTGGCTTTCAGGTCATTTGAGTTTGAGACCCCTGCTTTAGAACATTACACTGATCAACAAATAAAGCATGTGATGAATACAAATGGATTGGAAGGGAAAGTGTGTATACTCCATTTTATAAAAATAATCTTATCCATAATCTGTAACATCATTAAAACGTATTTTGAACCTTTATGCTCCATGACTTCATGACTTGACAAAGCCACAACATTAAAACCAGTTACCTGTTTCACTGTTGTGGCTGTTACACAAGTCACCTTTATTTATATTTTCACATAATGTAGTGTGCAGACAGCACATATGTCAGGGAGTTTTTTCTTATAAAGCAAACAAATAAAATAGAAACATTACAAAGTTAAGTAAAAGTAATAACAGAACCACTGCACCAACACTAGAGTAACAGTAAAGTGTGGCCTAAATACACCAATATCATCAGTAGTGTGCTTAATGTCAAAGTCACCAGTCTGTACTCACTGGCTCGAAGAAGGGCGACGTAAAGAAGAAAGTTCCTCAGAGATGAGATCACGTCCTGTCGCATTTTCTTCTTCATCTCCTCCGGATCCATTTTAGGTCCAAGTCCTTCCAGTTTGAACATGGTCGCTGTGGTCTTTTTTCTTTTTTACCGGCTTTTCGTGGTTCAAAATCGCCTTCGATGTCGAGAGAAACCGACTATTGCAGGAGCATGGAGGAATTAGACGAGGCCGGAAACGCGTCACAGCGGAAGTTACGTCTGACGACGGCGAGCACTGAGGGACAAACCGCACGAAGACGACGAGACGACAGCAAAAGGCAAAGATCAAACGTCGCTCTTATACAGCAAAATACTTTTAATATAACACCATATAAGAAACAGGAGTGAGAGAAAAATATAAAAACATATCTAATAGTTTGTTATCAATATTATTTTATAATAACATTTCATTTATCACAAGCTATTGCTGTAGCTTATATCATTTATTGTCCTCTAAATAAAAGCCAACGTAATAGAAGTCGTGTAATAAAACAGAATTAAAACATTGCTGCACACCTTTCAGCAAATGTGGGTGATATTATAACATATTTTAAGATATATGTGATAAATAAGAGAAACGTAGACTTTTATTAAATTAGATTTGACAATGCGTATGGATACAATTAAGTATTATAATTATTAGTATTGTTATTATTATATTATTATTATTATTATTATCATTATTATTATGTAGTTGACCTTGTGGAGGAGGTTCCTCAGGTCAGACAGCGGAGGAGGAGGAGGAGGAGGAGGAGAGAGGAGCAGAGGGAGGGGGTGGTTATTTCTGAGCGCAGGGCCGAGGATTACAGGCAGAGCAGAGCAGAATATAGTACCAATGCGTTGACAGCATCCAGCACATAGCCAAGCCCCCTACACACACACACACACACACACACACACACACCACATCACCAGCGCCATCCATCCGGCCCGGGAGGACGCAGCGCAGATTATTGGACAAACAAACACCTCATCCTTTGGATTTACAGTGGGGGTTTTTTTTTGGGAGGAGGAACAGTCTTCCTCGTCCTCCTGCCTCTGTCTCCTCCTCACACCACGAGGTGAGTGTTCTCCTCCTCGGTGTTATTGTCTGATGGAGGAGCTCGCCGGCTCGCCTCGGCTCGGCTCCGCTCGGCTGTGGACGCCCCGCACCTTGCCTCCATCCGTCCGTGTCATTTCGGAGGCACATCCGAGACGAAATGAATAATTTAACAGGTGATGGTGATTCTTGTCACATCACCAGCAGGCTACACCCGTAACCCCTGATTGAGGGCTGGAGAGATTTAAATCCGATTAAGATTATTAAGGAAGCAACAAAAGATTGACCTTTTTTTTTTCTTCTTCTTTGTTTCGCCTCCCGGTTTGACTGGCATGGCTGCGGCCACTGATCAAACCAGGTGTTAGTTCGACCAGGAATAGGATTATTGATTGTTTGAAAAGCATCTGTAAAAGCGTTTAAGGACGACAAACATCTGCCCATGTGTCTTTGATTATAACATGAATTCATAATTATTGCTAATCTATATACTGTGTGTATGTGTGTGTCTATATATGTATACACAAACATATATAATGGAGTAAAAAGGGGTCTAAGGTGTAAGTAGTAGTAGTAGTAGTATATGTACATTTACTATACAATATATACACATCACTGTTTATTCTATACATTTACACCACACTTTAATATAACACTTTCCTCGTTCATGTACGTTATATAGTATAAAATGAAATTACAGTGAAAACACTGGCTTTTCTTGTGCCACGCTCATTCCCACACATGTGTTATGTGTTATGGACACGGCATGCTGTTGTACTGTATATAATATGTGTGTGTGTGGGGGTGAAAGCAGGACGTCACTCTCCACAGATTGAACACAAATGGGCTAAATCCAGGCAGGAATCTGGCCAGTAAAACATGCACAGCAGCACATTATGAATGGGCGTAGGCAGCCTGGGACTATGGGAGTATGGTCTCCCTCTCTCTCTCTCTCTCTCCCTCCTCCTTCTTTCTCTGTGCCTGTATCCTTTGGCCAGCAGCAGCAGCAGCAGCAGCAGCAGCAGCAGCAGCAGCAGCAGCAGCAGCAGCAGCAGCAGCAGCAGCAGCACCCCCCATTCCATGCCGTGACAGGCATGACAAGCGCAACACAACTAGACCGGAACAATGCGTTTTGCTGTTCTGGGCCCTGACATGATTTAATATGACCTTTGATTGTGATTCAGTTCAGACACGTGTGATACTGCAGACCCTTCATTACCAAGAGTGGATACACACACACAGGCAGCTGTTCTTTTTTTAGGATAATGCGTTGACTTCCATTCATTTGGAAAGCCTAAACAAAGCCATATCCCTAACCCTAACCAGTTAATGCCTTACCCTATCCTTAACTTAACAACAGTGCAAATCTTAACTCTAAACCACTTCCTTAAAAATGTAGTTCTGCCTCACTAGGACCAGGGTTTGGTCCCCATAAGGACTACTGGAGACTGTTTATGCCAGAGTAAACAAACACAAGTACACACACACACACGGAGTGAGTCTCAGCGACTGATCGAATGAATGAGTGTCATTTCGGTCCTGTGAAGTGATGTGAAGTCGACGCGAGCGCTGAGTGTTTTCCTTTCACGGAGTGCAGTGAGTAGTGTTTAGTGTGTATAGTGTTTGTGCGTCCTGTGCCGTGCCACTGCTGCAGGCACAGTGCTGTGTGACTCAGGGATGTAAGCTACAACATGTGATGGCAGTCGCTGCTGCTTCGAGGTCATTCTGCCAGAGGAGAAACACGGCGAGCAGAACTTGCACATCAGGAAAGACTTGATGCCCGGCTGCATTAGTCTTGCTCTCCTGTGCTGCTGAACGCTTGACTGTCTGTCCCACTTACTGCAACCAGTCAGCCGTCCTCTCCCTCTCCCTTCTTCTGTGGTCTTCATGTCTTCATGTCTTCACTACAGAGTCCAATACTTTGACTTGAAGATCATTAGATCGGTCAATTATTGAAGCGGTTCAAGGATTCGATTCACATTGTTATCGTTGGTATTTAATGGAAGCTGCTGCTTGATATGTCTTTATTATTTATTTATCCCTCAAACTGCACTAATGTATGACCAAAAACTGGATCACAATAAATACTTATCATTCGATATTGATAATTACTGCGACAAAATGTCACGTCAATAGTTAAAGATTGAGTTAGATTTGAGGTAAAACAATGATTATTCATTATTATATTGATATATATATATATATATATTTTTTTTTTACATCATTGCCCAGCCTGACGGAGGCATGATGTCATAGTGAGATCACATTTGACTGGCAGAGGCCTCATAATTCAGGTCGCCTGTGTTTATGAACAGGAAGTAAAACACTAAGAGAATGAAAAGCAATAAAGAAAAACCTTGTGCTAAGTGCAGTAAATCATCAGCTTCTTATAACTTTCCTCACTGTAATATGAAATATTAAAGTCTTGCTGTAGAAACACAGAGAATGTAAGGATAATTCCACAGCAGAGGAGCCATGTTGTGGCTGCGAACCCTCTTTCTCCACTCATATTACTTTTATGTACAGATAAGACTTCTATTGTGCAGTTTTTAAGGATCCACGAGTTGAAGGAAATTGGCTCAGACAACAACAGAAGAAGTACGGCGGACACTTTTCCAGACTTTTCATCCACATCATCCATCATCCAAAACAACCTTCTTCAAGCATCAAGATCTTCCTCTCGATGTCTCTGTTTCTGGCTGTCTGTCTCTCTCCGGAACCACCCGGACCGCTGATAGAAATGTGTAACACAATGCACTATTAATCTTTGAAAGACCCATTATTTAATAGTGCACTGGGGAAGTCCAGCCTTGCCAGGTCGTTGATGAAAGGGGAAATGAATTGAGTGGCACGCAGTCAGTTCTGTCTGCCTAATGCTAATGGAATGAGCTGACGGCTGGAGTGAAGACTACAGTGTGATTGTGTGGATGAAGACGGGTGATAATGCAACAATCGACAGCAACAGTTGGAATCAACATACAACATACTTACATTTAATTGTTACAGGAAGCACAGTGGTGGTTAGTACTGTGACCTCACAGCTTGGAAGTTCTACGTTTACACTGTGGGTATTTGGTTCTCCTTGCTCCTGCTCAACGTTCATCCTATAATTGACAACACTTAACATTAGCACACATTTCTGCCTTTATATGTTGACCCATGGGCCACACGGCTGGTGTAGTGGTTAGCGATCTTGCCTTTTGGAACAAGGGCCTTTCTGTGTGTAGTTTGCATGTTCTCCCCGCGTGTGCACTGGTTTTTTCGGAGTTCTACGGCTTCCTCCAACTGTCTAAAAACATGAAATATGGGGATTAGGGAAATTGGACACTCTAAATTGACCGTAGGTGTGAATATGAGAGTGAATGTGGTTGTTTGTCTCTACATGTGGCCCTGCAATGGACTGGCAAACTGATAAATCGTTAGATGATGGATGGATGGATGGATGGATGGATGTTGACCCATGTCCAGATTGCAGTGTATTGCACTCTTGCTGATGTCAGTCATGTCCAGCCGCACTGCGACTATCAATGGATGATTACAGCTGATAGATAGATTGTTACAGGGGCAAAATCATAGCATAAACCAGGGTTTCTCACTCCTGGTCCTGGGGAGCCACTGTCCTGCATGTTTAGGGTGTTTCCCTGCGCCAACACACCTGATTTAAATAAATGGGTCATTATCAGGCTTCAGCAGAGCTTACTGACGAGCTGACCATTTGAGTCAGGTGTGTTTGAGCAGGGAAACATCTAACTCACTGGCTACCTGGAAACATTTGCTTCTGAAAAACCCTTTCCCGAAGAAAGGCTTTTTCAAGGGTTCTTGGTAAGACTAATGGTTCCAGTAAGAACCATTAAGAACCCAAAAAGGGTGTTCCTATGAGGACAAGCCGAAGAACCTTATATGGTTCTACTTAGCACTTTAATTTCTAAGAGTGTACCACAGGATAAACAGAAACAGAAATCTATCCATCCACCAATCCATCCTTTTTCTACAGCTTTATCCTCCACTGCTGCCAATCCCAGCTGACATAGGGTGAAAGACGGGGTACACCCTGGACAGTTTGCCAGTCCATCACAGGGCCACATATAGAGACAAACGACCATTCACTCTCACTCTCACACCTACGGTCAATTTCGAGTGTCCAATTTTCCTAATGCCCAAATCTGCATGATTTTGGACTGTTGAAGGAAGCCAGGGAACCTGGAGAAAACCCACAGACACATGGGAAGAACATGTGTGCAAACTCCATTATTTAATGTCTCCTCGTGGTGGCGCTGCTCAAATGAATGAGGGAAACTTGGGCAGAAGTTACCTGACCGAAGAAAAGGAGTTTACAGTGGGATAATGGCAGAGAAAGCTACGTTAAGAGATGCCCTATCCACGTTCAATACATAGACTTTATGAGCTTTGTTCTCTATGTTGTGAATAAATAGTGTAATCCTGCACTTTTAACTTTTCACGGATGTTTTGTTTTCTTCAGTGAGACAGATATTGTGATGTATCACTATATGATTGTCTTGCAACATATTGATTATCACAGAATCAAGTATCGTGATATTATTGGCATCGTGACGTACCCTGTGAACAGAAAGGATGTTTTCTCGATTTAGACGGCTGTAGAAAAATGATGACACAACATGGCGGCTTCATATAAAAAAGATTATTCTAAGTCTATAAAAAACAAACTTTTAATTCTAAAGTGATTATACACTTACTTACTGCATTTATGCCAATAAACCGTCCCAAATACTACAGTGGACCTTTAATCTTCATCCTAACTCAGTTGCAACAAAGCAATGTCTTTACAGTGAGATCATTGAAGTAAAACAATCTATAAATCTACATTTACAGCTTGATGGTTGTATCCTTTCCTCTCCAGGTTTTTTAATTCAACGGTGGATATGATGTATGTACCGAATCTAATTTAGCAATTTGGCCAACAGAAATATTTCACCGACAAAATATACGAGGGGGGAGCTCTCCAGATGCTTCTCATAAACAGACATCACTTTCACCTCAGGTCATCCAGACAAAATCTCCTGCCAAGTGGGCTGAGTGATCACTGGGTTCTGAGTCCAAGAGACTGTGTGAGCCAAAAGGAATTGTCGACTTTCTGAACCAACCCCTACTGCTGCTGCTGCTGCTGCCTCGTTTGATGCAGCTGTATCCAGAGTATGTGTGTATGTATTTGTGTGCACATGTGTGTGTGTGTAGGGGGGGGGGGTTCCATTCTAAATAAAAGCTAGCCAGTTCGCCAGGCTTCTGCAAGAGTCAGGTTACCTCTTGAGCGATTCTCCATTTCCAAATCATCGCACAAGAGCCATGTCATGTGAGTTTGAGTGTTTGTAACTGCATTAGGAACAGCTGGAAGAGTCCCATCTTCATTTACACAAGCTAAGCGACATGTTTATTACTGATACAGGCCTCTCGTTGGCATATGCAGCTTCTCTGGGCCGTGCACAGGTTGATCTGACCTCCAGTAACCCTGTCCAACCCAGCAGCAATAATTGGGCTGTTTTCCATCCAGCTGGGTGCACAGACACTGCCAGTTCATTTCCACCTCTCAAACCCCCTGTGGAGAGAGCGGAGTGCTTCTATGAACTGCATGTGGACTCAAACCCGGCAACAGGATTGAATAACTGTCTGTTTTGTCCAAGACAGAGACACATTGTGTGGGAAAATGAGCCGGGAAAAGAGAGGGGGGGGGGGTTGTCTAAGAAACACTGAAACACAAGACTTGAGACAGCCTTCGTTACCTAATGGCATGCTCCATACAAATATTCTCCTTGTACAGTGGAGATTGGAGGAGGGGTGAGTGAGTGAGAAGTCAGACAAGACTGCAAGGAATCGCTGATGAGCTGTGTGTGCAGGCGGATTGGGGACTTAAGGACACGGCAGTGGAGGACAGCATTCGCGATTACTATTGATTCCGATCCAGATTAGGAGCAGACTCATCACCAGCTCACAGCTTTGCTATCTCGGATTTGAAACTGGGAATCAAATGGAGAGATGTGTCACGTCATTAGAAGGAGGGGTCAGTCTCTTTATTTGAAGCAAGCAAAGGGGATGATTGATAGTACATCAACGTCTGCCGCCCGGCTTTGTTTGCTCCCAGTTGGAGGAGAAATGCTGCATTAATCAGCCTTCTTTTCACTCTTCCTGGTGAGTGGACTCCTTTACATCACACTTTTGTCCTCTCTTTTCTTCTCCTGCAGCTTCACTCCCTCGTTTCTGTGCCGCTACCCTTTTCACCCTCTTTAAAATTCTCCCCCTTTCCTCTCCCCCCTCCAATATCCTGTCTTTTTTCTCTTTTCTTTGCCTTGACCAATTCTCTTCTCTGTGTCCCTTCCCTTTTTTTCCTCAGCCCTTCTGTACTCCCCTTCCCTCTCTCGCTCCCCTTTCCCCACCTCCTCAACCCCCATACATCTCTCCTGCATGTCTCTTTGCTCCACTCCTCTTGTTGCCTGTGTTGGCAAAGTGGCAGAAAGAGGCGGTGGAAGCCGAGCTAGCTGCATTAGCCCCATGCATTATTCATATGCCCTGCAGTCGTCGGTGTGTGGGTCTAGGTCTAGGACACACGGGCCTCACGAAAGAGCTCTGTGTGAGGGACACAGGGCCTGGTGGACGAGCTGCACAGATGGGACTATCAATTCCTGGATTTTTGGCTCCTTCTTCTCGATGAAAGCTTTGTGGAGTGAGAGAGTCATCACTACAGATCAACACTCAAGAACAAAATGAGCTGGTTTCTTCAGACCAGATCGAGAATGTTTACTTACTGTCTCCACTAATTCAACAGCCAGGCTTTTCACAACAAAGCATTCCCACAGTGTGTTTTTCTCCCCAAACCAGGGGCCGGCTAAGGTTTCAGCCAAATCAGCCCTGATGTTCATATGAAAGACTTGTCCTCTTTTATTACTGGCTAAGATCTATGTTTTCCTGGCGTCATTTCTTTCTCTGACACATCAGGATTCACAGGCTGTCCTCTTTGCTTTTTGAGTGCGCATTGAGAGAACTATGTTATCTGAACTGGGCGGAATATGAAACTTTAATTTAGACAACCAGACAGAGATGGAGTGGCTGCTGGTCTCCACTTTGCCATGCACTTCTGAGGCAGTGGAGGAGTAGAGAAAGAGAGAGGGAGAAAGAAAGAGAGAGCAAGCCTTGGGGACCAGAGGAGGGGCCTCTTGGAAAACCACAACCACATAGCTGCTTTGGACTCACATCTGTTTTGCTTGACATGCTTTCGTGCTCACTCTGAAACTGTCAACAACTGGAACACAGTCGTGCTGCTTAAAAACAGGTTCAAAATCCAGCGTCAATCACAGCTTTATCAGACTTGATAACTGGTCACTTGAAGTTTTTGTGAAGGAGCATCTTGTTTCTGGGTTTTAACAGGATGTCACATCGCTCCTCACAGGTGGCCGCACCAGATTGGGATTGGCCCTGATGATCGCAAGGACCCCCCTCCTCCTCTCTTCAGCCAGTCCTGGAGGGGTTGCAGAGCTGATGTCTCAGAGGGCAAGAGGGTATTTGTGTTCTGGAGTCCTGAAGAGACAAGCCACATCACGGTGAGTCATCCACACACAGTCTTGAAAAAGTTATGGTGTAGGGTGTCCTAAAATGTGAAAGTATGTAACGTGACATTTGAGCCTCCAAAAGTATTGGTTTGTATTTCCTCTGCACTGGATTCATTTCACGTTTCCCAGAAGCTTAGCGTGTATCGCGTTTAACAGCTTATTTTCACTGAGAATATTTAGCGCTCAAGCGGCACGAATGTGTGCCGCAGGCGCAACCCACAATAAATTGCTGTGGGAATAATACACAGCTCCTTATATGGACATCCTGGGTGTGTGTGTTTATAGTAGAGGTGGGCACTAGGTTAACGCACGTTAGCGCATGACACCGTTTCCATGACGACTTACCGGAAAAAGACGCATGTGACGTCATGTTTACGTGCCGTGACACTGGAGTCCAGGCACCGTTTAGCAGTTAGCTCCATTAGCTGCATTAGCTCCTTTAGTGCTCCGGTTAGCGCGCCTACAGTGGAACTGGAGCGGTCTGTTTATTAAAGGAAAAGAGCAGCGCTACAAATAACCAGCGTACCTGTGTACTGCGTATGTGTGCCTCTGTTTTTAAAGTTTAGCGTTACTTTAGAGACTAATTTTAACAATCCGGAGTCACGTAAACATGACGTCACACACGTCTTTTTCCGGTCAGTCGTCATGGAAACTGCGTCATGCGTTAATGTTGACAACACTGGTTTATAGGTCACATAGTCAGGCTTTACAAAATGCTTTTTTCCGTCTTCCTATTTGTTGTCGAGTCAAAGTTTTAATCGCATTTTTAAGTAGTAATAATAAAAAAAAAAATTTCATTAAAAAGGAGCCAAGCAAACGTTGAACTGTTACATATTTACAAATTTCACATATTGTCATATATGACTTTCTGAGTAATTTTTTCAGGTGTATTTATAAAGTAAGTGAAAATGAAATATTTTTTTTCATCAGATTGTCTCGGTTGTGCTGAAAAAAAGGATTTTGACATAGTAATGGGAAGAACCATCTATGCTAATGCACGTATTAATGTCAGTGCTTACATTGCATATCTATATCTGCTTTATTTCACTTATAAAGATGGGCTGTTCCTGTAGAGTGAGGATTGTCAGTGTCTTGATCCAATGTCTCAGGATGTGCATGGATAAAAAGAAATGTCTGGCTGCTGCTGCTGACCAGAGAACTGTCATTGGAGACGAGTCCCTGACTCGACAAGGACAGAGAGGTGAAAGAGAAAGAGAGAGGGAGAGAGAGAGAAGGAAGAAAGTTAAAGACTGACAACAACAAAAGTCATATGATTCTGCACTGTTTGCAGCACTAAAGCATGTGTAACACACGCATATAAAACAAGCAAATCAAGCACAATTTTAGGACATCTACTAGAAATCCTGTATATCAGGATAACTTTGCAGCCGATTGTCAGTTTCTGTTCTGAATGCGTGGCGTGCCAACTGTCACTGCCACTTCCTCATGTACAGCTGTCCGCTACCTCGTCCCAGTCTTCCCTCCTCATACATGTCAGTGTATGTATCAAGCTGGATAAGCAGTAGGTGTTTATAAAGCGACACCCTGATCAGTGTAGGCCCGTGCAGAACGAACGAGGGCCTCTAATCTTCTTAACCACCTGAGCTTCGTGCTTTGCTGCTAAGGGAGGCTGGTTCTACAGTCAACGGTCACTGTTTAAGCTGCTGATTGTTTCTTTCAAAAAAGTACAAATCAATTTTGTTTTCTCTCTCATTAACACGACTAAACTTTCAACAGTATTCCTCCTCATCCTCTATTGATTGCAATGCAGCATGTATTGTTTCCACATAAATCAGATCTTAAAGTACAGCGAGGTAATCGCAATGTTTCGCAATGTCCCAGACTGTCGTGGTAGCTTGCCAGATAACTCTTTTGTGTGTTTTTATTTCAGAGAGCTAATCAAACTAAGCTCTTAGTGTAGACTGCCCGAGCTACGGATCATTTGGTTTCAGGCAACACATCCATCATCTTTAGCTTTATTGATCAGGTCTGGGACGTTACATTCCTGCCAAAACTTTTCCACCTCATTTTGTCTGCCTTGTGGGGTCAAAATATCAAATTCTGTAGGACAACGGCCAGGGAAGTAAGTCTCAAGACAACAGTTGAACATCTGCTGAAAAGACTACTCATTTAGAGCCGTGTTTTAAATATGAAGTTGTCACTTTAGATTGAGCAAAAGTACTTAAGTGTTAGAAGTAAAAGTAAAAATATTGGTTGTCTTCTCGGCTAACAGCTAAGCGGCTAACAGCTTAGTGGCTAACCGCTGGTGCCGCTAAAAACAACTAGCTTACTTAGCTTGTAACCAAACTCAACTTTTATTTTCTAGCAACAAAGATGGTTAAGGGAATTGTATATGAGTAAAAGTACATATTTTATTTAGGAAATGTAAAAGTAAAAGTAAAAGTTAAACTAAGTGAAAATTCTACTTAAGTACACTAACAAAGTATTTGTACTTCATTACATTACAACACTGGTAAACACATTATATGAGCCGTGAAATCTTAATCTCAAAACCATTCTTCCTCTTACATGTAAAACATAAACAAACTCTTATGTAATGGACGTCTTCTTAGTGATTATTGATTGAATTCTAAAGTAGAGGTTCAGTGCTTAACTGGTCTAAACCTCACACCTCAAGATTTCCCTCCCACAGCCCTTCATCATGTCGTCCACACCACTCCCAGGTTTAAAAGCCTGGATAAGCAGAAAGGAAACAGCTGCAGAGTTTTAGTGAACACACTATTTTAGCATAATTATGTTATAAATTCTGTCTATTTACAATGGTGTAGTGAATGTGTCTCTCAGACTCACTTCCTTTGTTCACATATCTGGTTATTCTCAGCATTACATTATCTTCTTTGTTTGTGTCTTTGCGTCTTAGGGATTGTGCCTCACGTCCCTCACTCTGTCTTTTCAGATAAATGGAGGAGAAGGAGCGATGTAGGAGCAGGTCTCCAGCTCGGAGGGCGAGTCGAGTGCAGCAGGTGGTGGGAACAATAATACGACGCACGCGGGACTCGCTCAGCAGGTACAGAATAGACAATGTGTCTCACAACTGATTCACACCTTTGAAAAAAGTCCACGCCTTCTGCATGAGGAAGCAGATTGGATTTAGACGGTTATGCAGCAAAAAGAAAAAAGTGATGGCACCACACAACCAGTTGTAGTAAGCAGAAAATTCCAACATGACAGAAACCCTTCGTCAGCAACACTAAAAGACGTTATAGAAAAGAATAACAAACCAGTGGAGTTACAGAGTGAAGAAAACAGCATTATCCACTCCAAGGTCTGCTGCCCAGATCCTGCAGTGAAGAAAAAAACATGTAGGGTATAAATCATTTAGAATAGATGTAGTGTGCTAAGAAAATGTGATTGTAAATAGAAAGGGATGTAAACACAAAAAAATGCCCTTAAAAACCATAAGAAAAGGAAAAATGAAAATAAATTTGATTTATCTATCACCACACAGACATAAACGCACGCTGTAATTGCCTCCGCACACCCACACATTCACACATAATGCATATTTGAGTACATATTCAAACCCTGACTGTCCCAAACACACACACACCCCGCAGTCGACCACAAATATGCTTTCAAGACTCTGTTATTCCCTCGCTGTCCACCGAGTGAGTGGTTTCTCGTTCTCAACAGAGGAGTCAGAGCAGAGGAAAGCTCAGCGAACTGCCAGTCTGACCATGTCGAGGGAGAGGATGTCATTTTCCTAAATCCCCCTTATCCCCTTAAATACCCCCAATCCCCCTCTTAGCATAAGTTTAATTTTGTGAACAAGTTGGACGGATTGTAATATACTCACAACACACCTGATTCAAATAAATGGGTCGTTATCAGGCCTCAGCAGAGCTTACTGACGAGCTGACCATTTGGATCAGGTGTGTTAGAGCAGGGAAACACTTGCAGGACAGTGGCTCTCCAGGACCAGGAGTGAGGAACCCTGATCTAAAACTATTTTGTATGAACATAATTTCCTGAAAATGTTAACTTGTCCTGTACTTTTTAAAACTCTAGCTACATTCATATTGTGAGCATGTTCACATGGTGACCATCGTTTCCCTAAACTTTCTATATGGGCACCCACTTTCTTCAGGTGAAATCACAATATAAATCAAGACAAGAGCACATTTTACTGCATAATGTAGCCACTATTTTACAGCTATATCTGTAACACTTAATATCATTTTTAATTGGTAAATAAATCATTTCCAAGAGATGTTTGATAAATTACAATCATAACCTTTAAAACCTCAATTTATTGGTCAACGACCACAGTGTTGTCGTCTTCACTCAGGTAACCTGTCCCTCTTGTTTTCACCCTCTTCAGAGAGCGGTTGCTAGGCGATGGGAGGTCACAGCGCTCCAACAGTCTGTCCAATCAGAACTTTCAGGCCAAGCTGACACTGCAGATCACGAGGGACCCGGTCCTGGACAGCAGCACTGGACATGGCTTCACCCTCACCACAAACGCACCCCTGCTGGTCAGGGACATCGCCACAGGTAAGCGGCACATAATGTTTGGCGTCCATGTGTTTGTGGAGGATGAGTGTGATATTTCTCTCCAAATGACCACCTGCTTCATGTGACAGGGCACCGTCTGCAGCCTGACAGATTTACACACTCTTTGTCTCTCTCACACACACTCACACACATTTACACACACAATCAAAACATATTTTGGCACCGTCGTCTCTGTTTGAATGCCAGCAGTGAGTCAGAGAACAGAGCCACCTGCTCTTCCTGTCTCGATTCAATCCCTTTTCATTTAAGCAACTTTGATGGAGGAGATTGAGAGAGCGTGTGTGTGTGTGTGTGTGTGAATGTGGGAGAATAAGGAAGGCTGCTGCTGATCCATTACTTTGATTCCTGTGCTTTAAATTAAAAATGATAATGGTACAAAGAAGGGTTCCACCCTGCCACCAGCTCTTTGTAATCTCATGCCAAACAGAGAGCTAGATAGAGAGGGAGTGAAAGATGGGTGATAACAGAGGATTTAACGGGCAGAGAGGAAGCCAACAGGCAGACCAGCTCCAGGAATGTCCAGAGAACTAAATAATGGGTGTGAAAGAGTGCAAGGAGGGAGGTGAATAGAGGTATGAAGTGGTGGATGAGGAAGAAGGATTGAATAAAAAAAGACAAAGAAGGGAAGGGACTTGATTGTGTGCGTGTATCTGTATTTGTTACGTCTTCAGTCCTTTTGAGGCAGAACCTAATTGGTTATATTCAGTCTTGTATAAAGTACTTGAAAGTGATACTTGAGTAAAAGTACAAGTCTCTGATCAGACAATGACTTTGGTAGAAGCTAAAGTCACCTTTTAGAATATTACTTGAATAAAAGTCGTAAAGTACCTGACATTTACTGTACTTATGTATCAAGAGTGATTTTCTGATATGAAATGTGCTTAAGTATTAGAAGTTAAAGTATAAAGTATTGGTTTGGCCACTCAGTTGACAGTTGATAGCTGAAACCCGGTGTCCGGAGTGTACAACAGAAACCCGGAGACCAGAGCCTCGGTACCGGACACGGTAAACAACGAGCCGCTGGAACTGCTGCGTTCCAGAGCCCATCCAAACAAATGTGATGTGGGACTTATTCTACCTGTATTGTACTAGCTCCTACTTCAAAGCATTCCAGCAATTGAAGTCGAATGTTAGAAAACATGGACGTTCACGGCACTTCTGCTTTTTGAATGTCAGCAATTCAGTCTACTTGCATACATAAGCGAGCCGTTAATGTAAAAGTGATACATATCGATATGTAACGTCATGAGTATACCTTTACTGTAGCCCTACATATCTTCATGCTAACAGATAACGACGATATAATTTCAACATGAAAAGCAAGTTGTGATAAAATTGCTGTGTCTAAAACAAGTCAACATAAAGAAAAGTAAAGTTTATAGCCTTATTCATGTGACTCCGTGGGCGCGCCATTTTTCTCCGACTTTGCTAGTAGGAGGTCCCACTTCGACAGGCATTCCAGTGTACTTTTTCTAGTTGGAGGTAGGATAAGTCCCACGTCCAACTGGTTTGGAAGGGCTCTGGAATGCAGCATACACTTGGAGCTGAAATCTGCGGCTAACAGCTGAGCGGCTAACAGCTGAGCGGCTAACAGCTGGTGCCGCTAAAAACTAGCGACAACAAACAGGCATTATATAAGCAACTCAACTTTTATTTTGTAGTAACGAAGATGGTGAAGGGAAATTTATGGGAGTAAAAGTACACATTATATTTAGGAAATGACAAAGTAAAGTACAGATACTTGAAAATTCTACTCAAGTACAGTAACAAAGTAGTTGTAGTTTGTTACATTTGTGTGTGAACCTGTGTGTGTGTGTTTGTGTACAGAACAGAACAGTGTGTCATGCAGACAGCAGCAGTTCAAAACTCAGGGACAGACAGGCTTTGGGAGGCAGACACCGTGTGTGAAAATATGCAGTGTGTTTACACACACATACACTTTGTGTTTGTGTGTGTTTGTTGTGCCTCTGCTGTGCGCTCTCTTGCCCGAAGACAAATGAATATAAATAACCAGGGAAAAAAGCAGAGTTAGGCAGATCTGGATGCGACACAGAATAACTGTAACCCCTCACATCCTGGAGAGTGCAGCTGAATATTAGCCATGGTGGACAAATGTGTGTGTGTTTCCTGTTAACGGTCACGTTTGGGGACAGTTTCGGACTAATGTGTCCAATATGATACCAAGCCTGTCCCCAGCTGATTCTTGAGTCAGTGGTCGTGATTTTGGGCTCTGCAAGATGTACATTTTAGTCTTATGTGCTATCCCCTAAAGTGAACCATGACTACGAGCGCAACCGCACGCGTGCAGCTGGGTTTTTGTATAATGCAAGTGCTCAATTTTTATGTGTGCAGGGAGTCCTGCAGATGGGATACTGTACCTTGGGGACCAGGTGCTGCAGATTAATGATGCAGTGCTGGAGGATTTGAGCACTGAGCAGGTGGAAAACATCTTAAGGTAAAAGCAAAAGCAGATCATCTATCTGTCTGTGTATGTGTGCGTGTGTCTGTCTTTGTGTCTGTCTGTCAGGCCAGTGTGTCTGGTCAGTCCAGTGACTAAAATGCCTTGTCACTATTATGTGTTGGAATGCCATTCTCACAGTGTGTATGGATGATCTGTGCGTGTGTTTGTGTGTCATGGGGCAAAGGTCAGTAGTGAGACTGCTTACTTGACAGCTGGTCGGAAAGATAATGAGTTCTCCTGCGTGTGTGTGTGTGTGCATATATATATGTGTGTGTTTGTTTTCACATGTTTCAGTTCACATGTTTGTGTGTGTAACTTTTCTCCACACAGGAACTTGGAGGACTGTATAAATGTGACTATCCTGCGCCACATGACCGTAAGTACAAAGTATAAAGGACAATAATAACATCCTCTCAAAGCACACACACACACACTGAGAGTAATTACACCAGTCAAACATAAGCTCTCTGTGTTTGCAAGCATGTGACCGTAATCTCACATCTTCTGTGACATGTCCGTGTAAATATGCGCGTCAACCCTTTGATTGAGGCTGTGCCTGTTTGTGACTCACAGTGTCGATGATCTCAGCCTTGATTTTGTCAGCGCGCACCATTTTGAATGAGTGTGTCATACACGTGTCTGTGTGTGTGTGTGTTGCAGAATCCCAAATCATCCATCATGTCGGCAGAGAAGAGAGCTCGCCTGAGGAGTAATCCAGTTAAAGTGCGCTTTGCAGAGGAGGTGGTGGTCAACGGGCACACTCAGGTGGGAAAATCTCGTTTCATACAACTCTACCAAGGAATTGTCTTCATTTCTCTATCTTTCATATCTTTTTTTTTTCCCTTCTGTATTTGAACTTTTGACCCTCGCATCTCTTCACCAGGGAAACTCTCTTCTCTTCCTGCCCAACGTCCTAAAAGTCTATTTAGAGAATGGACAGACCAAGGCCTTCAAGTTTGATGGTACCACCACTGTCAAGGTAAATACTCCGAAAAGGTGTCATTGCAGTTTGCAGACCTTGTAAAGATAGTTGTTTGTTTGGTAATGCTTAACATTGCTGTATCCTGTAATAATTGTAAATGTAATTTAATAATATGGTAATTACTCATTCTGATTCCCCTAGAATTTTAATATGCAGGTATTACACTGATGGTAACCGACAGTAATTCTCATTACCAAGGTATTAACCGGGTATTACTGTGGAAATAACATGGCATTACTGTCATTTTATCTCCTTATTACCACCATCATTATTCCCAGGCCTTAACCACAGGTTTTAGTGGGATTGCCCCAAGGGGGATAAACAGTTGTGTGGGAAGACTGCAGCTGCTATAACTGTTCTTAAAGACCCAGTGTATAACATTTAGGAAGGTATATTGAACTTTAATATACTTCCTATAGGTTTAAATCATTTGGTTTTCATAGCCTTATATATGAACTTAAATGCTTCTAATGCAACCAGCAAGAACCTTTGTTTTGCATTTTAAAGCAGGAACTTAGTACGCAAAGAAAAACCTCATCAACTGGCAGATAAATTGATTCGTTGGAGGCAATGACATCCTTCCCTGGGAAAGGGAGGGACGAGCGGATGATTTTGGAAATTGTAAAAATGTAAAGTTTGGCCGCAACCAGACCAGCAAATCTCATTTGATAGTTCATAGGGTCAGTTACTTACCACCAGGAGGTCCCTGTCTGTTCTGGTGGCTGCTTTTATTATTACATTAATATTGTTGTGTATTTCAGGTTGTATTTCTGACCAGAGGCAAACTGAGAGGGGGAAATCGGATTTGATCGTCTGCCACCAGCAGACTGGAATGAAACATGTTTGTCTGAAATGTTGTTTTTTTCCCCATTTCAGGACATTGTTCTCACTCTGAAAAATAAACTGTCCATCCGGGCCATCGAGAACTTTTCCCTGGTGCTCGAGCAACAGTACAGCATCACCAAACTCCTGCTGCTGCATGAAGATGAGCACATACAGAAGGTAAAGTCAACCGTTTTAATTACAAACTACCACTACTTAAAGGGATAGTTCAGCTTTGTAAGCGTCAGTTTGAGATTTCTTTTCCATAGATCCACCTGGGAGCTGGTTATTTTCTCACACTGATAACATGGCTGTGCCAGCAGGGACAGAAGGGAAAATACATTTTAACCAATTAAGAAAAGGCTCACCTAATAAACTCAGTGCTTGCTTGATCTCTTGAGAGTTATGTCCACTACTTTCTCTCACCTTTAGACAGCCTTTTCCAGTTGAACACAAGTTTCTCACTCCCACACCAAAGTCCCCCGAGACAATCTGTGATTTAACATCACGGCACACACGAGATGTTAATCCACTGCTGCTTTTAGCAAAAAATCCTTCATTTAGATTTACCTAAGGGACACAAACTAACTGAACGAGTGTGTTAAGCTAAAAAACGCAGATTTCCTCTATGGACTTTGGTGTGGAAGAGCGAGCATTTTTTGGTGCTTTCAGTGACGTCAATGCCTGAACTATCCCTTTAACTTTATTGTCACTTTTCACTTTCAAGAACACTAGTAGCCGTGCTGACGAGACAGTACGGTCAATGAGTTGTTGCCTTGTATTCATCGATGTGTCTCTGTTTTTGTCTTCCCCAGGTGGTGCAGAAAAAAGACTCCCATGATTACCGATGTTTGTTCAGGGTGTGTTTCATCCCCAGAGACCCCGTGGACCTGCTGCAGGATGACCCCTCCACCTTTGAGTACCTCTTCTTACAGGTCAGAGAAGGCTACTCTATCTTCACCTCCTTCTCTGTCGATCTTTAACATAATAAGAGGTTGGGCTCCTTCTCGTCGAAATGTTTACACAGTGCCAAATCTAGTTTTACTTCTAATACTCTTGCTTCCTTGTTTTTCTTTCTTGGCATTAGTTCATCTTGTGTAATAAAATGTATGACCTTTTTTTTAGCTTGTTCATAACAAAGAACGTGTTCACCTCCTGCATTCTGATACTCTCTGATGCAATTCAGCTTTGACACTTCATTTATTTTATAAAATCCTGGGTGAAAAGCCTCAAAGCCAGATGTTGTCTTTGCATATTTTTCTGCACAGTAAAGCACTGGAAGTCCCACTTCTGTCATGTTGATTTATTGTTCAATTGTCCTGCTGTGTTTGTTTTTGCTTTAGAAAAGGTAGCTCGGGTGTCCCAGTGTAAGTTTACTTACAGATATGTTTATTCGCTGAATGTGGCATTTCGTAATGTCTAAGCAAGTTGTTATATTAAATAATTATACCGTTTTTTTTTGCTTTTTAGTTGTCTATTATCATTATTTCTTTATTTTAATGCATCACACTGTGACTCTGCCTTTTTTTCCAGAGTGTGGCGGACGTGCTGCAGGAGCGTTTCGCAGTCGAGATGAAGTGTAACACCGCACTTCGTCTGGCAGCGCTGCATATGCACGAGAGACTGGACAGTTGTGGACAGACCAGGGCCTCTATCAAGAGTATTACGTGAGTCAAATGTGATGTTTTCATGGTTTGAGCCTGATTTAACACTGAAATCATTCTGATTTGAATGGGATCACAAAAGGCCTAATCTATGAATGTGATGGGAAATTATCTTTGTGGGTCAGAGTGTGTTTATGTCCTATTACAGGTGTCTTAATCTGTGTGACACTGTTGTTTTTCTGTTCTTTTACACTTCAAAGCTGAAAATAACAAAAAAGGGACAAAGAGGCACTTTCTCAAAGCATCGTCTCAGTGACTAATTAGTTTGTACTAGCTACAATTAAAGGGACAGACCGTTAAATTCTTGTTGTTTACTAACATCTAGTGGCAGCTGTGGGAAAAACAACAGCAGCAGATATCACGAATAGATAGATAGATAGATAGATAGATGCTTGTTGCTTGAGATGTTGCTTGTTGCACCACCTTTAAATTTAAAATGAAAACAAATGCACAGCACATGTGGTGAACTGTAAGTCCACTATCAGCTTTTTACCGTCATTTAAAATGAGTGAGTTCTTAAGTGCATATCGCTTGGATTTCCCTGACAGGAAGGAGTTTGGCCTGGACAGCTTCATCTCTCCAACACTGCTGAGCAACATGAGGGAAAAAGACTTGAGGAAAGCCATCAGCTACCACCTCAAAAAGATCCAGTCCTTGCTAGAGCCACGTCAGAAGGTACAGTGGAAACAGATGGATGGATGAGTGGGAGGAAGCACTGAGAAGCAAGAAGGAGAGATTAATAGTGGGAGTTTAGCAGTTGACTATTACAGTGACTGTTAATCTCCTTCTAGATGGTGGCTGTATGGAGGGTAATTAAGAAGGACTAAGTGGGTGCAGGGCTTGTGTAATATTTCTGGGAAAAATTAAGCATATTTTTCTGTGGAGAGCATTGTTTGTGCCATTCTTTGTGACTCCTTGCCGTCTGCCTGCCCTGCTCTCACTGTCATCCCTCCATCTTCTTTGATGCCCACTGTGGTGTTGTAGGTCATATCTGCTACTCAGGCTCGGTTGGCCTACCTCACTCAGCTGGGAGAGCTCATTTCATATGGAGGACGATCTTACACAGCTACTATGATGGTAAGTGTTGTGGCTTGGTGGTGGTTCCATTTGTTAAACATAAAGTACAAAGCCAACCTGGAAGCCATGCGTCATGCCTTTCTGTCACTCTCATCTCCTCTCAGCTTCAGGACAGGGAGGTGCTGGTCAGCCTGCTGGTTGGAGCCAAGTATGGAATGAGTCAGATCATCAACCACAAGCTCAATGTGATCTCTACTCTGGTCGAGTTCAGCAGCATCAGTCGAGTTGAGCTGCTCTCAGAGTCTGACAAAGTCAGCCTGCTGCGCATCTCACTGCATGACATGAAGGTACGGAGGACACAGGGCACACATACAGTATATGGTCATTGAAATACTCAGCTCAATTATTCATCGTCATGTAGGCGCTCGTACTCTCACGCAGATGTGAAAAATGGAGTCACTCACTACATTAGATTTGCACCAAGGCTAAAGCAAAATATAGGTCAGGCATTTCTCCTTCAATACACACAGCATATGAAGCCTAAGGGAGAATGTGGTAGCTATTTAAAACTGATTCACTTGTCTCAAAGATAACTGTCTCTCATTCTTTCTCCCACTCCACTTCCTTTTCTCCCTTTTTCTCCCCTTGGCTTTAATCAATCTACTGCTTTACCTTATCTTCTGTATTACCCTCCCCCTCACAGCCATTTGCCTTACTGATGGACTCTCTGGCAGCCAAAGACTTAGGTTGTCTGCTGGGAGGCTACTGCAAACTCATGGTGGACCCCAATGTCAATGTCTTCCGTCTGGGGCGCCCAAAAGTGAGGGTGCACCGGATTCCTGCTGAAGAAGGTGTGTGTGGGAGGTTCGGCGTAATAGAGGGCGTGTGCTATGAATCCCTATCAAGTGAGCAAAAACTGTTTCACTTAAAATTGTCACTTTCTGGCTTTGGCTATTTGATTTTGACATTTTTAAATCACGTGTTGATGTATGTCAACAGCCAGTACGGGTACGGATATAAAATCAAGTCAAGTTATACCACTGAAATGTATTCTCTTTCACTACTATGCTAACAACATCAGTGTTGTTTGTGTTTTTTCCTGGTTTAGGTTATGTGTCGCGGTGCTGTAGTGACTCCGAGGACTCAACAGATGAAGATGATCCAATGGATTCTCAGCGTCCAGACCCTGCAAGTCAGGATTGGGAAGAAAGGAGGAGAGAGGAGGAAGAAAAGCGGAGAGAGGAAGAACGAAAAGAGAGAGAGGAGCACCAAGGCAGACAGGAAGTGAAGATAATAGTGACAACAGAAGGTAAAGAAAATGAGGATGAAGAGGAAGCAGGGGCAACAGGATGTACGATACGCAAATTTGGTGTAATGGATGAGGAAATGAACCTGGGGACCACGTGGTACCACACTGACCCAAGGGTCACCAGCAGCTTCTCCAGCTTGTCCAGTGGCTCCTTGAGTGCTGCACTGGAGGAAAGCAGTGCCTCAGCTAAAGCCCCGTCTCGTACAGATGCACTCCATGGACAATGCACCGTCGACGACCTTCCGAGTTTGGACGTTCACCACCCCTACCTCTTAGAGCCAAAACGCCACCAGGGCCCCCTGCGACCCACCAACCTGAATTACCGGGGCAATGACAACTCATGCCTTTGCTTTGCTGAACTCTCTAAGTCTGAGATCCTGCCGAGTCCGCCTGAGGCTACTAGTGATGACGAGGATGATGATGATGATGATGAGGAGCAGGAAGAGCAGGGAGTTGTTGAGGGACTCAGACGCATTTCCAAGATTCCCAGCTCAAGAGATTTGCGGTTGATTGACAGCACACCATTTCAAAGATCGCCAATTAGGAAGAAGAAGAAAGTCCCACCCAAAGTCCCACTGAGGACCAGTTCAATTCCAGGGCACAAAGCAGGACAAGCTGAGCAGCGCCTCTCCAAGGATGAAGAGAGTCTATACCTCACTCCTTCACCCAACCTTAAACCTCTCTTAGCCAAAGAGACTGCTTCAGAGTCTGATGATGAGTTTTTTGATGCACAAGAGAGATTTACTCCCCCAGTTCCTGATCTTTCAGGTTCGTTCAAATAATTTCAGACATATAAATATATCTATCTGTATTTGACTTGTGTTTATGGGATATCAACATGTGACAATGACATCAGTGTGACTAAAAGAGATCCTTTTCTTTTTGTCTCTCTGTTTACAGATGCTGAACTGGCTGACAGGCAAAATGCTAACAGGCTGAGTGGAACCTGGAATGATGTTTCAGTTGCCCCAGTGAGAGAGTCTTCTTCCCCCCTTGCCAGTAAAACCCAAACCTCAAAAATAAAGAAGGATGCAGAGACCATTAAAGGGCCAACTAATCAGCTCATCAACCATCAGTCCAGTTCACCAAAGCGATCGCAGAAACCTGAAGTTAAAGTCAAACCACCACTGGCACCGAAGCCCCAGCTGCTTCCCAAACCTCAGAATATTCCTCCAAAGTCCCCCCAGCATGGGAGATCATATGCCCACTGCAATGGGGATGCCTCTGGACGTTTGTCTTCTGAACTCCTGGAGATGGAGCCAGACACCATGGAGTTCAAATCTGTCACGTCAGGTGCCGGTGGACTGCCTCTGTCATCACCTTTGATCACAGCAGTCCGGTGCAGCAAGCAACCTCTGCCGGTCAGAACACCACAAACGGAGACAAAGCAGATTAAAAATGTGACGCATGAGAATGGAGCTGATTTGATTTCTAAGCATGAAGAGAACATCCTTGATAAAAAGGAAACTCATAAAGTTGAAAGGCAAGCCAATGGGACTTCCATACGTGCAAACAAGCCACCAAACCTATTCCCCATTCCTCCATCTAATTCAGGCACAAAGCCAGCTGTCCCCCCTCCAGTGCCACCAAAACCTAATTCATCCACTATTCTCCATCCCTTGTCACTACCTGCTAGCACCCCTGTTTCTCCCACAGACCCAAACAAAGGGATCTTCAAGGACAGCATAAATCCACCAAATGGAATCTATCCTTGGAGCAACCGTAACGGCAGCATCCCATCAGGACCACGGAGGGTCTCTCAGAGCCACGAGAGCCTGTCACCCAAAAATACAGATGCACCTCTCTCCCTCACTACCTCCCTCACCTCGACTAACTCTAAAGGAGTTGCAGGCCTAGAAAGCAGAGAGCCGGGAAGATCTGATTCAGGATCAGACCTGAGGACCAGCTCCTCCAGCCTGGGAGGCAGGCTACCAGCGTCTGCTCTTAGAGGGAAAATCCAGGCTCTGCCATGGTACATGACCCGTTCCCAGGAGATATTAGGAACTCTGGATTATCCCTCCACGAATTCCATTAATGGAGACACGTCTGGCTTTGGATCTGGATTGTCTGTAGCAAGTGGTTTATCAGACTTAAACAAAACCCCTGTCAGGGAAAAAGATGCCGGCTCCAAATCAGGAGGGAAAATGAACATATTAGAGGATGGAGCTGAGGTTGTCATAGCAACTATCAAAGAGGCCCAGGACGTGACCTCACACATGAAGAAAGCAAATGGGACAAATGGCTCACATCCAAATCTGAATTTTAAAGTGAACAGCGCACACAGTGGCAATGTTTCATCGGAGCAGCCTCAGTCACGACCCCACTCAGCGGTGGGATTGGGAGGTGTGTCCAACATGCAAATTGGCGGTGACTCGCCGACCTCCTCACACGCAGACAGCACTCCACCACAGGAGCACCAGGAAGTGTGTAGCTGCCGCACCGTCTATGCCAACTGCTTCAGTGGAGACACGGAGGACGGCATTAGTTTCGACGAGGAGCTTACTGTTTACGAGTTTTCGCGTCGCACGCGGCCAAAACCTACCGGGCAGCCAGCTGTCCCCTCTCCCTCGATACCACCTCCAAAACCCAATATTTTGTCTCTGCTCAGAGACAACCCCCGACCACTCTCTACATTCTCCACCGCCTCCTCTGAACTCAGTCCTTTAGTTTCACGTCCAGTTTCCCCTACGGCCTCTTTTGGTGGTCCTCTTCGCTCTCTCACTAACAAGAATTACAGTGGGCTGAAGGGAGGTTTTGCCTCCCTTCGTCAAGATATAGATCAGCTTCTCCTGGTCTTAGAGTGTGGAACACTGGAGCAACAACAAACTTTATGTCAAGACTCAAAGCAGGCTTTCATAAAAGTAGGGCCGGACCTAAATCACAACGGAACTGAAGAAGCTACTAACCTAGCAACGGCCTCAAACTGTACTGGGACAGGTCCCGTCTTCATGACAGAGGCTGAAAGGAGTCTTCTCCAAGCCGAGGCTCGACGGCTGGCATCTGGGTGTCAACGGGCCACACGTGTAGGCTGGGCCCCTGATGAAGCCTTACGTTCTTTATCCAACAGCTTCAGTGCTCTGGTTCAGTTGTCTGCTGCCTGCTTGCGAACAAACTCGTGCACTGGCTGTGACTTTTGCCATAATGCGAGTCTGGTCCACAGAGACGAGGACAATGACAGTCAGCAGCCAATGGAAAAGCTAAAGGAGATAGTGGGTCTGTACCGAGAGTTTGTCGGGGCTGTTGAGACGGCTGGAACCGGTGCTAAGAGCGTAGGCGTCGCTGGGTCTGGACTGGGTCAAGGGGAAACCGACGGGGTGAGACTGTTGGCCAAACGCTGCACTGTGCTCATCTCCTCCGTGTTCGCACTCACACAGCTCTTCCGGACGCGCACACTAGAATCGGACACACCCGGTGGCCGCGTACCTCTCAACTTCTGACCTGTGAACTTTGACCCACTAATAAGCCACTGACTCTGGAGGCCAGACGAGACGAAACAGCACAGTGCTCACTGGTGTGTGTGACCCCTGTTATCTTGTACTGTAAGTGCCATGCACACCACAACACACACACCAAACCCTAAAATCCTAAACAAAGTGAGGAAACGTCGTTGCTTGGCCTCTTCTTGGACGCATATGGACTATGCACTTGTACATACAAATTTTATAATTATATTATGACTATCTTATTTTATGATACAATATGTGTGTGTATGTAAGGATGGATTACCCTTGTATGTATTTATGTATTTATTTTTACAATATTTTCACCATGGTCTGTGATGTGCAGGTCTCTGGTGGGAAAAAAACAAACAAACCTATGGATGTCACTGGAATTTTTATTTAGTTTTTTCTCTTTGAGATGGTGTGATTTTACCTTTTGCTGCTTTAAAGATTTTCTCCACTCCACAAGGTGTAATCTGTAAATTGTCTTTTTTTTTTTTTCAAATTTATAGCGACAATATATTTTATTGACAAATCGCAGAAGATACACTTTAACACACCTGTGAAATACAGTCACAGACCGATTCGCTTTGTATCTACAGGGATCACATCTTTTTAAGGATTTAGTTTTTCAACATTACACTTACACATGAATTGGACAAAGATAACGTACCATCACAGTGCAGGGAGATCACATTTGACTGTTACAGATTGCACCTTTTTACGAGACACATACCCGTGTGTGAAGTGTTTTTTCTACCCCTTTGCCCAGAGCGTCCTGACTGACTCTGAGTGAATGCTTTGAAGTAATACTCTGATTCCCCAAATGTATGCAGTATTATTAACATTACTCTAGTTTTCATCCACTACATACACGTATATATTTTCTCGGAATGTGTGGATAGGGTCCAGGGGTGCCCAAAACAGGGGACCTGAATTCTGTAGTTTGACTTGCCATAAGTGTGACTGTTAAACTCTGTAAAGATGTAGCAAAAAAAAATCCAAAGTCTTAAAACACTGAACCACAACTGCTCCCCCACTACATGTTCCTCCTTGTGAAAACCACCTGATCAATATAACATAGTTACAGACTCTTAGACATACATTTATATCTGTGTCCTCTTTCGTCTCTACCTAAGTTTATGGCTATGCAAACATAGACTCTCCACCGCCACGTTGTAGTCTTTATTTTCACGTGCTAACGTCATAAACAACAATAGCTGCATTATGTTTGCTTGAATATAATGGGTGATTTCTTTGTTTGGAATGTTGGCTGCCGTACGTCTTGTTTCAAATGTTCTGCATTATGTTTATCGCGACCTCTCTGCAAAGTTGCATGGCATGGTGGATTTGTCAATATTGAGTCTACTGTCCAGGCTGATGACTGCACTGCTCGACCAGTTTTGCCGATGTACAGTGTTCATTGATCAGCTCGGTCCATGTCACATGATGATGTTATTATGAGCCATTTGATTTGAAGGATTTACTCTTGTGCCACCTGCAACAACAGGAAGGTAATTAAGACAAAGCAGCCAGCAAATTGCTTGTGTGGATATGCTAATAAGATTAGCTGAAATGAAGACTGCCTACATTTTCAGTGGCAGCTGGTGAGGAGACAGATATTTAATCTTTAATAATAATTAAAAAAAGATGACTGAGGGACATTTCGTCAAGGTGGCTGTGATTGGAAAGAGAGCTTCCAGATGCCATGGAGGTATTATTCAATAGCAGTGTCCGTCATAGCACTAATATCAAGACATAGTGTATGTCTTAAGGCAAAAAAGAAATAGTGCAGTGCCTGTGTCAATTATTTGTTATATTGCTGTGTCAAAATTGTATCGACAGCATTTCATATTCAGAGGGTGTTGTGTGTTTCTACATGAGTCACTTTTCGTACCCCACATCCAATGAAGTCGTTGTACCAAGAAATGTGTTTGGGAATAAATTACACACTGACCTTTACAACGCGTGTGGTTCAGGTGGTTTTGTCACTCGTAATGTGTAATGTTCATGTACGTGCATCCAGTTCATACAAGTCTAAGAATCCGATCAGATTTATGCTGTACCCTCCGTTAGTATCTCTGTGGCCTGCTTTCTCGTTCCTCTCTCTCGATTATATCCGTCGGAAATACAGCGAACATTTCTGAATTATTAACAGAGTTGAGTTAGAGCGGCGTCTCCGCTCTTAAATAATGGATCTGGATGTAAAACTTTAAGATTTCACCGAAGATGTTCATCAGATGGACACATAAGTGCGGGGAATGAAAGCGCGGAGAGCTAAGAGGCAGCTCAACCCTCCCTGATCTAAAGTACCCATGTCAGATTGTCCTTAATCTGTTCATAATCTACAGACTGACTTGACACAGTAATCTAGAAAGTCACACTATGCTCTGCTGCACACGTAGAACACAGACAGCAGATGGCTGTTTAACTACTTTACATTTTGTACACACGTTCATACAATGTTCCACTCAAGTGTAAAACATCACTAAGTGTGAGACTGATTACACTAAGGTAATAGATGAGACACAGTGCATTAAAATATCACTCACAGTGACGACTTGCAGAGGTTAGAACACACAGAAGAGATTCAGTTTAATGAAGAGTAACCACGTCATGTCAACATTTTAGTGATTCTACAAGAAAGAATGACAAATGAGTCCACACAAACCCCCATCAACAACCATTATTCACTGACGACATTTTAATGTATTGATTACTGGCACACATCATTTGATTGCAGTACATCATTTGATATTTTCAGTGAGTTTTGTGCTTCACGAAAGGAGGAAACGAACAGCAATGTTCACCGATGAGTTAAATACAAAGTTCTATATTGGGAGGAGAAAACCCTGGAAAATGATGATGAAAAGAAACGTGGCTGATTGTAGGCCAAACAATGAAAGGAAACAGTAGAAATAGGCCAAGTTGTCATTTTCATGGCAGCCTGAGCTATTTGTGCCACTGAACATTACCCTCTGTCCCCGTCTTCTCTCAGCGCCGTTACGATTTGGTCTCAGCGTCAAAGCAGCACGCCTTTCCTCTTCAGGCTGTTGTGTCCAGGGAGAGCCTCGCATGGCGACTGTGTCTTGGCGAACTCAATTTACTCATGCTTGAAATCTGAGCCCATTATGTCAACGGATGTTACTGACAGAGAAGACAGCAAGCGAGGCCGAGACACTTTTTGAAAATGGAAACCAATGTTGAGGAGCACTTGTTTTTATGATGGTGCTCAAGTTTTGTTAAAACAAAAACCCAGAATGTTAAAAAAAAGACAGCATTTAACCAGATGTTTTAGTGTCAACACATGCTCCTTGCCAGTGACACAAGACATTTTACATGGATTAGTTTGTATGAGATAAATTTAAAATAGCCCCTATATAGTCTCTATAGTATGACAGTTTACCCCAAAACATGTATTTTTGTACAATACTATTTTTTTTATTATTATTATTATTATCAGCCAGTATTGACATATGTTTGGTAAAAAGCACAAAGGTGTTAGAGTTGAAAGGCAGAGTTCACAAAGTGCTCTTGGTTTAAAAAAACAAAACAAAAAACACAAGCAAATGTTTACACCACAGCACAAAGGGCAAAAAGGGGAAACGGCTTCTTCTACAAAATAACTGATCCAGTCAAGTAACATTTGCATGAGACGGAAAAATCACTGGGGTTCAGTTTGCTCCACTAAATCTTTGTACCGAGCAAACGAGGGCATTTCAATTGGACCCTGGTACAGGTTTTGTGTAGGCTACAGTGAATGTTGTGAAATTAAAAACGTTGATATTAGTAAATGCTCACTATGGCAGGTTGTTCTCAAGCCGACTGTTGGCCCCTATCCCAAGTGCAATATAATTTCCGGGCATAGAAAATCCAGTTTTCCAGAAACACGGCCACAAGGCAGTGAGGGCATATGCTTTACTTTACATTTCTGGACAAACTGGCCCCCATCTCTCTATACAGATTTTTCATTTTAAATCATCTTAAATTTTCATTCCTCTCCACTCCTCTTTCATATGATCTTCAGCAGCAGCTCATAGGTGGCATTGATGATTCCCCAGGAGAGGAGAGATCGGTGGAAATTAAGTTGTGCCCCTCTGAAGAGCTTAGCCACGCTGCCACCCCTCTCCCGCCACACTGTCAGCAGCACCGTTGTACAAGGCTGGAAGGCTCCACCGACCTGAGACTGAGCCCGGGACTTAATCACATTCAATGGATAGAACATAATGCAAAGGCCTGCCCCAAGCACCCCTCCACACACAAAATCATTCGCCAAGATACCTTTCCAACTAGTGGCTTTCGGGAGCTGCTCTGTAATAGGTCCTCGAAGGCCAAAAAAGAGCACGTTGCATGGGCCATTACGGAGGAGTATGGGCACGAGGCCACGGTAGCATTCTCTGACACCATACTCGGTCAGAAGTGTCCGGAAGGTATGAGCCGTGTTGTTGAAGCGGCTGTGATGCCGATGGTCTTGTAGTAGAGTCTGCACACGCTCAAACGGTGCCAGAATGGCTTCTGCGGTTCCTGCCAATATTGCAGCAAAGCTGCGCGTTACCAGCACCGGCACACCAGTGCCTTCAGCCCTGTTCAATAGGACTCGAGAGAAGTCCTCGTACAAGCCAAACATAATGCCCACTGTCGTGCTCTTCTGGATCATTGGGGGCAACAAGCCCCGGTAAAGATTCCTCAGTCCATCCCTCTGGAGCTGCCGCACTGCCTCAGTGACTAGCACACCGTGCAGCTGCTGGCGGAACAGGACCTTCTGGATGGGGAAGGTCACCACGATATTGGTAAAAGCAGAAAGGGAGCCGCAGACATAATGCTTTCCCTGAGGGCCCAACCTGGCACTCAGAACCCCAGAAGGCAGCAGGGCGTGGCCTCCTTTAGACGGTGTCCGGGCTGACTCCGAGTCCATGGTGCTAACAGCCATGTGGGGCTCAGCACACCACAGCCTGATCCTCCAGCATCACATCAGCAACGCTCTATTCTGTGAAATGTGCACCCTGTGAGAGCAAGAGAAAATACCAGACACACCCAACTAATTAATCTCCAGTCTTATTTTTCATCGCGTAACGTCATGACATTATTATCACTTAACCCAATAGTAGGACAATACAAATAACTACCTGACATAACTCATCCACAATCAGATAAAAGCAGCTTCACCAAAAACAATATACGACTAAAACCCCTATAAAATAATTATGTTTTGAAAATGGACTTCTCTGGAAAATCAAATAAATAAATGCATTAAATAGAATTTAGTAAGAATTTATAAAATGTTTTTGATTAATTAATTTATTGGAAATACTGCACACTACTGGTTGCAGTCTCAATTAAATGGCACATTCATAAAGACCAAACTGTTCCACCTGCCTCTAACTTGTACAACCAGAATTGCCCCAACTGGTGACCTGTAAGGGCTGTTGCACAATTTAGCATGCTGATAAGTGGCAACTATGTCATGGGAGGAGAGGAGAGACAGCTACACGTGGCAAAAGAAATCTGTTCCGTCATTGAATGTACATTATAAAGCAAAGTGACATTATCATTATATGTTTATTCGTTGAATTAAAAAAGAAGCTAGTGGCACATAATACCACATACAATTAGCAATAACAAATCTCTCAAATTAGAGAAAGACAGGTGTGTGCAAACATATTTAGCACATAAAGCAAGTTCTCTGCGAACAGTCTATATATAGAGCGAGGGGGAGAAAGGAGTGTTACATATGTGAGGTCATTCAAGGTCAAAGCATGTCAACCAAAATGTCATGCAAGAGTTTCTTTTTTCCTTTACACAGTTTGAGGTAGTTGCATTTTAGTAACACGTAATCCAGACCAAATATGTTTAATTGGACATGTGGATCATGTGTTCATTTGCAGGATGTTAAAAAAAAAGTAAACAAAATACTACAACATAGTTACAACTGTAAAGCATACTCTTATTACATTAGGGGTGGGTCAAAATTGACAAATTGATTTTGTGATACATGGTCGACCTTCTTTGAGAAATCCGATAATCGAAGCAGAATTGTTGTATCGTGATACTATTGGTATTGTGGACATTGTATCATATGGTGAGGTACCCTGTAATTCCCACCCCTACATCACACACACACACACACACACACACACACACACACACACACACACACACACACACACACACACACACACACACACACACACACACACACACACACACACACACACACACACACACACACACAGCCCTAATAAATAACAATGTACATACACTATGTCCTACACAATAATTTTACTGGTTATTGCATCACATTTAGCTAAAAAGCTTTACTCTGGCAAAGTAAGCACTACAGTACTGTGATTCAACACACATTTCATGCAAACAGGAAGTGTTCACACCCATTGTAGATCGATTAAACTTGACATAACTGGTTATATTAGAGGATAAACAACCCGATGTGTACACGAATACTTTTCTGTTACTTAAACAGTAGATTAACACGCCCTCTGTGCCCTGCTTCCTCTTTTTAGGCTCCTGTATTGTCGGGTCATGCATGATGTAGTAAGTCAGTGAGCTCATACACACGGACACAAAGCCCACATCACAGTAAAAACATGATACCTTTAGAGTTAATTGGTGGATGAAAAAACTTGAATGAATGCCAAGTCATTGGTGATTACAAAGCCCAACAGCTCCACACCCAAGTGCTGGTTGCTTAGCTATCCTAGCTAGCTCCACAGTGCTAGTCGTCAGGCCTATTCAGCCATGTTCGCCACGCGCAAGTCAGATTTGAGCTTAAGGTACAAAAAGGAAGAGCTGACACGGGGTTTGACTTGATGACAGAGCGGCCGAGGAATACATGCATATATGTGCTTACTAGCATGCTAAGTGTCCAACATCAGCGAGAGTCAAAACGGACAGACGCTAGATGATGATTGGTTACGAACACGTTTGACAGCAGTGGGGGCAAAAAAGACAACAGCGTTTACGTCAAACAACCGATAGACTCGTATATTAGTGTTTACCTGCGGTGTACATCAGCCAGTCTCCTGTTCCTGGACGGTTGGAGTTCCGTTTTAGCTAAATAATTTCACCACTAACTGACTTGTATGTCGTGTGTGCACTGTACCACAGAGGGTGACCGTAGCGGTGATTCTTTAGCGCAATGCGCATGCGCATCCAACTAAGGAGTGCAAGGATGGCGTTACAGTGGACCGCAGAGGGTATTTAACATGTAAATACTCGGTCGGTTGTGTTGTCTTGGGTGCGTTTCGATCGATTACGCAATCTAAAAGCATCTGGCGAACAGAAAAACGCCGGAAACGAATTATTTACGTTGTTTTAATGCGACAACCCAGTGAAGCGGTGCTTGACGTTTGGCCGTAAAGCAGAACGCACTGTATTTTCTTTACGTCTTCGGGGTGACATAAAGTGGTCCGGTATGTGAAAATGCAGCATTGACTGGAAACGTCGAAATTATTTTTTTAATTGCTCTTGTTTGTGTTTGTCATACAAGCATACATTGCGTCACAGAGCATGGTTTAGTGATAGAGAAATAATGCCGACGGACTGTGGCAGAGCCATAGCGAGCTAGCTTAAGCTAACAGTATTGTCACACTTTTCATAGAAACGCTCTGTTTGGATTAATTACATTCATCCACTGAGGATTAAAGGGAATTGACCGTATGCATTAAATAACAGCCTGAGTTGCGTGTGGGTCATTTGGTCGCTCTTTGTGTAAAAAAAAATGTCAGCGCAAAAAGACTGCGAATTTTTGGTGAGAAGAGCCCGGGAGCTGGTCTCTGATGATCCCTGTGCAGCCAAAGCCTGGCTCATCACAGCCAGGACTCTGTATCCTGCAGACTTCAACATACAGGTAACCTAAACCCTTTGAGTTCCAGTGCTCAGTTAATGATAACACAGCCACCTGAGTTGTATGGCTTCCAGATTATTTACAAGTCTTGGCAGGACAAGCATAGGGTGTTTAGAGGTAGAGGTATAAAATGGGGTGACTGTAGAAGTAGATTTCATGTGTTCAAATCTTCTTTTTGTTATGACCATGTTTTCCACAGTATGAAATGTACATCATTGAACAGAACGCAGAGAGGACAGCTTCTGCTGGGAGACTCCTGTATGACATGTGAGTGACAGTGAACAGACTCTGTGAAAGACATTTGATCCCAGTCATGAGCCTGCACTCATTTGCCAACGATTTTTTCCCACCCTTCAGGTTTATAAACTTTCCAGATCAGCCCACTGTATGGAGGGAGATTAGTGTAATCACAGCTGCCCTGCGCAGCGACTCTCAGGACAAGCATGCACAGTTTCTGCGAGGTAAGTGGAGTCTGTCTTCCTTGATACAGGCCATACATAATGCAACATACATCTTCACAGTGAGAAGTGAAATAATGTGTGGGTGCCTGTGAGCGGAGTGTATGTTTTGGAAATTTGCCTCTTATTGTATGCTTGTTTTTGTGTTGACTAAGGGCTTTTTGAGACACTTCCTGGTCGTGTACAGTGTGAAATGCTACTGAAAGCCACAGAGCAGTGTTTCAACACTTTGGAGAAGGCAGAGATGCTTCTGCTGCTTCTGAAGCGCTTTCCAGATTCTGTGGTCCAACATGGGGTAGATAATAATACACTTTTCTGTTTTGATGCTTGAACCAAGTTTAATTGCTTTCAAATGCAATGTTAACAAATTCCTCTGTTTTTAGGTCAATTTAGGAGAGACTTTGTTGGAGTCAGAGGTGTCAGAGAATTTGGAGACTCCTGTCAACTGCTTTAGAAAACTCTTTGGTGGGTGAAACACAGTCTATGGTCTGAAATTGTTGGATTTAATTATTACTTGAAATACTTGATTATATACTTTTTTTTTTAAATATCACAGTGTGTGATGTCCTTCCTCTGGTGATTAACAACATGGACATGCGCTTACCGGCCAGCCTGATGCAGAAGTACATGCTGAAAGCAGCTGAATTCTATATCGGTTATGTTACCCGTGGACCCTCACCTGATGTACAGATTCAGGGTAAAGCTTCATTTTGTTGATCTTGTTCTACGCCTTTTTTTTCCTACAGTTAAGTTATCTCCATATTTGTGTATTCACTACATGCCTGGGATTTGTTTTGGTGTATTGTGTTCTTTGTTTTCAGGCTCTCAGGAAGCTGGATCTCTGAAGTCACCCACTGTGTCCCGTGGCTCCCAGCGTTATGTGATCGATGGCCTGTCAGAGAAGTCTTCAGTCGTAGCAGAGCCTTGGGAGAGGCTTTTGGATATCCTCGCTGTGGTCGGAGCTCGCTGCGAGTGGCAGGGAGACAAGGGACAGAGGTACTATTTCACTGAGCCTTTTAATGTTCATTGGGGTTGTATTTTATTGAGGTGTCTGTTGTAATTTATTAGATACGTCTAACTAAAACTAATGTAGATTATTACAGCTGCTATACAAAAAGGTACATATACATTTTACAGACGCATACCACACATAAGTAGAGTAGTATGCGAATATTCTAAAGGTGCAAATAAATAATCCATTGTGACACTATCACAATGAAAAAACATTCTCCTGAGACAGATGCCAAAGTCGGTATCTCCAGGACCAGGAAATGAAATACACTTTTAGGTGTGTTTCCATCAACTGCTGTAAATATTGGGAGTTAGTTGTTAGTTCACCAAGATAAGCAGTTGGTGGCGCCAAAGTCACCCCAGAAGCGCACCCACAAAAATGGACAATAGTAAAACATACAACCACAAACAAAAGTTCCACATGCATGTAAAAATAAACGTTCTGGCATTGTTTGTTTTTGTGTGGGTATTCTAGGAGTTACGTGGACATGCTGCTGAGAGTAAAGGAGCTGTGTCGCTACCTGCCTGGTCTGGAAGGAGAAACGCGCTCTCGCTGCTGCAGTCAAGTGGTCATCTGTGCTGCACTCGTTCTCTTCCGTAGTGCCTTTCTCTACATCTCAGCTGTACAGCCTGCTCTGTTCCAAGGTCAGCCTTTGCCACTGCAAGCACACACATTCCTTTGTTAATAATGTCACCTTGTTCTTGAGGACATTGCCCTCTGTAATATTTGTATGTTTTATCGAAGGATTTATCAGGATAATATTGTGTTTATGTTTAGCAGCTGTGAATGCGTTGAGTTCAGGGCCATGGATCCTTGTAGAGGATTTGAGCTCGGTTTACAATGATGTGGAAGTGGAGAGGGGACCAGTGAAACATGCACATAAGAAACGCAAACTGGCTGATGGGAGAGATAAGACTATGGTGAGCTCAGCTCTAAGATCACTTCAATGCCTCAAGATCATTTTTGTCAGGTTGAGTGTTCCTTAATATTTTTTGTACATCTGCTGTCGGTGTGTGTATGATTTTAGAGCTCAGATGATGAGGATGGGTTGGGAAAAGGCCGTGGTCGCCACATTTTGGTGAACAAGACTGAGTTGCTCAGCTGGTCAGAGACTCTGGAGAGTTTCCGTACAGCGAGAGAGAGCTGGGACCTCCTTCACTCCCATGATGGCTTGGAAAATGGTAAGCACCTCTAATGTTTTAATTTGAATATTTATTTATATAGGGACAGATATAATGCATGAACCAGTGACACGTGAAACAGCATCAATAGCCAAAGATAGTTTTCAGTGGTCTTTCCTAAAAGTAGACTGATCTGTCTTTAAATACAGTTTAACTTTGTCTAGAATAGGCACATTCATGAGTATTGGCCCCAGAGTTGATTACCCTTAAACGGATTTAGTAGTTTAATCATTTAACCCTTTTTGTAATTTGCTTTTTGACAGAATTCAAAAAGATCTGTGCCTCATGGAAGACGGACAGCTGGCTGTGGTTCAGAATATTCCTCACTGACATGATCATATACCAGGCAAGAGACGGTGACTGTTCTGTTTGTAACAAAACACATGATGTGTTTTTACATGTATGTATACATTAATTTTTGTCTATATGTGATGAATACAGTACGGCAAGTGAAAAAATAATTATGCAAATGTATTTCAAGTGAGACAAATGTAGATTTATTCTAATTGATAGTCTGTCCGTGTCTCTTTATCCCTCCAGGGACAGTACCGTAAAGCCCTCTCCAGCCTGCACCAGATGGCTGCAGTGCATCCTCAGCCGGGACAGCAGAGCCCCTCAGGTCAGGCTAGTTTGGAGCACCACAGGTCCCTCATACAGCAGGCGTCCTGTCACTACGCACTGGGAGAGTACAGGGTAAATGGCACAATGCTATACACTCACATTTCACAAAAATTGGGATTGAAATCATGGAGCAAGAGTAGAGGTCGTTTGGATAATTGTATGTCCATCATATTGTAACATCTCTTGAATGCTATACCAAAATCTGCTGCTCTATGGGACATGCTCTATAAAGTCTTCTATTACATGAACTGACCTGTAGGTGGCTGTATAGTTCAGTGTAGTATTATTGTTGGCTTTGCTAAATGAACTTTTCATTGTAACCATTGTGACTTACTGTTATTTTATGTCATAATTTGTATCTGTTTGGATAATGGACAATAAAACATACTTATAATAGGATTTAAGAGTAAAAAATACTAAATAAATCCAGACAATTTGTTTTAACTCGATTTCATGTAAATGTTTGTGTAATACTGATGTTTACAGTTGTGATTTCTCCACCATATCTGTGCATCAGCTGGCCTGTGAGAAGCTGCTTGACGTTGTCAGTGGACTGGTCCCACCAAACTATGAACCAACAAAGACGTCAGAAGATCAGGGGAAAGTCAAGGCCAAAATGAGGAAAGGTAAAGTAAAGCTCCTAGTTTAAGTAACAACTGTAATTTCTAGAAGTTTTCTCCAAGTGCAAAAAGTGTTCATATTTTCTTTATGTCCAAACCAGGCAATGATGTGAGATTGCTTCCCTGCACCAGCAAATCTGTGTTACCCTTCTGTCTCCAACTCATGCTGGCCTGCTTCAAGGTACATTTGCCCTGTGTTTAGTTGTGATAATGTGAGTGCTGTTTATGCTGATGTGTATTTTTTTTATACACGTATCTCTTTCTGTTTTGCCAAATCAGCTGCGCGCCTTCACAGACAACCGTGACGATCTGTCCCTCGGTCATGTGGTGGTACTTCTGCAGTATGACTGGCCGCACGGTGAGATGCTCTTTTTAAAGGCGGTGGACAAAATCTGTCAGCAAGGCGGTTTACAGTACGAGAATTTCTTCAACTATGTCACCAGTATCCTTTTTTGCAACTACTTTCTCAGACACTGTGGAAAAAGGCACAAATGTGTTTTAATATACAGGAAATCGAAGGCTCTGGACAGGTAAACCAGTACTGGGACTTGGGCTAGGATGAAACTGGCTGTGAAAACATGTTGGAAGCAAGTCTTAAACTTTTTATTATTATAAGGGGGTTTCATTTTAAAATACTTAACCATAGTATTGTCTCAGGGCTCAGACTGATTGTGAGTCAAGTATTGATTTTTCACTTGTTGAATTGTACTTTTTTTTTCTGTCATAAATGTGACAACTGTCATCTGGTCCCTGAGTTCAAAACAAATCTGTAACGTTTACAGTTACCAAAAGTTCTCAAGTTTCCCTGAACTCACGATTGCTTTCAGATATTGACATGCTGGAGGAGTTTGCGTATCTGCGTACTCCAGAAGGAGGGAGGATTCAGTTGGAGCTGCTGCCCAATCAGGGAATGCTGATCAAGTAAGCTCCTAGGTGTTCTGGGTGGCATCATGACTCTGCACACTCCCGTTCTGTTTGTGCTATTGATTGATCCAAGTAGACACGGCCTCTGGGGAAAATGTAACTCGCTGGTAAAGAAGCTGGCATTTTAAAGAGAAGGGGTTTATGCTTGTTAAAAAAAAAATGCTTTCAACCTCCTTTATGTACTGCTGTAGAAGTTAAGACACTTGAATGCACCCTCACTGACTGAGAGTTGTTGAATGTTGCTCTCCCTCAGGAACCCTAGTCCCGCCCTGGGGGTGGAGTTAAATACCCTTCTACTACAAGGGGTGCAGACGATGGACAGGTACCCCAGGCCCCTCGATCCCACAATCCCCATTCCTCCCCCACACCAGTCACCCGTCCTTCATTCCCAGTGTCAAGGCTTGCCATCTCCCAAGTTTTGATTTGGGCCTGTCATTTTGCATCAAGAGTTAGACGTTCTTTGATTTCTTTGAGCCATTGCTAGTCTTTCTGTGGTCATCACTGTAGCTGTTGTTCTTTGAGGATGATGTTGATCTTGTTGCACAGCCAGTTTATTTTTTTAAATTTTTTTTTGCTTTCCATTACACTTGATGTCATTTCATTTGTGGACATGTTTTTTGTGTTTTATGACCGTTAAACCTCGACTGGTTGATTGATGTCTACAAGAAAACAAGCAAACATTGTGTTTCCATGACTTTGTCTTGACAACATCTGTCTTAAAAATGTCAGTCTGTATTTCCGTGTGACAATTCAGCTTACAATAAGTTATTTCTTTCTCATCACGTGCATGTTGGTGTTTTCTTACAGACACCACACGGTGACTCGTGGAATCACCAAAGGTGTGAAGGAGGATTTCCGTCTGGCTATGGAGAGGCAGGTGTCGCGTTGTGGAGAGAACCTTCTGAGTGTGCTTCACCGTTTCTGCATCAATGAGAAAATCATCATCATACAGTCTCTGCCTTGACACCTGCCACTTGACTTGAGAACTAATGGATCTTTCAGAATCCAGTTTTATCGCAGCTGGACTGACGTTATTACTCCAACAGCTGTTGCTGTGTAAATGATGGACATTTGTAACTCCTTCGTTATTTTCATGGTTGTACTTTTAGCAATAGAATGGGTTTTCTGGCCGTGAATGTGGTGCTCTAGAGCGCTCATGCAGTTTACATATTGAGTGAATATTTGTCCTTTTCACTGGTGTTAGCTGCAGTATGTGCTTAACCACATTTGAAGTGGTTTTTTATCATACTGTGATATTTTGTCGATGTCAGGATCAGTTAAAGAATCAAGTGGAGTTTTTTTTTTACATATTCTTTATTGTTTTTGTGTCAGAAATAACATGTTAGTTTATATACAGTAAACTGTATGAATAAATATCTTTTAAAGTGTAACTATATGATCTATAGCTTCATAACTTACAGTAACAAATCACTTTGTCTGTAGCTTGCACTCCAGTATTTTTATTTAGCTGGTTTATCTCAAGAAAATACAACACAAGAAGGCGTTAAAGAAAGAAGGGTTAGCCTGATAATGCATACACTCCTTCCTCCATTCACGCTTCATCTTTCTGGTTCCCTTACCCCTCATATTCCTCTGCAGTCACTCCTCTAGCTCTGTAATGGGAGCACTTGGTAGGTCTGCCTCAAGGGCTGCTCTAAGGTTAGCCCAGAACAGCCTTTGCTTGGACCGTTCCTGTGGCCACTCCAAATAGGTGTGGCGGTTCATCATGGACTTCAGCTGATAGTACTTGGAGGGGATAATATATTTAGGCAGAGGCTCCAGCAGCACCAGCACAATGCTGTCTGATCCTCTAGAGAGGCGTTGGTGGTTGGCAAAGTACAGCTCATAATGGCACCAATCGCTCTTAACAAAGCAAGCAGAGAGCACAAAAATGGAGCGTCGGCTTTTCTCCACACAGCTCATGATGTTCTCGATAATAGTCTTTCCTGGCACAAAGTTTTTTTGATGCTGGCAGATGCGCAGCCTTCCTGCAGGACCTTGAAGGTTGGGAAGGAGGGAATTTTGCACCCAGTCTGCGTCGTGCTGGCTGTAAGATACAAACGCGTGGAACTCGACACCGGCCAAGTCGTCGGATCGTGTTCTGGCACGATGTTTGGCTCTGGTCCACTGCCAGATCATACGCATGTACCATGGACCATCCAAACGGCGGCACAGGATCACAACTGACAAAATCAGAATCACTGCAGGGCACAAGATAGTGGCAGCTAGTAAGCCAATATTACAGGTGACCTCTGGGATCCAAATTTCTTTCAAGATGGTGTCTCTAAGGTTTTCTGGGTAGGTGCAGTAATAGTCTAATGGCCAGTTCCACAATCCAATACCTGGGTGACTGCTCTGTTCAGATTTGATTCCAAGATGAATGAAACTCCTCAGAGAACAGGTGCAGGTGAAAGGGTTGTGACTGACATCCAGGGTTCTCAGTTTGGGGCAGCTCTTCAGGTTGTTCACAGACGGAGCGTGGAGAGAATTTGACTTCAGCAGAAGTTCATTCAGCATAGGGAAACCATCACACACCGGCAGGTCCCGTAGCCTGTTGGCATTCAGATTCAGAGATCTCAGGTTTTCCAGTTTTAAAATGGACGCTCTTATCACAGAAACCTGGTTGTTCTGGAGATCCAGTCTCTCTATTCCTTTTGGTAGACATTTTAAAACGGAGTCTGTGAGACGATTAGAAGACAGGTTCATAGTGATGATGTCTGGTGGCCAGACGCACTCCTCCTGACCCTCATAAAACAGGGAGTTGAGGCTGAGTTGGAGATATCGCAGGGATTTCATGTACCGTGTGCGCTCGCTGATCAACTGAAGACATTTGAGGTTGTTGCCAGCCAAAATCAGTTTGGTCACATTCCCAAGAGTCTGACATTCAAGAGTTTGTTGACCCTCTACTCTGGAGAAGATGGAGTCAGACAGAGCACAGTTGGAAAAGTCCAGCTCGAGGGTTGGACTTTGAGATTTTGGGCAGGTCATGTGTATGATTGAAGTCTCCGTGACTGCTAAACTCTCAACTGGCATATTGATGAAAAAGTTGCATACAGCCTCCTGTGAAAAGAAGAAGGACTTCACCGTTGCCTGTCTGAGTGAAAACGACTTCACTTTAGATTCCTGGGTCACATCAGCGTCAATATATGGCAGTTTGGAGATCACAATATCAGAAATGTCCAGGTGGGCTATAGATGAACGCAGAATCTCATTTATATAGTGAGTTAAGTCAGTCCATTGAATTGAGATGTTGGTGAAGTAAAGGTGAGAGGTGAGGATTTTTACTTCCTCACTTAATATCTTGCTTAGTTCTCTGTAGCCTCCTGTCAAATTGATCAACTCCACTTCATCAAAGAGTGAGAGAGCATCAGTGTACAGACCACAGTCCATTAGTTTATCACTAGTGGAGATTATCTGAAGCCTTTGAGCATTAACATCCTTCAGGCTATCTGCTTTATAACCCAGTTCATCCCCCAAACAAAGGGTTAGTGTACGAAGTTTCACTTCAGCAATATTCTTAAAATCTCCGACGCTGATGTTTTTTGCTTCAAGCGCTAATGTCTTCAGTTTTACTAGGGAACTGAACGCACTGCCCAGTGTCATTGTGGAAAATGCATTAGAGGTCAGATGTAAGAGCTGAAGGTTCTTAGTGTTCAGCAGATACTTCTGACCCAGTAGATTTTTCAGCCTGTTGTGGGACAGGTCCAGGTCCTCCAGGAGCGGTGTGTCGAGGAAGGTCTCCGGATCAATCGTCTCCAGGCTGTTCCACGACACGTTCAGAGACCGCAAGAGGTTAGTGTTTCTGAAGTCTTCTCGGCGAAGCTGCCGGATGTGATTGCATGAGAGATCTAAAAACTCAACCCCGTTTGGCAGGTCTCTGGGAACAGAGGACAGGTTTTTGGATGAGTCGTCCACAGTGCTGTCCGGCGATGCAGCAACCAGCTGCAGTCCGGCCAACATGGCTGCAGTCCAGAGGGCAGCAGTCACAGGACGCATTGTTTTTCCTGGAAAAAGTAAGGAATGCGGCATTAACAGATGTTTCTGATCTGTTTTTTTTTTTCAATGCTCGTGTAGATTCTCATTTATCCAGGTCATTGTTCTCAAAAGGTCAATGAATCATCACTAGTAACTGCATTTGCCCAGGAGTTACTGCTGATTCATTGACCTTCAGAGACCCGTATCACTGTGGCAGACACAAACCTATAGGCCTGTGTGTGGTTTTATTAATTAGCCTTCTCTCATAAAGACCTATACATTCACATAAACATCAACACATTAAAGGTGCCATATGTAAGAATGTGGCCAAAAACGTTTACTACATTCACATTCAAAATACCGAGGTCTTTTAGGTTTCGTTTTCTGACGTAACTGGCAACCCGTGGTTGCTCGGCAACTAAGACTCTACTGACTGCAATGATTGGTAGGCGGCGGTAGGTGGCGCCAAATGCCAAAACATGATTTGAAAACATAAACATGATTTGCAGTCTGCAAAATATTTTTTTAAAATGCAAATATTTTGGCTGTACTGTTGTTGTTGGTGAGTTCAGTTTGTTTTATGAACATTATTCCTGAGTCTCTGTGACATATTAGGAGGATTTTATGGCCAGTTGCTTTAGATTTATTACATAATGCACCTTTAACTTGAAATACATGTATTTCTATGTCGTCATGCTCTGTTAAAACAGGTACCATTTTCACATGTTGACTTGCATAATCGTAATACTCAACTAATAATAAAGCATTTGTTTTACACAACATAAGCAACCAACTTCTACCTTAGTCTGATGGATGTGGCAGAGGCGCTGGACTTGGTTTGTCGAGCGTTTAATCAGTTGATCCGTTGCAGTCCGCTGTTCATGAGGCTGGAGAAGTGTCTAAGTACAAAAAGTTGCAGTCGGTTGCAGTCGTCTGAACTGAAACCAACCGCAGTCTGGAGACCTGCGCTCTCTCTTCTCGAGTGTCTCTGTGCAAAGACCTCCGTGGATATTAAATATGGACACTTGGAGGAAACAGATGCAGAGATACAAGCAATTCTCACTCCATTTCCTCAAGCATTTAAGCATTTCTTTCACGCACACCCTCTTTTCACTTCCCCTTTTCGTGACACTTAACCTGATGTGCTTCATGGTAAATTAATATTAAA